>NC_056744.1:119445326-119767826 GCF_019279795.1 Protopterus annectens | reverse complement strand
GTGGAATTTGGATTGCGTTTTTTTTTTTATTGCAAATGGGAATGTTATGGCTCACTATATATAACCATATCATCTGCATACAGCATGTTGTATAGTTGAGGAAGATCAGAGGGAGTTTGTTTATGAACATCGAAAACTAGGCGGAGATAAAATAGAATCTCAAGGAACTCCATTTGCTTACTGAGATGTGCCAGAGATTTAATTCCGTATTTTAATTAAAAAAAATGTTATGTTTAGCAAGCTAAACCATGGTGGAGTATCAGGTTTTATACCTGTTTCACAGTGGGCATTTGCTAGCATCTGGTGATCAACCAAGATGAAGGCTTTAGAAAGGTCAGTAAAAACTCACCTGTGAAGTTGCCCTTACCCATATTAAAATAATATAATTGATTAATTATAGATGGTCATCACAGTATTTTTTCCTGTTCAGAATCTATACATTTGTAGAGAAAGTAGATTATGTTGTTGAAATTTTTGAATTATTGGGTGAAATTTTTGAAATAATTTATCAAGATCAAAAAAAATGGAGGTGGGTCTAAAGTCACTGGTGGAATCTTAGGAATGGGATGAACTGTTGTTTGTTTCCAGATGATTGGGATTTCATTAGTGGTGACACATAGATTACATGCTGAATTTTAGGGTGAAATTATGTGTTTACTCATCACATTGATAAATCATGTGGGCTGTCTATTAAGATCTGATCTAGTAGCCTCTGTCTTTCTTTAGATTTAATAGATCTTTAAAAGAAAATTGAGGAAAGCGGTAATTCAGTGACTTGCATTATGACATTATTTGTGGATTTGTTTGTTTGGGGTAATTGTACAAATTGTTTTAGTAAGTCATGCAGGGTAAGGGAACATGAGGTTGTAATAGTTGACTTGAAACATTCATCTTGGCTGTAAGAGTTCCAAGCTAACTACTTCATGAACTGTCTTGCAGTGTTGTGCTTAGACTTCTGCTGGACTATAGATGAGGAATTTGATAACATAATTTCATAATGGCTGCATGTATAAAATAGATCTAAGAAAAATATGTGAAGAAGTAGATCATTAATGACTTTAAGTACTGATTCATGAGTTAGGAAGATTTTCTTTGTACCTAATCTGTTATTTTGTTTACTTGTATTTTTTTCTTTATAATATGAACAACCTTTATTTGAAACCTGTGTTCGTTATTCAAGAGCACCCAGACTGTTAATCATATTAACCCCCCCCATTATCAAGTGTGAAAATAAGTTTCACATCCACATACATCCACTAAAAACACATTAGTGATTTTTGTTGAAGTGTTTAACATCAGCTCAAAACTAGATTACCAGGACAGTGTAATAAATCCCAAAGCCTTCCTGTAATTTAGTGTTTGTCCCCTGCGCAAACTCACCAGAATAACAATCTGTAGTCATTCATATTTTGTACCAGACTGGAGTGACCAAAGCATTTCCACACCACAAGTTTAGCCAGAACTGTGGAGACTTAAGAATTTCCCCCATCGTACTCCCATAGTAATGGCAGAAGGAGGTGATATTGTTTGATTTTGTCTGACTAAAAAGTTTTCATACTGCAGTTTTTTAGACAACCAGTGAATAAGTATACAGTAAACCTTTCCCAAGTGTCTGTATCTAGATGGTTTGTAAGAGATAAATGACAATGCTACATGACTAACAAAAATTAAGTAGAATAGTGTCAACCACCCTAACCCAATTGAACTGTATGTGCAGTCATTTGACATTGCTAAAAGCGCTGAGCCAACACTAGTGTCCATCTACCACTTGTCTGACATATTGTTTGCAGTAGAGTAACTGAAAAAAGCATGTTCAGTGAATGGGCTGTCTGCAAACAGGATGTCTCCTAGCCTACAAGATATAGTAATCCTAGAGCTGATTATATTAGTTGTGATGATAGAGGAAGCATAGCTCCCCTGCATGAAACGTATGGGAAGGTTTAGCCCCCTCACAAAGAAAAAATGTTTGCATTTGTTCAAATGCTGTTTCAACCACTATTTTATTAAAAATGCATTTGTGCAAATGGTCATAAAATAGAATATTCTACATCTTAACTCATTACATCCATGTGATGCCTCCAGGTGCAACTGCAGTTACTTCTTACTGACACCTCTAGGCGTCAAATATTGCTTATTCATATTTGCATTAATAATTCCAAAACCATGCTAATACAAGGTATCCGAGGATTTTATCTTGATGCATAAATGATGGCAAACACAGTTATATTGATATTTGACCTCTGTCAATGAGTATTTGTTAGAATTGTAAGGTGATAACTTTATTTTTACAGGCTCAAGCCACACCCACTGGGAGTTAAAGGTGCACACTCAAATTACCACTAAGTGTTAGATCTCTAATCCCAACTCTTTCAAAACAACACTGAAGGAAACTCTGCGTTTATCATGAACGTGCTTATTCTATAACCCAACTTAATCTGGCCCCCTCCTATAATACTATTGCAGCAACCTTTTCTCCTGCCTCTGCTTCTAACAAAGTCTACTAATAGTCAGTAGTTCCTACAGCTTCCACAGCTATAGTCTTGGAAATTGGCTCTCCCCCTGGGCTTATCTCCTGTTTATATATTTGTTACTTTTTGCTTTACAAACTTATCTATATTTTATGCATTCTGTTTACTATTATATGAAACTTCATACTATGTTATGTTTTCAATTTAATGACCATTTTCTAGCATATTGTTTCAACATACATCTCATATATATTGTAATTATTGTAATTTTAGTTATAACTCTGTCGTGATTACTTTTGTTACTTGTACATTTTGCAGCATTTCTCCTCCGGCTTTGGACTAACCTGGTCAACAAATGTCAGATAAATAAATAAATAAGAGCTGTACTGGAGGAAATTAGTTAAAACATGTGAGTGTAGTTGTCAATCTGGGACAATTGTTCCTATTAGGAGGATTACATTTCATTATTTGATGATATATAGTTTTGTATGTTTGTATTAAGTTACGGTTTCTGGGGGTATGGTTTTTTTTGGGGAGTTTTCATTATGAAAAAAATTCTTATAAGACGTAACATAGGTTCAAATGGATACAACAAGAAACAATTGTATAAAAGATCAACCTGCTAAACATTGGTGTATACATGTAACACAAAAGCTGAAATTAGACATTTAAGAAAAAAGCTGTTACACTTAACAGGTGAGTTTAATAACTTCTTATTATAATGGCAGCATGTTCCTTATTATCTTTGAATGTGAATGGTCTTATGGGTATATGCAAAAAAGAGCGAGAGTAGTGAACTATATCAAGAAATGTAGAGTGCAAATAGCTATGCTAAAGGTGACACATTTACAAAGAAATGGGCATGGGAATTTGATAAAGAAAGAATTTCATAATGGTTATTCAGCAGAATATCCTAGACAGAGGAAAAGGTGAGTACTTATATTAATTGCTAGAGAAGCTCCAATAGTGATAGAAAATGTAAAAAAAAGATAATTGTAGATTTATAGTAATAAGGGGCAACTGGCAAGGGAGGAGGATTACGCTGACATGTATTTATATTCCGCCTAAAACTGCTACAATGGAGCTTAAGAAAATTCTGGGAGAAATAATCAAATTTCAGCAGGGAATATTACTTATTGGTAGAAAGTAGACTTTGATTTGCAACAGTGAGGATGTTTCTGGGGACCTAGAAGGGAAAATAAAACAAAACAGGATATATTTTTGAAAAAGTTAAGTAAATATTTGATATGGAAGATTTGAACTCAGTAGTAGGACCTCGGAGAGAATTTACATAAGGTACAGAAATTGGGTTAGGCTATACAGAAGTTATATTTTACAGGAACGTGCATTTAATTGGAAGTTTTGATACTCATCCAATAACTGTTCCAGATCATACGCCAATAACAACTAAAATAAAAATGTAGGGTAATAAAATACAACTGAGACACTGGTGCTTCTCCAACTGTCTGTTAAACAGAGAGGAATTTAAGGAATGTGTAGTGGAAATTATTTAGGAATTGTTGTGGAAGACTGAAATTTCTTCAGAAAATATTACTATGGAATGGGATAAAATGAAAATGGAGTTTAAAAATAGGGTAGAAATAAAAATAGATATTGTTAAGAAGTAACCAGAATTATTTAGAGGGGAATCTCACAGAACAGGTGCGACTGCACAGTGCTAAAGAGAAAATAAGGAAGTACATGGATAATATGCATGAGTTTAGAAAGACTGCTGTTAAGCAACTTTTTTTGTTAATATCTCAAGAGCCCAAAAGCTTTTATTTAGCACAGTGGCTGAGACAACAGAAAGCAAAAATAGTTGTTGCCAAACTTAGGGAGCCTGTAACAAGGAAAATAACTAGAGTTCCTATACAGGTATCAGAAGTATTTTGGAAATTTCATGAACATCTGTATAAAGCAGAGAAATGTGGAAATTAAGAAAAAGTACACACAGAAATGTTTATGAACAAATTAAATATGCCAAGGTCGGAGGTAGATGAGGCTTAGTTATTAACAGTTTAAGATAGAAGGAGATGAGATAAAAATGGTGATGTATAACCAATCTACAGGAAAGTCTATAGGAATAGAGGGTATTCCTGTGGAAGTTTGGAACTTAGGAGGGAAGAAAGTGATAAAGATCTGGAATGTTTTGTTTAACAGTATTTTAAAAGGAGGAGAACACCAACATACTGGAAGAAAGCTGTGGTGGCTGTATTACCTAAAGACGGTAAAGACCCATCAGACCCAGCTTTGTATAGACCTATTTTGATTGTAAAGCATGATTATAAAGTATTTATATCTATAATGGCTAAAAGAATGGCAAAGGTGATGTCAAAATTGATAGATATCGATCAGTGTGGTTTTATGGAGGAGAGGAGAGCATTTGACAACATTAATAGAACGATGGTGATCCAGAGGGAAGCAGAATGTAAGAAAATATCACTGTTGTTGGTAGGTCTTGATGCAGAGAAAGCATTTGACAGAGTAAACTGTGATTTTAATTGTAGGGCAATGGAAACATTTACATTCCCTGATACAGTAATAAGGTTAGTTAGGAGGATATATGAAGGATCAGAGGCAAAAATTAAACTGGGAAGGGTGGCTCCTCTCTGATCAGTTTTGTTTGAACAGAGGAACCAGGCAGGGGGTTTCCTCTTTCCCCTTTATTTGCATTATATTTAGAACCATTGGCAAAGAAAATAAGGGACTCAGAAATTTAATGATATAACTGATATGGTAGTCAGTACAAGTTGAGTTTATTTGCAGATTATATTATTTTGTACCTGACAAAATCAGAAAAGGATATTTCAGTGTTGTGGAACATTATGAGACAGTTTTAATTTTTGGGGGGATACAAAATTAATGATGCTAAAACAAAGGCAATAGCTGTAAATTGTTTACCCACACACAAACTGGTTCATTAATACCCATATTTATGAGGACATGATAAAATGAAGTACTTAGTAGTATGGGTTAAAAAAAGGCTGTTATGGAAACTAAGGATATGTGGGAAGAGAGTAAATAAAAAGTAATATAAAATCTCATAAACTGGAAGGTCTCTTTTATGGACATGGATAGCAAGATGCAAGCAGTGAAAATGTTTTAGTCTGTTTAGTTTTATACACAGGGCAGGCATATTTTTATCAACCAAAGGAGAAGTTGTGCATAGCAATTAATAAAGAGTTGAAGGATTTTATCTGAGAGGAAAAGAGGACAAGAGCCAAGTGAGATAAGTTGATCCTTCCAATAGAACAAGGTTGTTTAGGATTACCCTGTTTGAAGGAGTATTCCGGAGCTATGCAGTTAAGGTTCCTATAAATACCACAAGCAGAAAGCTATAATTCAAAGTGGAAAGAGGTGACAATGAAGCTGGGGGGGCTCAAGAAATATGGAAAGACTGGGATTTTGGATGCATATCCTTAAGGAGAATAACAATAACCATACAGAATATTATATTCATAAAGTAGCAGAAAGAATCCTAAGAACTAAGCCAACATGGGAATGGAAAAAGGAGATTCTGCTGATAGGGATGACTGCAATTAGGGGTACAGAGAATAGGCAAGAGGGGCTGGAATTTACTGGAGAAAACTGGCATAGAAACCAAGGCATTAGGAGCAAATAATTAGTGAAGGAAAGTTAATAGAATGGGAAGAGGCTAATGATACATTTGGACTGCAACCTAGAGATTGCCTTCACTCTCAAGGATTGGTATTGGAGAACAGGCAAAGAGAAAGGAGCAGGGTATCCCAAGTGTACCAGTACTGGTAGAGATTTTAGTAGAATCTAGAATAGAAGCTGCTGTTAAAAATGGATGATAAGTAGGGCGTATAAAATACTGCACAATAACTATAGGAGTCAATCAGAGGAGATTAGGAAGGATTGGAAAAAGAGAAACAATGAGAGGTCATATGTATGCCTCCCAAATATGCAACAAAGTCTAGAATATTTAGGATTTTTGCTTGGTAGTGTTTACATAAGTATTTTTATACCCCAAGCAGACTTTTCCTCAGGTAGACTGCAAATGTTGGAGGTGTGATAGAGAAGGGAGAGGTAATTGGGAACATATTTTTGGGGAGTGTAATGAGTTGGCAGACTTTAAACATTCCCTGGAGACTACCCTGTCAGAAATACAGGGTGCGAAAATTGTTGTAACTAAGGAGATTATTTTTTTCAGCTGTGATACAGAATTGGAATTGCCTAGACATAGTAAGCCTTGATGAGTTTAAGCCTTGTGGCTGCCATAAAAGCAGTTGCTAGGAAATGGAAATCAAAGTCTAAATCAACCGAACTAGAAGCAGACAATATAGTAACAGAGATGAAAGAACTGGAAGTGGGTGCTTTAAATTAGGGTAGCAGCAAATTACATAGAAAAAATCAGAACAGTTACATGCAGAATAATGTTTTGGAGGAGAAATGAGATTTAAGGGAAGGTAGGAATTGAATGAGCTATGCAATGTCTGACTGACAGTAACTGTATAGAACAGGAATGTCCAACAGGTGGCCCTATGGCACAGTCTGGCCCAGCAAAGCATTTTATCTGGCCCTCAGTATGTCCTGCAACAAACTATTAAGAATGGACAGATATATGTTGGACGTGGTAATGTGGCCCTACAAACGTAAACAAGTATGGTAAGTAGCCACTGAGCCAAAAAGTCTTGACCTTCTTCGTATAAAAGATTGTATGTGATGTATAATGCTTTCAACTGAAAATATGTCAATATGGGTTGTTTTCATTATATAAATGTATGATTTATTTATATATATATTTTTATTCAGCATTTGTTTACCTGGCCAGTCTGACGGGGCCATAAAGTGGCCATTTTCAGAAGAGGCCCTGGGAATCACAATCTTTCAAAAATCAAGTACAGATATTTTAAATCATAAAGTATCATGTTACACTACAGAACATGAGTGAAAAATGTTGTAATGAGAAAAACATGGAATGTATGATTCATAGCAGAATGCAATGAAAAACAATAACATGAGTTGGAGAAAATTTGTGAAGAAAAACACAATAGTCATATTATTTGTTACATAGATTACTATGTGATGAATGAGACCTGAATAAGATATTTAAAGATATATTAGCGATTACGTGATTAGAGACAGTGTAGGGAAATTGAGTCGTGTTTGTATGAGAGATGTTCATGCTGTAGGTATAGAAGGAAGAAGAAGGATAGAGAGAAGAAGATTGTAAGAAGAGTGCAGGATAGGGCGCCTTAAGGTAACTTAAGAGATTAAGGAGGAAAGAGGAAGAGGTAGAGGAAAGGCCTGCATTGACAGAAGGATAAATTAAGGTAGTGGGAAAACAAAAGAAAGGAGTGGAGCAGGGGCCTGGAGAGGGTTGTGAAGTGTGATCTAGTCTGAAGGGGTGAGTGACATATAGTGAATAAGTTCAGTCAGGATTGGTACAGGAGCAGGTCCAAGTTTTTGTATAGTATTTCTTCATATTGCCTATGTCGTAAGTGATAATTCAATAAAGATGTTTCTTGTTTAAAAAGAAAGCATTAAAACATTTTCTTTAATATGACATATGGGTGTCATTTCTGTTTCTTTTATGAACTTATATGCACACACGCATACATATATGTGTGTGTGTATGTACACACACATATATATATATATATATATATATATATATATATATATATATATATATATGTATATATATATGCATATTGTATATAAAATATAATATACATATATGTGTGCATGTATATGGATAAATAGTAATCCAGTAATCCACAAAATGAAGCAGCTTTTCAGGCAAAACAATAAAGCCCTGAGCAGGCAAGCTTAGAAAATTGTGAAAGAAACCCACGGATGGCTAAGCACACTTCATTTCACTTTATTCCACACAAACACAGCACAGCCATCTGTGGGTTTCTTTCACAATTTTCTAAGCTTGCTTTATTGTTTTGCCTGAAAAGTTGCTTCATTTTGTGGATTACAAGTTTTATTTGGAAGCTGCTGTGAATTTTGTTTTGTTTTTTATATGGATAAATAGCTTATATGTGTGTGTGTTTGTCTGTATGTATGTGTAGATATATATATATATATATATATATATATATATATATATATATATATATATATATATATATGGACATATGTATAAAGAGAGAGACCGATATATATATATATATGGACATATGTATAAAGAGAGAGACAAATTAGGAACAGGGCCCACAAAGAACACTAATTCACCTGAAGACATATACAGTTACATTGCACATCCATGCTTACATGAGTTTATAGGGACAGTCTTTTCAAATCATTCTACCAGTATGTCTCTGGAATATGAAAAGAAACCAGGGACTTTGGTGGAACACCACAAGAACACAGGAAGAATATCCAGACATTACCCAAGAGGCAGACTAGCTAAAAGCCAAATAAATGATCCAAGTGCCAGGAGGCAGCAGTGATATATTTTGTTTCCGTTATTTTTGTCTCTCTGACTTACAACCATCAGACCCTCTCCTTTAGGTTCTAAATACATCCATGGTTATGTTCTGCTGAACAATACAAGAACTAACTGAAGGGAGCTATTAGCTGGACATACATGAAGATGTTTACTGCCTCACTCTATGCTGGCCATCTTCTACCCAGCGGGTAAGGTATATCCTCATTTTGGCAGCCTGAGAGTCTGGCTAAACCCTTTCTCCAAGACCAAGCCATCTCAGTGCTTCAAGGCAAACCATTGTTTTAGTTCTTAAATGGACCCCAGGCCCCCAAACAACCCAGTTGCCTAACTCCATAATGAAGCACCATGCATGGCATACAGCTAAGGGGCATTTGTTGTTATCCTCTTAACCCTCCTCTGGCAGCTGCCCGGTACACCCACATCACTATGGAGGCGTAAAAGACCTGCACAGGAACAGTGCTGCACACACACAACAGAGGTTTCTGTTTCCCCCTTGGCAAAACCAAGCATGTATCTCTAGTCACTGTCTGAATGCTGTGTGCCTGCTCACACTAGATGCCAGCGATGCAGCTGTCAGACTGCCTCCATCCTCCTAGAGTAGCCAAGCTAGCAGCAGTCACTGACTTCCACCTGTTTACTGCTTCTGTGCAAATGCAGGTCATGTGGGTAATAGTCAGGGATGTATCCATTTGGGTCATGTTGCTAACTTTTGTCCTTGCACTGTGCTTTATTTGTTTTAAAGTTATTCATCACTGCATTTAGAGAGGCTGTAGCACCAAAAAAAAAAAAAAAGGAACCTCGGGCAAGAGTCATAATCATATTGTACTTTGTATAAGGTCACTGCATAATTGGAAAGGGCTGTAAATCTTATACATGACTTTTCCCAACAGCCAGCAGCAAAATATGTGGTAAGACCACACACAGAACTTTAAAATATTCTATTCATTCAGTTTGCTGTAGTATCATTTTGTCCAGAGCATTACTGACATCTGAACTCTTTGCAATAGCTGTTGTAAGAGCATTGCAGTAGTCCTGGTGTGGAGACAGCATAGCCTGCCTCATTGTCTTGCCAAATATGCAAAAGGTGTTCAGTATCCACCATAGTAGAGTCTGAACTGCTAAGCACAAGGCTGGCCTAACGTTTGCTATCCTCTGAAGCTGTGACATGTTTTTACACCCATAACCTAGACACACCAACAGTTAATGCAGATGAGTATGTAGCTATCTGGTGCATGAAAGATTTCAGATGGACCATGTTATAGCTTCTCAACTGTAACATCATGTACGCTACTGCTAATCCTTTGTAAACCTTGTACCAGAGCAGGTTTCCTCAGCTGCCACCACGGAATTGGTCCTAATAGCTGTAACAGTAGCTCTATCAATTAAGAAGGTAACTAATGTTCCACTGTTTCAGGTGCTGGTGTCTGGCTTACATGCAAGGTGTGAGCTGTCAAACAGCCCTACCTATGTGTGCTGTAAAATGACATCTATAAGAGCAAAACATTGTCAGACTATCTAATGTAAGTGTACAAAAATGTTTACTGTACATCATTCATAGCTCTAAAATCACTTTATTGGGTACTTGCACTGTGTCACATGACACCTTGAGCATCCTGGCCAGCAATAGGTGATGCAGTCACAGCAGACACAGACATACATCCATCTATGAATTAGGTAGTACCCTGGGGCTATTCTAAATTTCATGTTTAGATAGAAAAAAACAGTAGCAATACAAAGCAGCCTGATTTGCAAGGTACCCCCATATCTGTACCTCCAGGAACACTAGAGGCGGACACCTTTGTGAAAAGGATTAGAATGAGCTTCTCATCACACTCTTGAGGTCCAAGCCCTTTTACTTTCCACCAGAAGCTGGACATCTGGGTCTACTTCTTCCTCTTTTCCTGCATATCGCACACTCTCAGCCTGTGTAAAAGGTCACGTACAGTATTCATATAAGTTATAGCTTCAGACTACCTGCGCCCTGGAGATCCTTATTTCTTCCATGGGCCATGAAGTCTGTGTTTGTGAAGAGCATTTAGAACCTCTTTTTGTTATACCAAAATTCACCTGCCTCTTTTCTTCCAGCTTTATCTCTATATAAAACATTCAGTAACTCCTCCTATTTGTATCTGTATCCTTGAAGAACGACTGTTATATTTCCTCTGTTCTAATATTCTATGCATTAACTGTGATTTAAATCACTTGGGTTGTAAAACTGCTCTGTTACAATTGATAAACAAAACAAAATAAATAACTAAACTTCAGTAAATTCTCATACCATGACATACTTTAGTATATGTCTAGTAAGTTGTAGTGTATATACTGACAGTTTCTAAGGATGCCATCTGAGTGTAACATAAAACATATTGCCACCTTTTACAATATGATGTGTATTTTGGCATCACTGTGGCATTCTTGTGCTCTAATGTGATGTTACATAGGTTTCAGCAATGTTTCTGGCATCTTCAGTTTCATATATTTTGCCCTTTGGGTGTTCGAAAGACATGCGTAAATGGGCATGCCTTTGTTGATGGTTGAACGTCGAGCTGGCACCTTGGCATTCATGAAAATCTACTGCCAATCTTTAGCGTACCGGAGTTCCGCTGTGGCGACCCCTGACCGGGAAAAGCCGAAAGACAGCAGCAACATAGCTGTTTAGTGCATCTGTAGTTAAGCAGTCTGTGTATTACTGCTGCACTGTAGCATTAATGGTATAATGCGGACTCCACATGTCCACTTACGTGAAATAAATGGAATATGCATGCTTCCTTGTGACAATCCATACCCCCACCTGCTTAATAAGTTAATAACTTCCATGATTACCTTTACTTAGAAAAGAGGCAAAAATTGTTATCTTTATATAAATTGGAATTCGTCTTCTTACTTTCTTCAGCAAATTCGGAGGGTAAAACAGTTCATTTTGAAATATTAAACTCAGAGTTCTCTGATTCAGTTTTTTTTCCTTTTTTGAACTCTGTGCTTGTCTTTTCAGTGCAGTTGACAGTGAAATGACCTACATAGAGTGAACCACGTCTAAAAAGCTCATCCCATGTATTTGCTCACAGGTCTAATTTAAGTTATTTGAATATAGATAGTTCTTAACAGTGGCATAGTGGTGCAGTTGTTAGCACAACTCCCTCATGGCTCTTGGTTGTCTGGTCCAGTTTCTGGCTAGAGTATTATTTTTGTTGAGTCTGCATGTTCTCCCATGCATGTCCATGTGGGTTTTCAGTGGTGCTCTCATTTCATCCCACATCCCAAAGGCATACCAGAAGCCAAATGGGCTGTTGTTTAAAATTGTCCATTCTTGTATATGTATAGACATGCCATGATAGACTGATGTCCCATTTAGTCCTAATTCCATCTTGTATTTATCTATCTATTTACTTAAGTTTATTTACAGGGGTAGGACACTGAACCATGAGGACTAATTTCTGGCTCAGCCTGATGCTGCATGCAGTAAATATTTATAAAACATAAGATATGCGAAAATATTTGAAACAAAAGATATGCACTATACATTTTACACTGAGAGCATTTGAAACTGTGAAGGCAAGTATGACTAATCTTAGCCACAGTGGACAAGTAAGACTGTATAGCAATAGGCTATATATACTGTGTACAAAACTTATGATACACCAGAGAGGAATGAGATGTTTGATTGCACTGTAATATGAAGAGAATTTGAAGATGTTAGGTGATATGGATGCGGTCCATACTGAAGCATTTATTAGTTTGGTGGAGACTGCCAGAGTTTGGGAGCTGGGGGGGGGGGTCTATGGTTAGTACATTGCAGCTTGGTTCTTGTTGCTTGAAGACTAGGTCCTGGCCCGGGAGAGGAATCTGAGGCTGTATGAGGTAGTGTTTGTTCGCAGTTTGGCACCAAGTGTTGTGTATGTGTCAAACTGTAGAAGTATAAATAATTTAGAGCAGCCAGAAGGAAGTCAACTCTCTGTTTAACTGGTAGCCATTTTGTTTTCAAAATGGTGATATAGTGGTGCTTTGTTATTTGGCAGTTTGTGAAGAAGCAATAGGTTTTATTGGATAGTGTTTGGAAGACTTCAGGATTTTGTTGCAGGCAGCTGCAATTAAAAGCAGTCCATACTCTAGTTGGGCAAAGAGGATTCCCCTTCTTATGCCAGATCTTGCAGGGGGGGGCACATATAAATACTTCTTCATGTACATGTGTACACGTTATTTATAAAAGTTACTAATTTCATGTAAGTGGTTATAGCTTTTTCTGTATAAAAGTAATATCTTTCGGCTTTTCCCAGTTAGGGGGTTGCCACAGCGGAACTCCGGTCTGCTCATGATTGTCAGTGGATTTTTACAGTGCTGAGTTGCCAGCCTGACGCCCAGCCTTCAAGGAAGGCACACCCATTCACACACGCACCTACCTGTATGTCTTTAAATGTCACACGACCGCAGGGTGGACATGCAGACCCCACACAGAAGGCGCTTCAGCCAAGAATCGAACGGGAGAACCTCTTGCTGTGAGGCGACAATGCTAACCACTGCACCACCGTGGCTTATAGCTTTTCTGTATATGTATTTTAAAACTGCAAAGCTGCTTGCATGTATTGTTATACAAAATGCACAGACACAGCATGCTTTATACATTTTCACATCTCTTCAACATATAATAATTTTATGGAATATTGCAGGCTGTGCTAAGTACAAAAAAATTTAAAAAATGCAGTACTGCTATAATCCAGAATTTTGTTGTACAGTCTGTTAACCTGCTTCAGTTTTTACAGATAGTACAAAATTGTTAAACAGAATGCAGATGTGAATATATAAATTAAAATGATATACAGCTCACTGCATTGAACAAGTAAACCACTTGGCGCAGAAATGTTGAGTTAAATGCATTTCTCTCCAAAATAGCAAGATGATTTGAGATGGAAATTCCCCAGTTGACCCGTCTGTGCAGGTGTTCTAGTAAAAAGATGTCTTTGTTTAACAGCACTCAGTACAGTTTGTTTTCTTCAAATAAGATGGCATGACACTTAGCAGGAGAGGTAAATAAGCATAGACAGAAGGCATCTGTTTGATACGGACAGAGTAGCATGATAAAGTTCTGTAATAAAGCAAATGTGCAAGTTATGTTCTGCAACTACACTTTTTTTTTTTAAGTAAACACAGTCTTTCAAACAGTATGGCAAGCAGTGGATGATTGTGACCGGTAAACAAACATGTATGATTTATCCGGATGTTTGCTAAATGACACTGACCTATTGAACTTTGCTCCCAAGGTTACAAATGTCACCTAGCAACTGTCTAAAATGATAACT
Organism: Protopterus annectens; assembly: GCF_019279795.1. NCBI lineage: Eukaryota > Metazoa > Chordata > Ceratodontiformes > Protopteridae > Protopterus > Protopterus annectens. The sequence continues at coordinate 119,753,640 of NC_056744.1, read as the reverse complement.
GCATGGTTTCTTACACTACATCATCCCTCATAGGTACTCTTTTACACTTAAAAATATATTGATTATGGTTTTCTATGAAACAATATATAAGAAAAAAATTCAGAACTTGCTGTTTTCAAAGAATTTAATATCTGTATTATTCCAACACCAAACCAGAGATACACTTGCAAACCTTGGTATTTTCTGCATGTGCTCCATTTTCACACACACACACACACACACACACACACACACACACACACACACACACACACACACACACACACACACACACACCATTAAGAGATTTTAATATTTAAACCGGAGAGATTTACGGTGCAATACCAATGATTAGGTGTCTGTTTGCCACTGACTAAGGCATTAAAAAAGCTTTATGATTTAGATTGCTTTGGTTTATTACTCCCATAAAATGGATCTTGGCAGATTTTTGGAAAACAAGATGGAAAATCTGGCTTGCATTACAAAATTTTAGATGTAATACAGTTAGCCTTTTCTATGTAAGTATATCTCCACACACACACAGACACACACACACACACACACACACACACACACACACACACACACACACACACACACACACACACATCTCTCAGAAGTCCACTGATTAATAAAATATGTACAGTTTTATTGCAGAACTGGAGCTTAACGGTAATAGTGCAGAAATGGTTCAGCTTTTGCACCAAACAAACTATCTGAAATTAAACTGAAAGTCATGCACACTACATGTCTGTTTTACAGTACCATTTTGTCAAAGTCAACAAATTCCCGTAAAAGTGATGTCTTACTAACTCTCAGGAAAAAGTCTGTAAATCTGTTCTGCTTCAACAGTAGGGAAAGAAGTATAGCCACAGCATACAGATCTCAGAAAGATTCTCTTATCCTCAGGCTCCACTGGATTCTCTTTCCAAGGAGATGTCCAGGTCCTCCACAGATACCCCATAAACCTTCCTTCTTTACTGCAGATACACCCAGAATTCTCATACCAGGTAAATAGTCTCCCTCCATAACAGACCAGCTTCTCAGAACTTGAATTGTTAAAACTCCTTCTTTTATGTATCACACACCATGTGCTAGTAATTGATTTAGTTTACTGGCCAGTACAACCATGCGGCTATGTGGACCACGCCATTTTTTAAAGCAACAACCTTTATTTAATCTTGTAAATACCATTTTAGCATGACCCACCAGAAATGCCCCATCCACCCCCCATGTAATCTTAGTTTCATGCTCAGTGCATGGAGTATTAGTCTTATACAGACCATCTGCATGATGGAGTGTCACGTCTGGACTATGTTTCGCTGTAAATTTGATGGATAGTAGGAAAAATGCCCAATCCACACAGTTTTGTATTTCCATACTGTTGTCTAGTTAACCATAATACTGGGACATGGTCTGTGGCAAGCATAATTTCTCTACCGAGAAAGTAATATTTCAGTGAGTATAATGTCCATTCAATTGCCAAGCACCCAATCTCATTGATGGAGTACTTGGATTCAACTCCACTTAATTTCTTGCTCAAAAAGCATATGGAATACCCTTCTGCATTAAATGTCTATGACAATACTACTCCCATGCCTACTTCTGATGCCTCAGTATAAACTGCAAAAGGCCTACTGAAATCTGGAGAGAATAAGGCAGCCTCTGAACAGAGTATTCTTTTTAGCAGATTAAAGGCATTTTCTGCCACTTAAGTCCACTTAACCGTAAAAGTCATTGCCTCTTTAGTTAAATGTGTAAGAGGACTAGGCATTGAGGGGATGTGTGGTATGATATTTCCAGTAGTACTCAGCTAATCCCAAGAATGTCCTTACCTGATTCTTTGTGCAAGGAACTGGACAGTTTTTGACAGCTTCATCTTTTTTCTTTCTGAGGCCTAACAATACCCCTACCAATAACATATGCCAAACATTTCACCTGTCATACCTAACTCGCTCTTGAAGGCATTGGCATTTAACTCAGTTTGCTTCACAGAGTCTAGTGCAGCCTCACCACAGCTAAAGAAAAGTTGTGTAAAGTCTTACCATAACCATAGATGTCCTTCTCTTCCATGTTGCCGTATTCTGCATATGGGTTTATCCCTTCAGTCTTGCGTACGTACGGCCAGTATTCAAAAGCTGTCAGTCCCTCTGTGGTGCATTAGACATCAGGCAAGGTGGAGGAAACGTGGGCCATAAAAGTGACATCAGCACGCACCAGCCCTCAGAAGAGTAGCCCCATTTGGAACCAGTCCTGTAAGGGAAATGCTATATCATTGCCATCTAGAAAGGGAAAAATGTAGCAGATGAGAGTGGAAGGTGGGTGGGAAGGAATACTGCAACATGGAAAAGAAGGACATCTATAGTTATGGTAAAACTTTACACAACTTTTCTATGTCCTTCTATTCCCATGTTGCAGTATTCTGTATATGGGTGAGTGCCAAAGCTCACTGAGGTTGGGGTGGTGGTCTAGATGCAGATTCCAGGAATCCATGCAGGGTAGCCCCGGCAAAACCTGCCTTGGACCTGGAGATGACGTCAAGCTTGTAGTGTTTGGTGAAGGTGTGGATTGATGTCCAAGTAGCAGCTTCCAGAGTTAAAGGGGTATCTAAACCCTTGAAGGCTTCTGAAGATGCCATTGCTCTAGTGGAATGAGCTTTTACTGCCCTTGCAAGGTTTTGCCATGAAACTGGTAGCAAAAGTTTATGGCTTTTGATATCCAAGTAGAAATAGTCTGCTTGGTAACAGCCTTACCCAGGGCTCTGGGGTGAAAAGATACAAATAGCCGGTCTGTCTGTGTGATAAACTTGGTGTTGTGCAGGTAGAATCTGATCTGTCTATGCACGTTCAAGGAATGCAGCATTTTGTCACTGTCTCCCTGTGGGTTAGGGAAGAAAACTAGTTGGATGGCCTGATTTAAGGACCTGTCATTGACTACTTTGGTCATGATGGACGCATTTGCCCTAAGGGTAACTCTGTCTTTATGGAAAACTAGAAAGGGTGGTTTAGCCATTAGGGCTTGGAGTTCAGATACTCTCCTGGATGAGGTTAGAGCCACCAGCTGGATGGTTTTCCAAGTGCAGTGCTTTAAGGAGGCCTTATTTGTTGGCTCAAAGGGAGGTAGCGTAAGCTTCTCTAACACATAATTGAGGTCCCAAGGAGGGGGAATGGATCTCCTAGGAGGCCTAAGGTGCAGAACTCCTTTGAGGAAAAGTTTGCAAGGTAGTAGTGAAGCAAGAGGGGGGTCCAGAGGTAACCAGGCAGAAACAGCAGACATATGGGCTTTAATGGATGAGTAAGCCAGTCCTGACTGCAGTAGCTCACACAAATAAGGCAGCACTAGTGGAGGTTCGCTGAGAAGCGAATCCAGCTGTTTTTTGTGATACCAAATGGTGAATTGTTTCCACTTGGAGAGATACGATTTTCTGGTATTAGGTTTCCTGGTCTCCTGCAGGACATCAAGCACGTCCTCGTTGTAAAGGTGTCTAAATGGAATCTGAATTCTATCAGCCACAGAGTTAGGTGGGGCATCTGCCATTGTGGATGGATTAGTGATCCCTTGTTTTGTGTGAGGAGGTCCTCTCTGGGGGGTAACTTGTGGTGATTGCCCTTGGACAGATGAAGAAGTAAGGGGAACCAGTGCTATCTGGACCATTAGGGAGTTGCCAACAAGATTTTTGGGTTGGCCTGCTGTATTTTCAGCAGGGTTTTCTGGATGAAAGGGAAGGGGGAATGCATATAGATATTTCCCCTTCCGTGAGATTGAGAAGGCATCTGTTGCCAGTGCCTGTGGTTGTGGTGTCCTAGTGCAAAAGCCAGGAAGTTGCCTGTTGAGGGAGGAGGCGAACAGGTCTGTTTGAGGTATACCCCACTTGTGGACTAGACCCAAGAAGACCTCTCTGTGCAACATCCATTCGTGGCTGTTTGTGCTGGTTCTGCTCAACAAATCTGCCTGTTTGTTGTGCAGGGAGGGGATGTAGGTCACTCACAGGGAGATTCCCTGTGAGGTAGCCAATTCCCAAACCAAGAGAGCTAATCTTTAAAACAGGAAGGACTTGGTCCCCCTTTGCTTGTTGGTATAACACAGCACGGATATGTTTTCTGTGTATATCACAAGAGTCTCCTGTAGAAGGAAAGGTTGAAATGCCTGTAGGGCTAGCAGGACTGCCCTCATTTCTCTGGCATTGATGTGTTCTGATTTTGGGTGAGCCGGCCACAAGCCTTGCACCTGTCTTAGTCCTAGAGTAGCTCCCCAGCCCAGGTCCAAGGCATCTGTGTGCATGACCTGGGTGGGGTGTGGTGGTTGTAGTGGGAGTCCTGGGTTTCTTTGTACCCAGTCCCACCACCAAAGTATCTCCTTTTTAAGCAGGGTAGAAGTGGTACAATGTACTCCAAGGGCTGATTGTGTTGTTTCCAGACTAAGTGAAGGTACTACTGCTGCTTCCTCATGTAGAGCTTTGCTAAAGGTAGCATGGGTATTGTGGCTGCCATGTAACCCAATAGTGTCAGGTACTGCCTTGCCATCAACTGGGTCAATTGGAGCACCTGGAGAAGGTGATCTGACAGGGAGCACACCTTTGGGGGTGGCAGGTAAACCTCCATGAGGTCTGTTCTTATTCTGCACCCAAGGAAGACAATGTCCTGAGTTGTCTGGAGTTGGGATTTTGGCAGACCTGGAATCCCAGGGACTGCAATAAGGAGAACACCAGGTGGAGGTGATCTTGTAGTATTTGTTGGATGGGGGCCTGGATGAGCATGTCGTCCAGGCAGGGGAATATCTCTATCCCCTTTGTCCTGGCATAGGCTACCACTGGAGCCAAATATTTGGTAAAGACTCTGGGAGCAGTGGAAAGACCAAAAGGCAAGGCAGAAAATTGCCATTGAGAGGAGCTCATCAAGAATCTTAAGTATTTCCTGTAAGAGGGTTTGATAGGGATGTGGAGGTAAGCATCTTTTATGTCTAGAGTAGCCATGAATCCCTGCAGAGTAATCAGAGGAAAAAGGGTAGGCAGGGTGAGCATTTTGAAGGTGGGTACCCTTAGGAAGAGATTGAGGTGGGAAAGGTCCAGGGTGGGTCTCCATGGTCCGTCTGTTTTGGGAACCAGTAAGAGCCTTGAATAAAAACCTTTTCCTTTTGCAGAGGAGGGAACTGACTGTATAGTGCCCTGGTATAGTAATGTCTGCAGTACTGGTTGTTAGAAGGACAGTTGCTGTAAAGGGGGATGGGGAATGCCCTTCCATATGGGAGGAGAGAACCAAGTCATGTAGTAGGCATCTTTGAGGATAGACAGGACCCATTTGTCTTTGGTGATCCAGATCCACAGAGGGAGACAATGAGAGAGGCTGGCAGACAGGGGCACAGAAGAGGGAGGAGGTTGAGGAAAAAGTGGCAGATAGTCAGACTCTACCTGCCCTGTCCTGAAAGGAAGACCTCTGGCTAGATGCAGAAAGTGCTGTAGGCATAGGAGGTTGTTTCCTGGTGGGTTTTCGAGGTCTGGCACTGGGGGTAGGCTGGGATTGTTTCCTGATAAACTGTGTTTTGGAAGGATAGTTCTGATGGAACTTGGGAATTGGTGAGACCAGGAGATGTTTGAGGTCCTGCATATCTTTGCCTTTTTGTTGCAGTGATTTAAAGAGATCTGCTACTTTAAATCCAGAAAGTGCAGCATTATCCAGGGATGCATCCATGAACTTGGCCCTAAAATCATCTGGCAGGGGTTGTAGGTGCAGCCAGGAATATCTGTGTAGAGCAGATGCTGATGCTTCTGACCTAGCAAAGGATTCAGCAGCATCATAGCTACACCTAATGGAGTGTCTGGTGACTTGAGATGTAAGAGCCAGGAGGGAGGACAGGGCTGTTTTGGCAGGGGAGTCTGGAGTATCTGCCAAATGTTTGGTGGCAGATTGTAGAAGAGATGGTTTATACTTAGCCATGTGGGTCTGGTAGTTAGTGGCTCTGAAGACCAATGTAGCAGAGATATAAATCTTTTTCCCTAATCTCTCCATGGTCTTGCTGTCCTTGTCAGCAGGGAGAATAGTAGATGTGGGTAATAATTTGGTGGCTTTGTTACTGGCCACAGAGATAGTGGCTGGGTCAGCTGGTGGGCACTTTATCAGGTGCTTAGCAGTGTCAGGTACTTTGTCCGACTTATCCGGTCTTCATGGAGCAGGAGGCTGAGAGTCAGGATTAGTGGATGCCGAAGAAAAGGCATCTGGGAAGGCTGGGAGGAACACCAGATGGGCTAGGTGTTTCCATTTGAATGAGGTCGTAATACCTCTTCTGTACCTCAGACATTTCTGAGGAATCCTATTTGAAATGTTCCTTCATCCTGCTGATGATCTTACTGAAGGTTAAATCTTCCACTGGGGAATCAGGGTCCAGGGACTCTACCTCAGAGGATCCGTATTCCAAAGGGGAAGAAAGTTTTAAATTGTAGGAGAGAGATTCTTCAGAGGAGTCTGAAAAGACCTCCTCATCCATAGGAGGTTGGTCTGTATGCATAGGCTTAGGGCTTAGGAGAGGAGGAGGGGTGGAAGTGGAAGAAGGAGTAGGGCTCAGTGCCATAAAGGTGCTGAAGAGGCTCTGACTGAATGCCTGCTAATTAGGCATGCTTTCAGAAGAGGGAGCAATATGTTTTCTCTTCTCCCTTCTTTTTAAAGAGTGGTGGTCGGTTTCCTAGAAACCGGGGACTGTAAAGGAGCAGAGCTCTCCGACGACTCCCCATGAAGCGCTGGTTCCCCCCGGTGTCGGCTAGTGGCACCAGTATAGCCTCAGCTCATGTGCTCTTGTCGGTGGATGGTGCAGCATCCTTAGTGGTACCTATGACCTCCACAGAAGTGGATCTAGAACCCGGTCCTGAAACCAGGCCTATGTTGGCCACAGGCTGGGAGTCAGGTGGATGAGGCTCAGCAGAAGTCAAAGGCTGTAAAGTTCTGACCTTCTTCTTAGGCGGCTCTGGCAGGACATTGGAAGGACCTTCCATCCTAAGCTTAAGACGTTTCAGGTGTTGGTTCTCAAGATACAAATTTAACTCATGTAACCAGCTATGCAGGGTTTTCGGCATGAATGCCTGGAAAATAGGGCAGGCCTTATAGTCGTGCGCTCTTCCTAAACAGAACAAACACTTATCATGAGTGTCCTTATGAGGGATCTGGCATCCACACTGACACTTTCCCTTTCTGTATGACATTAACAAGCAATGTTACAATAAGGAAGGACTGAAAATGGTTCCCCAATGGGGTACTTATCTCAAAAATGATTGCAACATCAGCAGTAGCAGGAACACCTGGTGTACGAATGGCAGGTGAAAAGTTCTGAGGGCTGGTGCATGCCGATGTCACTTTTATGGCCCACGTTTCCTCCGCCTTACCTGATGTCTGACGCACCACAGAGGGACTGAAACTTTTGAATACTGGCCGTTGGTACACTACACTGAAGGAATAAACCCATATGCAGAATACTGCAACATGGGATAGAAGGACATCTGAGAGTTCCAACCTTTTAAATGTATTATCACATAGTCTTGGCACTCAGTAATATACTTGGCATACGATGTTAGGATTCTGTCCTTAAGTCTCTGAGTGGTCACAGGACACCACGTAGCCCAGATGGAAGGGCAATATTTTGGAATAAGCCTTGATGTCAAAAATTTTTTTTTCTTTGACCTCAGGCATTAGAGAGATTAGCTTTTCTCTCTTTCTTATATCCAGTATGGTCAGGAGCCTTGCTTTTCCCATTCATACTATAAGTTCATCAACGTAGGCACTAGGTAGCTATCATGCTTTGAAATGATGCTCAGCGATAAGTTTGAAAACACTTCTTTATTTCTTAACAGACACTCTTATTTCTAGTTTCTGTGATTTAGATAGTCTTTTATTTACCTGAACTTCAGGAATAGATATCAGACTTTCTTTGTTTACTAGGCTTATTACTTTTTGATATTAAGCCAAGTACAGAGGACTGTCTTTCTTTCCATGATTCAAGATTACACACACACACACACACACACACATATATATATATATATATATATATATATATATATATATATACATGTATGTGTATATATGTTTGTGTGTGTATATATGAGATCTGTCAATCTGTTCGAAGTTTCACTACTTCGAACCCCACCTCACCAAGTCCACTTGTTCTAAGTAGTGAAACTTCGAACATTGACTTTGGCAGTCACACTACAGCGCGGAATGGTAATATTCCCTTTTTCCCACTGTAGTGCAATCTCGGAGTTGGTATATTTAAGTAGGGGGGGTGTGGAGGGCACAGGGGGGCTTGCCCCCCTTCAAAAACATGTTTTAGTTTTTTTTTTTGGGTAGCCCGGGGAACTAGACTTCACCGAAAGTGCACTTTCATTTAAGTGGACTTTCGCTGAAGTGTGGGGTCTACTGCTATATTTCGAAGAAGTGTATTTTCGATGTAGAGCAGTAAACCCATATATGTATGGGTCCCCTTCAGCCAATCGAATGTTTACAAGTTCGAACCACATATGGCCGAGACCCTATGTTCGAACTTGTAAAGGTTCGATCAGACTGAATGGAGATCTCCGTACAGAGCAGAAAGGGAAGATTTCCCATTTCCGCAATGTAGTGCGATCTCAAAGTTGGTATATTTAAGTAAAGGGGGGGGGGGGGTACCCACCCTGCTATAGAAGTTTAGTTTTGTGTTTTTTTGTTTTTTGTGTTTTAATTTCGGAGTTCGACCATATGGTCTTGGCCATATGTGGTTCGAACTTGTAAAAGTTCAATCTACTGAAGTAGATTCATATATATATATATATATATATATATATATATAGATATATATATATATATATATATATATATATATATATATATATATATATATATATACATACACACACACACATACATATATTTAGTTTAAGTTATTTAATGTTTCTCTTATTTCATAGTGACCCTGCCAGTTGGACAACAGTTTGGTTTCAGCAGAAGGGCCCAAACTAACACCTGGACTCCTGTATATTGTATTTTACACTTCTTATTGAATGGCTTGGGCTCTTTCCATGTGTTCTTTTACACTAGGCATTGCTACTTTCATTCTATTTGTGAATTGCTGTAGTATTCTGTGACACTTTTAAACTGGGTTTTCTCTTCTTCCCAATATTTTTTTTAACAAAATATAACAGCCTGTGAAGGTGTCTGCTGTATAATCATTGAAAAGTAGTGAACCATGTTTAGGCTTGTATTACTTCTCAAATGGCAAAGATGAAGTATAATATTAACCGGTCCCAGTAGTTACCATTTATGTCAATTATTTTTTTCTCAGCATGGATTTCAGTGTTAGGTTAAAACGTTCCATCAACCCATCTATTTAGGAATGGTCCTGGTATACTGAGTTTTTTAAAATATGTGACCTTAAAGCATTGGCATAGTCAGTGTATTACATTTGACATAAATGGAGTCTCATGGTAAGTCAGTATTTACTTACTGTATCCCTGGTCTTGTAAATTATAACACCAGCTCCTTAGCTATAGATTTAATGTCAGCCTTACATAGGGCAAAGACCTCAGGATACTTGGTGGCAGAGTTCAGAATAACCAAAATGTACTGAAACCCATTGATGAGTTTTATTAAAGAGCCAACAGTGTATATGACCATTCAGGTAAGATGCCAGTAATAGACATAGGGAATCAGTGGGTTTTAGTAGCCTGGGTTATATGCTGTCTTCTGGAATTCTGGCCATCCAGCAGAAATATTGTCAATTTCTTTCATTATTCCAGACCAGTAACACCTTTTTAGGGCTCTAACCAGTGATATTACTCCCCAGGTGTTATCCCATGGCATAAGATGAAAACTTGCACAGCAGGACCCCAGAGTTTGTTAGTTTCAAATACTGCACATCGCTAGAGTGGATCTCCTGCAAGAAAACAAAATATGGTTTATATTTCTTGATGTGTAGAAACACTATTCTACTTTTAGTAAGGTTCATCAGGCTATTTACAAAACAGGAGAATAATGCCTGCATTTTAAATAGAATTAGAAGACAACAGTGTAATAAACAGTGACATTTCCTGGTAATATCTGGGCGGCATCCTTGCTTCCAACCATCCCTTACCAAAACATGTGCTGCTGAGCCACAGGCATGTGTTATACCAATCTATCATGTGATAACTTACAATATCCAATGGCAAATAAAAAAGCCTGCACAGCAAGCAACAGACAGAACCAGCATAACACTCGGTGTATGATTAAAAGTTAACAACATCGTACAATGATCATAACTATTTGCAATCTGAATTGATTTTTGCAGCTCTGATATTAAATGAGAAGAGCCTCTAACAAGGAGCAGGATTGGGACAGCTAATCTCAGCTACAATAGTTGAGTGAGAGAGAACAACTCTTTATGCTCCTCCTGTATTCTGCTTCCCTAGTCAGGCCCCTCCCACAGAACCATTTTAATTTCATATTAGTTTCATTAGTATACTGAGATTACACTTACATTTTGCAGTTGTTTGCCTTTCTATTGTTTGAACACCACATTTACTATAAGATCTTATGATCAACAGAAGTGTCTCATATGCCTTTCGAGTTACACTATAGTAGTCATTACAGTGGAAAAATCTGTTTACAGATTGTTGGAGTACTGCTTTCGCATTGTGCACTGGAAACAGAGAGCATTCTGGACACTTTCACAGTGAGCATTGAACTAACACAGGTCCTTTAAGGCTGTTGTGGAAAAAAAAAATAAACTCACCCCTAATTAGCATGATACAATTCCCTCATTGATTGAATTAACAGATATTAAACATAGCATGTAGACTCATAGATAAGTATTAGACTATCAATCTGCAGACTATTACAAGCCTAGCCAATAACCAGAGGTCATAATCAAACCCTGTATTTTGTGTCTGTGAGGTAAGGACCTTAACCATTATGCCAAACCCTCCCCATACCTGACTGTAGTTGAGTTCTTTTCTCTTAAAATGTCCATTGCAGCGCACAATAAAAGTAAACAAAGTGGTTAGTCTCACATTGGAAGAAATGAAAGAAAAAAATCATATCACTTTGTCCCATGATGGGCATTTGAGTTTCAGAACTCATATCCTGTAGAAAATGCATGATGGTGCAAAATCTTTTACTCTACCAACTTTATAAGTTTATAAGAGCAATATTTAAAATTTATCCCTCTTTTGGGCCTTTGTTCCCCAAATATATTTTACTTTGTCCAGATTTCTTGTTGTAAGAGGTTGAAAGGTATGCTCACCATATTAGTCGATCTGGTAAGAAGGTGTTTTACAGTAAATGCTTTCTGTAAGTTAGATAGGTATGTAACGTTGTAGTCTTGTTTTATTTTATTGTGCGTGTATCTCTCACTCTGTCTCTGATATTGTACTGGCTTATTGTATGAAGTTTGATGGGAGCTCAGGGGCTGAGAACAGTACCATTAAAAAGGCGTGGTGAAGTGCACAAGATATTAGGGGTGGCATGATTGGTGGTGCTGACCGATTGTTAATTGACTACAGGTGGCTGATGGCCTGAATACCTTTGGAATACCTTTTAACTTTCTTTTTTACCACGACTTCAATTTGAGAGGGATGCATAGCTCAGGTTTGCTAAGGACACCAGCTGAACCTAGAGGCAGCTCTGGCTTAGCTATGCCCTCCTTTTCCAGCATGCAGTGCCTTGACATTTACTGGCAAGTGACACACAGGAGAAATGAAGAGATTTTGTTTCAAAGTGTTCTGAAATGAGGTTATCAGAAGATGAAATCCCAACAGATACCCATTGGAGAAGACCTTCTCACTGATCAGTTGCTATAGCAACTATATTTTTTATTTATGATATTAAGTTCATGTGCAGATATCCCATTTAGGCAGATCTTAATTCCAGAACCATTGCAATGATGAGATGAAAGGGGCGACTGCCTTGGGTGCAGGCTGCTAGGAGGCATGATCTCCTCTGTCAAAGAGGTATGGATCAGTCTCTGCAAGCACTGTAAGTAATTATTAGCATAGCTGCAGTTGTGATCATGGCTGTTTAAATTATACTTAGTGTCTGACTTGTAAAGCGATGGGATGGGATGGGCAATGCATTATTTGCTGATCAATTCATGACTTGCAAGTTTGCAGGCAGTAATCATGTGTTTCCAATACTGCTTGCAGACTTGCAAGTTAACCGATCAGCAGCTTCTATACAGTACCAGTTGTATCCTTGTTAGTGTGTGTGTTTCATATAATTTGAAGTTTTCTGCATCTAAAGGAGTATAATTAGTGAATATATTTAAGGTAACAGTAACTAAAAAATGCAGAAGAATTTGGAGTAGTGCAGTTTTGGGTATAACAGTGTTGTTAAGTGGTCCTTTGATTAATGTGAGAAGTTAATTTTTTCATATCCATTTTCTTCTTAGGACATAACAGGTACTGTTAGAAATGACACTGATTCCAAGAAACCCAATAATAGCACTCATTTAATATGAAACTGTTTTTTAGTACTGCACTCTGATGCATACCTCAGAACTGTCCAGAATTTTGCAGAATGACCAGATATTTGCCTCATATTTTTGGTCTGTTCCTCATATAATTTTGTGATTTTCTGGAAATCATTGAAGACTGAAGTGAATAAATAATGACAGGCATTCGAGTTTCAGTCTTCATATTCTTCAGAAAATGTATGCCAAAGCAAAACCTGTTATGCAAAAGCAGTAATTAAAAAGTCCCTGATTTTAGACCTTTGCTACTCAGTATTTTTGCCTTCGACCAGAATTCTTGAGCAATGAAATTGAGTGATATGCTCTAATGTCAGTCTCCCATCTACTGACTAATTCTCAAGTAATGATCTACTTTTTTCTGTAAGAGCTACGTGCATATTCAAGGAAAAAAATAGATCTGATTTTCTGAAAGCTAGATTCACCATGTTAGCAATATCTAACAGATCTCCTTTTCACATCACCCAACGAGAAGATTGTTCTGCCTTTTGTTAACCATAGAGCTTTTGATGAAGCTTTGCACTCATTTCCACATGGCTGAGAGACTTTTTTTTGCTGAGAAATAACATGTAGTTAACTACCAGTGACAGGACACTGACAAGTCGATAGCTACATACAGATGTACTGAAATGGTGGAACAAAGGAGTTTCTGTCTCTTAAACCTACATTGAGTACAACTGCCCCTTCTAATTTACCCATACCTATCCTCTGCCTATCCTACCCTAACTTAAGCTCCTCCTTTGCAGATTAAGCTGCCATGACATCTTGGTTAGAGTATCCCATGTTAACCACACTCTCAGAAAAAGGAGTTCCTTTCATTATTTATTTTGTCTTTTTGTCCCGTAGATTCCCTTGCTTTTGTATCAGGTCACTGTCCCAGTTTGTCAGAAAACATGATTTTCTTAGAAGGAAGAGAGACAGAATTTTTAATGCTCCTAACAACCTTTCACACCCCCGCAACTTGGGGCACAAAATACAGTGTGTATAATTCTGATCTTATTTTACACAGTGCACTTTTTGGCATGTGCTGTGGCCTGTGTGCATGCACTTCTTGAGAATTTATTTCTGGTGGTCACAAGAAAGTAGTCCTTACATGTTGCCACATGTGCCCTCCCACTGGGAATACTGACCTGACTTTGACTGCTGTACTCTCATCTCCCTAGCATGCAGACACCTCTGACCCTAGTCTTCATAGCTAAGTTTTAGTTATTATCAGCACATTTAGGCCTAAAACTTCTGTATCATGGCACTAGTGATGTAGTGCTTCTCATTTTGCCTTTAAATCCCCTACCTTGCTTAACTATCTGGTTGTCTACCTCTTTCATGGCCTTCAGTTTCTGAGAATCCTGGGATTCTGTTTGACATCCTCACTGCTTTGTACCACCAAAATGAGATATTGTTTTACCATCACCTGCATCATTTTCTTAGAGCCAGAACTTTTACTTAAGAAGTAAGAAATTATCCCATATGCTGTTTGAATTGCGCCTGCCATTTCTCATTGCCAGTAGTTCCTCATTTGAACAATGATGCCATAGTATTAATCCTGCATTCCTGTCTGATGGCAGTTTTTGAAATACTGTGTCCAGATTTCATTTTAACTTCTCTACAAGCTCTGCTGCTTTTTAGTGGCTGCCATTTGAAAGAGTCACTAGATTTACTTTGAGATCTCACAAGGCACCTGAGCCTCTGAATAGATTTGTAGCCAACTCCCTGTTCAGGGAAAACATCTTTACAAAAAGTTGAGATATTGATCCTTTTCTAGGAGTACAGAATGAGTATATGTACCATTTCAAGCTCTTAGCTATAGCCTTTTACTACACATCTTCATGTTTTAATCTAATGATCACGAGTGTACGCCTGAGCTGTCAGAAGAAGATGCATGTCTGGTACAGCTTTCTTTTTGTTGCAACCAGCATCTTTTCATCTTAAAGGCCCATGTTCTTATCCTGAGAAGTCCTTGAATTAATGTGTGAGATGGATGTTGTTAATGTTGTTTCCCAGCCCCTCTCTCATCCTGGATCTCTGTGTATCCTTATTCCTGCAGTGTTCAGTTGCCTCATTTGTGTTAAGTGCAAGAATGTGTTCCCTAACCTCTGTGATTGCCTCCTTTCCCTCATATATTCTCCTTATTAACCTTATTAATGTATCAAGGAATACAAATGCTTCCATTACCATGCTCATAAACTCCCAGCTTACTCTGCCTTATTTTCAGCTCTCCCAGAGTGAAAAAGAAACTGAGTGACAGGGTCCAGTAACTCTGCCAGACTTGGTAAATTCAGTTACTGACTAGTAAGTATACTGTTTGGATGCCAGCAAATAAGAAACTTGGAGAGCCTGAAAAAAAAATCAGCTTGAAATGAAGAGAAAACAGTGACTGGGAAGAATTCTGCAGCTGTTCGGCAAAAACCAGTAAAAGTTCCAGCTTTGGTGCAAGAAATGACTTCCAGTAGCCTGGAGGGAAAAAAGACAAATGTACTCAGAGCTGATTAAAGTAAATGAAATATTGAAGTAGTATATCAACTGTAATAACCAAAACCTGGAAAAAATGGAAGAGGCTTTAAACAGATATTCAGATGAGGTGATAAAACTGCAAACAATCAGAGAGTGAAATGAAGAAAAAGGCTCGCTGAGTATTAAACTCCACAAGAAGAGCTGTTTCAAAAAATGGTGGAGTTAGAGGACAGAGCATGCAGGAAAAACCTGATATTTCTGCAGTACCAGAGAAAAGTACAGTTTTGTACCTACCATAAATGTAGATGTTCGAAGATCCACATTGCTGCAGTCCTTACACTTGGGTAGTCCGCTGTCCTCGGTCGGCCTGAATATCAAAGTATAAGGCTGACGTCGGTCAAGGCGCTTAAGACTGACATCAGGACGTCAGGGTATAAATGCGCATGATCGACGTCATATCCTCAGTCTTTTCTTGCCCCAGATGTCAGAAGACCCTAAACAGAAAGGTCAAAAAACCAAAATACAACAAAAAACAACCAACCACCCCTGTACTAAGCATATGCACAATATATACAATATTTACAATATGTACAACCCAAACCACACAACCGCCTCTAACTACAGAGGGGAAGGAGGGAGGGTAAATTGGACTGCAGCAATGTGGATCTTCAAACATCTACATTTATGGTAGGTACAAAACTGTACTATGTTCTTCATCTCACATTGCTGCAGTCCTTACACTTGGGTAGAATCCCAAAGCAGAGATAAGGGAGGATGGCAAAACTATAAAGCAGTAGGAGCTGCCAAAATGCCCTGTAAAATTGCAGTGGCAAAACCAGCCCTCGATTTAGAGTAAAGTGGAAGGTGATAATGCTTAGAGAAAGTATGCACTGAACTCCAAGTAGCTGCCTCCAAAATATCTTTAGTTGCCACCCCCCTTAAAAAAGCTGTAGAAGTGGCAGTAGCCCTAGTGGAATGAGGCCTAATCCCAGCTGGAACCTCCTTGCCATGTTGGGAATAACAGAAAGCAATACAAAACCCAATTCACTTAGAAATAGTTTGTTTTGACACAGGCTTGCCCTGAGAACCCAAAGCAAAAGAAACAAACAACTGCTGAGACTGCCTGAACCCTTTAGTTCTGCTCAAATAATATCTCAACTGCCTGTGTATATCCAAAGTGTGCAAAATCTTTTCCCCTTTATTTTGGGGGTTTGCATAAAAAGTAGGCAAATGAATAGTTTGGTTTAAAGCCACACTAGAAACCACTTTAGGCATAAAGGAAGGATTAGTACGCAAAGATACCCTATCCTTATGGAAAATTAAGAAAGGCTCAACTGCCATAAGGGCCTGTAATTCAGAAACCCTTCTCGCAGAGGTAATGGCCAACAAAAAAGCAGTCTTCCATGATAAATATTTCAACTCAACAGTAGCTGCAGGCTCAAAAGGTTGTAGAGTGAGTTTCTCCAACACAAAATTGAGATCCCAAGCAGGAGTCGGAGCTCTCCGTGGGGGTCTTATATTCTTTGCCCCTCTAAGGAATTGCTTAAAGAAGGGATGAGAGAACAATGGTGGTTCAGAGTCATAGTGAGCAGAAATTGCTGCAGCATGAATCTTAATAGAAGAGAAGGACAAACCTTTGTCCAGTAACTCAGTAAGATATTGAAGAGCCACACTTAAATTAGGCTTAGAAACATCAAATTCCTTTGCTGCACTCCAAAATAAAAATCTCTTCCATTTATCTGCGTACACTTTCCTTGTACTAGGCCTTCTGGCCTCCAAAATAACATTCAAAACTTGCTGTGGCAGCTGAGACCCTCCAGGGTTCAAAACAGAATATGCCAGGCTGTCAGGTGAAGAGAGTGAAGTTTGACATTGAGTAAATGACTGTTCTCCTGAGACAGCAGGTGTGGAATCGAAGGCAAAGGCCATGGAGGCTCCCGTACCAGACTTCTCAGTAATGGGTACCAGTGCTGTCGAGGCCAATCTGGAGCTATTAAAATCATCTTTGGCTTGTCCTGTCTGACCTTCAGGAGTACCTTTGGGGGGAGAGGCAGAGGTGGAAAAGCATACACATGAAGATTGTTCCAGCTGAATGAAAGAGCATCCACTTTCCAAGCTGTGGGATGAAACCTTTTTGTGCAAAACTTCGGCAGCTGGTAGTTTAGTGGAGAAGCGAACAGATCTATGTCTGGAATTCCCCAGGACACTGTCAATTTCTGAAATACATGAGGATCCAATTTCCACTCGTGGGGATCCATAATTTGCCTGCTCAACACATCTGCTAAGGAGTTCTGTGCTCCCGACAGAAACCTTGCCTGAAGATCTAGTTGTAAACTGAGAGCAGTCTCCCACAAAATCATTGCTTGTCTGCATAGAGGATAAGAATGTGTCCCCCCTTGCTTGTTGATGTACCACATGACAGTTGTGTTGTCTGTTAGAATCAACACCTGCCCTGGAAGAAGTAAATCCTTGAAAGCTATTAATGCAAATTGGACTGCTAACATCTCCTTCAAGTTGATATGTAGATGCTGAAGTCTGGCAGGCCACGTGTCTTGTACCCACTTTCCATTTAGATGAGCTCCCCAAGCTTTGTCTGAGATATCTGTCATTAGAATCTGACTCGCCTCTGGCCGGGTCACAGAGAGTCCCTTGTTTAGGTGACATTCCTGAGCCCACCACAAAAATTCCTTTTGAATGCAAGGTATTATTTGAATGACAGTGTCCAAATCTTGGCAGTGCTGTGTCCATACATTTTTGAGATACCATTGCAGCTTCCTCATATGCAGTTTGGCATTGGGAAGCACCAGAATACAAGATGCCATGAACCCCAAGGCTTGAAGGACTGTCCTTGCAGTCAGCCTGGACTGATGAGACAATTGATGGAAGTAAAGAGAAAGATTCTTTTGTTTGTCCGGGGTCAAAAAAGCCATCTGGGATGCTGTATTCAGTCTCACACCCAGAAAGCACATGTCCTGAGAGGGTACTAGACTGGACTTTATTTCGTTCACAGAATACCCCAGGCATCTTAGCACTGCTATCAGATATTGCAAATGATGAAGAAGTTCGTCCTTTCCTTGGGCCAGAATCAGGCAATCGTCCAAATAAGGATAGATCTGAATTCCTCTTAGCCTGAAGAAAGCTATCACTGGAGCCAGAACCTTCGTGAACACTCTGGGCGCAGTAGATAAGCCAAAGGGCAATGCAGAGAACTGATAATGTGAAGTCCCAGCTCGAAAACATAGATACTTCCTGCAACTTAGCCTGATAGGAACATGAAGGTAAGCCTCCTTGAGATCCAAAGTCACCATCCAGTGATCCTTGCCCAGCAGAGGTAAAAGCTGTTGTAACGTCAACATTTTGAACTTGGGAATGTCCAGATAAGTGTTGAGGATAGATAAATCCAAAATTGGTCTCCACGTGTGCCCCTTCTTTGGCACTAGGAACAGGCGAGAATAAAATCCTAGGCCCACTTCTGGTAGAGGGACCGGTTGTATGGCCCCTATTTGGAGCAGCAGAGAAATTTGCTTGCGAGCCTCTAGTCTTTGCTGAGGAGGAACGTCTGGCATGCCTTTGAAAGGAGGCAAGGTATGGAAATAAAACCTGTAACCTTGGTGTATGATATCCAATACCCATTTGTCCTGGGTAATCAAACTCCAATTTTCTCTGAAGAGTGCCAACCTTCCTCCCAAAGGTGCTGCCAGACAAGAAGAATCTGGCAGCTGAAAAGGTAGGTCATTGGGCCTGTTTACGAAAGGACTGGCCCCTGCCCTCACCTGAAGATTGTGCAGGAGAACTCCCTGTTCTAGGCCTGAAGGAGCTCTGAGCTCTGCCCCTACCACGTCTAGATCTACCCCTAGACTGTGACTCATAAGAAGGGTATGTCCACCCCTTAGCAGGCCAATTCCTACTAAACTTCGGAGGCTGGACTTGCAAAAAATCTTTAACAGTCTGCATAGACTTAGCCTTGTCTTCCATTTTCTTCAAGACTGACTCAACAGGTGAACCAAACAACACATCAGACTGTAAAGGAGCATCCAAAATCCTTGTCTTAACATGTTCAGATAAATTCTGATCCCTCAACCAGGCGTGCCTGCGAAGAACTGACCCAGTGGCAGCCACCCTAGACGAGGCCTGTACAGCATCAAAACCACATTGTAAAGAATGCTTACCCACCTGTTCAGAGACATGTACTAAATCTTGTAATTCCTTACACTCTATGCCTTCCGCCAGAGCATCTACCTTAGACTTCAGTTGAGAAAGTAGATAGTTCTGATATTTCAACATGTGAAACTGGCAATTCAAAGCCCTCATAGCCAAGGTGGAAGAAGTATAGACTTTCTTTCCCCATCTATCCAAAGCTCTGGCCTCTTTATCTGGAGGAACCGGATTTTTACAACAGAGGCCTTGACACCCTTAGGTCCCTGACTAACAGTTTCTGGGTCCGCCCTAGGACTCTTATAAAGATATTTATGAGCCTCAGGCACCCTATAATACCTATCCGGTTTAACAGGAGCAGGAGGCAAAGAATCAGGATTAAGTGAAGCCTCGCAAACACATCTTCCACAACATCCAGAACAGGAGGTATAGCCAAAGGCCTATGCTGGGGTAAAAGCAAAACTCCCTAAGCCTTTTCCTGGAATCAGAGAAGTCCTGACCTTCCCACTTAAAATGTTCCCTCATGGAATGAAGAGTCTCTGAAAAGAAAAATCCTCTGGAGGAGAAGCAGAAGGGTTGAATCATCTGCATCAGAATCAGAATAAGGAGAATACTCCTGCAAGTCTTCAGTCAAGACTCTGAAACATCTGAAGGCTGCTCAAAACTCCCCAACTCTGGTTCCACCCTAGGCCTCTTATCTGGAGGGGGCAAAGAACCTCTAATCAAAGTAATTAAATCTTCTGCCATTTTAAGCATGTGCTTCTTGGGCACAGAACCAGAAGAACTAGGAGTAACACCAACAGAAGCTAAACCTGGCCTGCCTCTGGGAGAAGCCTTAGAAACAGAAGGAGAGGGCCTAACCACCTTAGGAAGGGAGGGGAGTATAGTAACCTGAGAAGCCCCTTCAGCCTGACCTGCCTCCTGGGAGGCCACATCCTGCAATAACAAAGTCTCCCCCTGAGACTCCAGAGAAGCCTCCGGCGGAACCACCGGTTCCACTGACGCCTCTAAAGAACCGGCGTCTGGTACAGACGACTCTTCTTGTCTGGGTTTAGCTGCCTTGTCTTTGCGCTTCTTCGAAGAAGCGGGCGTCGGAGCGTCCGACGGCATCTTATAATTGCACCGCTTCCCAAAGACTAACCTGGCACAATCTAGCCTTCGCTTAATAGTGCGCTTATTGAACCTAGCACAAAAGCGACACCCTACAACATCGTGCTCAGGCCCCAAACAAGGAATACACAAAGTATGATAATCTCTATGCGGTATCTGCTTCCCACAAGAAATACAGTTATTCACTTTTTCTGACATCCGGTAAACCACTGAGGCAAGAAAAAACTTAAATATTCCCCAACGGGGTACTTAGCCAACTTTGACTCGGTCTGAAACTCAATCAAAAATTTCAGAACGCCGAACGGCACTTGCAACGCTGCTTCTGCATCGGACCATGCGGCAAAAAAGACTGAGGATATGACGTCGGTCATGCGCATTTATACCCTGACGTCCTGATGTCAGTCTTAAGCGCCTTGACCGACGTCAGCCTTATACTATGATATTCGGGCCGACCGAGGACAGCGGACTACCCAAGTGTAAGGACTGCAGCAATGTGAGATGAAGAACATCTGGAAGGAACAGATTGCATTCATTTTATGAAAGCACAAATAAGCAACTGGACTGGTATTCCACAGCAGGAGCTGTTAATTGAAAAGGCACATCAAGTATATGCTTCAAGCCTGGCCATTTTGAAAGCTGCCAAGACCTCTGTTAATAAATATGCAATCATACCATTTGAAATAATTGATCCTAACAAAATTGTAGGATAGGGGGAAAAATATTAAAAATTGAAGACAGTGGAGTGTTTGTGGAAAATGATTATTCACTGTACACTAGGCAGAAGAGAATCAAATTTATCCCAGCAATCAGGTAATGTTAAGAGGCAGGTGTGAGATTCAAGCTGCTGTATCCAGGTTTCTTCAGAATATTCTTCCTGGAGGATCAAAGTAATTCTTGATGCAGAACAGGCTAAAATGTAGAGTGCAAATAGGTGTACTACAGGAAACATACTTTGAAAGAATTTAACATGTGAATTTGATAAAGAAAGGTTTTCATGATGGCAATTCAGTGGAATACCTGGAGCAAAGGAAGAGATAAGTACTTAAATTAATTGCAGGAGGAGCTCCAATACCGATAGAAGAGGATAAAAAAGAAGTAATGATAGATTTGTAGTACTAAGGGGCTACTGGCAAGGGAGGAGGATTACACTGGCATGTATTTATATCCCACTGAAAACTGCTATAATGGAGCTTAAGAAAATTCTTGGAGAAATAATCAGCTTTCAGCAGCGAGTATTACTTATAGGTGGGGACTGGAATTTGATTTGCAACAGTGAAGATGTGTCTGGGGGGCTCAGAAGGGAAAATATAACAACGGAAAGTAGATTTTAAAAGAATTTTATGAAAATATTTGGCATTGAAGATGTGAATTAAGTACTAGGAGTTTGGAGTGAATTTACGTATTATTCCCCAAGATACAAAAACTGAGCTAGGCTAGACAGAATTTACATTTCACAGGAACATGTGCATTTAATTGAAGGTCTTGATATGCTCCCAGTAACTATTTCAGATCATGCACCAATAATAACTAAAATAAAAACACAGGGTAATGAAATGAAAATGAGAAGCTGGCACTTTCCCACCTATTGGTTGAAAAGAGAGGAATTTAAGGAATGGGTAGTGGAAATTACTCAGAGGCTATTAGAGAAGAGAAATTTCCTCTCAAAATATACTTTGGGAGTAGGATAAAATTAAAGTTGAGTTTAAAAATAGAGTGGAAATAAAGGAAAGGGAGATGTTGTTAAGAAGTAACAGGAGTTATTTAGGGGGACTGACAAATGCCAAAGTATTGCAAAATAGGGGGAATCTCACCGAAGAAGAAGAGGAGAAACTTCTGAATGCTAAACAGAAAATAAGAGATTACTTCAATAATATGCATGCGTTTAGAAAGATTGCTGTTAAGCAACTGTTTTTGATAATGACTATAAAGCACAAAATCCTTTAGCACAAAGACTCAAGCAACAGAAAGTAGAAGGGAGACTATAGCAAGGAAGATAACAAGGGATCCTGTATTTTAGAATTTTTATGAAAGTCTGTATATAGGTAGAGAAATATGGAAATCAAGAAAAAGTACAAATGGAAATATTTATGGAAGAATTAAATATGCCAAGATCAGAGGCAGAGGAGGCTCAATTACTTAGTGTTAGGCTAGAAGGAGATGAGATAAAATGGTGATGTATAACCAATCTACAGAAAAGTCCCCAGGAATAGATGGCATTCATGTGGAAGTGTGGAAGCTAGTAGGGAAAAAAACTGATACAGATCTGGAATGTTTTGTTTAACAGTATTTTAAGAGGAGGAGAAGTACCAACATCCTGGAAGAAAGCGGTAGTAGCTGTAATACCTAAAGAGGGTAAAAGTCCATCAGATCCAGATTCATACAAGCCCATTTCAATAGTAAACCATGATTATAAAGTGTTTATATCTGTAATGGCTAAAAGATTGGCAAAACTGATGCCAAAGTTGACAGATATGAATCATTGTGGTTATATGGAGGGGAGGTAAACATTTGACAACATTAACAGAACACTGATGATCCAAAGGAAAGCAGAATGTAAGAAAGTACCACTGTTCTTAGTGGATCTTGATAAAGAGAAAACATTTGACAGACTAAGCTGGGACTTTATGAGCAGAGCAATGAAAGCATTTCCATTCCCTGATGAAGTTATAGGGTTGATTAGGAGGATATATGAGGGATTGGAGGTGAAAATTAAAGTAGGTGGGGTCCTCTCTGATAATTTCTGCATGAACAGAGGAACCATGGAGGGTTGTACTCTCTCCACTTTGTTATTTGCATTATATTTAGAACCATTTACAAAGAAAGTAAGAAACTCAGAAATTCAAGGATATAATTGATATGGTAGTCAGGAAAAGCTGGTTGTGTTTGTAGATGATATTACTTTATACTTGACAAAACCAGAAAGGGACATAACATTTTGAAACAGTTTCAAATCATTTTAGGATACAAAAATAATGAAGTTAAAACAAAGGCAGTAGCTGTAAATTAGGTACCCACACACAAATTGGTTCAGCAATATTCTTATTTATGGGAACATGATAAAATGAAGTATTTAAAAATAATTCCAGTGTGGCAGCTAAGGATATGTGGGAACAGACTAAAAAGATAATACAAAAACTGAGAAAATAGAAGCTCTGTTATATAGTTATCGATAGTAAGATACAAGCAGTTAAAATATTTTTAGTCCCTTTATTCTTATACAGAGGTCAGCCATATTTCTATTAACCAGAGGATAATTTATGGATAGCAGTTAATAAAGAGTTGAAGGATTTTATTTGGGAGGGGAAGATGGCAAGAGTCAAGTGGGCTAAGCTTATTCTTCCAATAGAACAAGGTGGACTGGGATTATTCAATTTGAAGGGGTATTTCAGAACAACACAGTTAAGGCTCCTATACATAGCACAAGCACAAAATTATAATTCAAAGTAGAAGGATATGATGATAAAACAGGAGAACAATAATCTTACAGAATATTATATTCATAAAGTATCAGAAAGTATTCTAAGAACTAAGCCAACACTGGAATGGAGAAAGGAGATACTGCCGATACAGATGATGCAATTAGGGATTCAGAAAATAGGCAAGAGGGGGCTGAAATGTATTGGAGAAAGCATGCAAAGGAACCAAGGCACTGGGAGGAAATAACTAGAGAGGGAAAAGGTAATAGAATGGGAAAACACTTGTTTGGAATGCAGGTTAGAGATTGCCTTCCCTATCAAGGATTGATATCAGAGTATAGGCAAAGTGAAAGAAATAGGGAAGGGGGATCCTAAATAAAAGAGCAGCACTTGTAGAGTTTTAAACTGAATCTAGAACAGAAGTTGCCATTAAGAAAGGAATAATTAGTTGCGCATGTAAAATATTGCATGATAACTATAAGAATCAATAACAGGAGGTTAGAAAGGATTGGGAAGAGAGAGTGGATAAGCAATTCACAAAGAAATAATGGGGTGACATATATATGTCTCCCAAATATGCAACAAAGTTTGCTTGAAAGTTTTTGCATATGTATTTTTATACCCCAAGTAGACTTCAAAGAATTTTTCCTCAGTTAGACAGCAAATGTTCAATGTGTGATGGGGAAGAAACAGGTAACTGGGAACATATTTTCTGGGAGTGTAATGAGTTGGCAGTCTTTAAAGATTACATGCAGACTGCTCTGTTGGAGATACTAGGTGAGCAAATTGGTTTAACTAAGGAAATTATTTTGTGAGCTATGATATAGAATCGGAATTTGCTGAGTCAAATTATGGTAGCTGCCAAAAATCATTTACTAAAAAATAATGTAAAGCAAAGTCTAAACCAACTTTACTAGAAGTAGCAAAGATAGTAACAGAGGTAAAATAACTGGAATTGGGATCTTTAGAAAAGGGTGGGAGAAAATTACATGGAAAAAATGGGAATTGTGCGAACAATACATGCAGAGGAGGAACAAGGTTTTAAAGAAGGCAGGATTTGAATGAGCTGTGTAACATTTGACTGAAAGTAGCTGGATATATTACAAGTGATGTATAATGTTTATAGCTACAGTTGTGTCAACAAGGTTTGTAACTGAAATTATGTCATTATGGTTTATTCCCATTTATATAAATGTAAGATTGCCTATATCATATTTGGTAATTTAATAAATATGTTTCTTGTTTAAAAAAAAAGAAAAACATGGAAATTGTAGAAACAATACAGGCAGAATAATGTTTTGGATGAGGGGTGAGATTTAAGGGAAAAGAAGAATTGATCAATTTATGTAATGTCGAACTGATAATAAATTTACAAAAGACTATATGTGATGTATAATGTTTGCAACTGGGAATATGTTAGGATAGTTTGTTTTCTAATAAATAAATGCACGTTTGTCTATGTCTTATCTGATATGTCAATAAAGGTGTTAAAAAAACTGAAAAAAAAAAACTTTTGCGCTGTTCCAAGACTGAGGGAGTGGATGAGTTCAGTCCAGAAAAGCTGAAGTGCTAGGTATTGTTGGGTTGTAATTGTTAAATATCTTTTTGATGTTGTATAGAAGACTGAAACAATAGCTTTTGATTGGCAAACTGTAGTGGATATGTCCTTGCATGGATATTGGAGAGTTTATAGGTGTTTGTTGGTACTTTCTGCATGTGTTTTGAGGACCTAGTAAAAGTAATATGACCTCTTGCCCTAGAATTGTGTTACAGATTTATGGAGCCCAGAGACCAATTTTGCATGCCACATATCCCATATGTTTCTGTAGAAAGAAATGGGTCTTCTTTCTTAGTGTTAAGTTAAACGCATTCCTATTTCATGAATATATTAAAATGTCTTAAATGTAGCCTTGTCTTGATGAAAAAAATATCTGCATGATGTAATACATATTGTGAAATGCAGAAAATGGTGTGAAATGTAAGATTTCACAGAAAGCAGAGAGAATGGATAAACAGATTCAAGCAGGAACAAGTCGTAATTAAAATATGTTCTTTTTATGTGGCAGTCTTGGATTAGATTGAAAGAAAGGAAAAGTACTTTCTGATAAAAAACTTTGATGTTGAAATTGAGTTACCTTTCAAAAATCTGTGTAGTGTTGTAGTCTTCAACTTGCATTCATCCATTTTTTGTGATGAACCTAGCACTAAAATACATTCTTGTTATTGATACTATCTTGCTTATGAGCATATTCTAGAATGTTGTTCCCATGATCAAAGTAAATTTCATAAATGTAAAAGATTTATTTATTTGCCCTTTGTTGACAAGGTTAGTCCCACTAGGTTAGTAAACTCTTTTCAGGGGAGACCAAGGTGGCATTTATACTACTAGGAGAAATGTAAGCATGGCTTTGGGGAACTTCCCCTACTCTTGGTAGTAGGGGGAAGCATTTGTGTGTGACGCAACAGACTTCCTTTTCCAGGGATGAAGGCATCCCTGAGAAACAGGGAGAAAACATGGCTGATTCAGCTTTTGTTGAAACTGGAATAAAAGTTGCTAAAAATGTAGTTAAAATGGTAGAATCGCTACCCGAAGGTTTTTCTGATGATACGGGTACAGAAAAAAAAAAACAGTGACTTTGGAGGAAGAGGAGCTTGCAGCTGAAACAGAGATGGATTCAGAGGAAAACTTTCAGAGGAGATTGAAGGAGAGACAGTTAACTCTGAAAAATGTATAATTACAACCCTCCAATCGATGGGGGGGGGGGGGTTATGGGATGATTTTTTGGAAGAAATGATATACCAAAGTGAGCCAGGAAATGGAACAGCAATTTTATGGAGTGACATCATGGAAAAAATAAAAGAAGAAAATGGAGGAGGAAAAGAGACTGTGCCAAAAAAAGATCCTGAATCTGTTCCAGTCATAGAGGCAGCCCGGAGAATCAGGGAGAAAACATGGCTGGTTCAGCTTTTGCTGAAACTGGAACGAAAGTTGCTGAAAAGGTAGAATCACTACCAGAAGATTTTTCTGATGATGTGGGTGCAGAAAAAAACAGTGACATTGGAGGAAAAGGGGATTGTAGCTGAAACAGAGATGGATTCAGAGGAAAACTTTCAGAAGAGATTGTTTTAGCGAGAGATAGTTACCTCTGAAAAATTCATAATTACAACCTTACATTTGGGGGGGGAGGTTGTGGGATGATTATTTGGAAGAAATGATAAACTAAAGTGAGACAGAAAATGGAGCAGCAATTTCACGGAGTAACATCAGAGAAAAAAATAGAAGAAGAAAAAGTTGATGAAATTGTGCCAGAAAAAGTTCCAGAGACAAACACACACAAACTCTTGGAGAAGGAACAAAGAAGAAATAAAAGAAACAAAAAAGAAGTAGACAGTACGTGTGCGCAGTAAAGAAAAGAAAGTGTGGACAGGTATGAGGTTTGGGAATCTGTCATAGCACCTCTAGGTGTCAAATCAAAAGAGGTAAGGTAGGTAGGTATCACAAGGGATAAGAAACTAAGAGTAATGCTACTCAACACCAGAAGTTTAAACCTCAAGATGCATGCACTCGAAACTCTCCTTAGCATGGAGAACATCGATATCTGTGCAGTAACAGAAACCTGGTTCAGAGCTCCCGAGAGCACCCCAGCAC
The DNA here is from genome assembly GCF_019279795.1 of Protopterus annectens. Lineage (NCBI taxonomy): Eukaryota > Metazoa > Chordata > Ceratodontiformes > Protopteridae > Protopterus > Protopterus annectens. The sequence goes on along the minus strand of NC_056744.1, from coordinate 119,726,421 downwards.
TACCAGGTTATACCTCATACCATGCTTTTCGGCCCCAAAACTTGGACCGAACCACAAAAGGAGGGGGAGTATCGATATTCATCAAAGATACCCACACCTCCAGGTTGGTGGCAAAGCACGAAGCATCAGAGACTATCCATGTGCAACTAACAGTGGGTAAAACTGCCTTCCAGTTTATAGCCTGCTACAGACCACCCTCCCAAACCCAGGAACCCCACTCGGCCTTCCTGAGAACACTGGAAAATATGAAGGTCTCTCCAAACACCATTATATTAGGCGACTTCAGCTACCCAAACATAGACTGGGAGCATTACTCTAGCTCCAACACCCTAGCCCAAAGGTTCCTAGAATTTATAAACTCAAATGCTATGGAACAACTTGTTACCACTCCCACAAGAGGGAAAACATACTGGACCTGATCATCACCAACATGGGGACTCTATGCTCCAGACCAGAAGTGTATCCCTCACTGGTAAGATCAGACCATAAACTAATCTCACTGGATATTCACATCCCGACCCCATCCCCTGCCCAGAAAACCACAGTGAAAAACTTCTCTAAAGCAAATTTCACACTCCTCAAAACCGAGGTGGAATCCTTCAAAGCCCCCGGGCCTGTGGAAAATACGGCCCAGACCGCAGAATCCTTTATAAACGCATTCTATGAACACCTTCAGGAATGCATGGATCATGCGATCCCGAATAAAACCAAGACCCAATCCTCCAAAGGCAGACGTCCTGTCTGGTGGACCCCAGCCATAAAAACACTATACAATAGAAGGAGGAAGCTACTAAATGATAGAGCAAAATCCCAAAAAGGGAAGGCATCACTGATCAGTATTAGCAAAAAACTACGGGCACTCATAAAATTGTCTAAGGCCAGCTTTGAGAGAAAAATTGCACAGGACACTAAGGATAATCACAAGGCTTTCTTTAGTTATGTTAGGAACCTGGGTGGTAATTCCCAGATATGCTCAGAATTAGTCCAAAATGACAAAAAATACACTGAACCCACAGACATTGCCAACATCCTAGCTGACAGGTTCAGCGCAAACTTCTCCCCCCCTCCCCACCAAAAGGGCAAATATCTGTCCCAGCAGAGTGCTGCCCCCCCCCGACATCTCAGATGCTTAGGTAAGAGCCGCCCTCTCCAAAGCAAAAAACACAGCATCAATGGGACCAGACGGTGTCCTGGGCTGCGTCCTACATGAACTCCAAGAAGAGCTAAACCCAAACATAAAACTACTGTTCAATCTCAGCCTTACTACAGGATATGTGCCCAAAGAGTGGCGTACAGCAACAGTGGTCCCTCTCCATAAAGGTGGTGCCTCAACGGATCCTGGAAACTATCGCCCCATAAGCCTGACTAGCTTAGTCTGCAAAGCTAGGGAAAGGATCATCATGGACCTCATAAATAAAGATATTGGGGACCTACAGACACTGGATCCTACCCAGTTCGGCTTTGTTAAGGGCAGATCCTGCCTTTTAAACCAGGTTGATTTCTTTGAAACAGTCACCAAGGCGATTGACAAGGGGAAGGTGGTCCACACAGCCTACTTGGACCTCGCTAAAGCCTTCGATACAATACCCCACTCGGGCATTATAGATAAGCTCACCAGCTTAAATTTAAACCCCTATGTCACTAGATGGATTGCAAACTGGCTCAAGGACAGAACCCACATGGTTAGAATTGCTGGAGCCATGTCAGACTCCAAACTAGTTACAAGTGGTGTCCCACAAGGCTCAGTCCTGGGACCTCTCTTGTTCGGTATATATTTCTCGGAGGTACAGGCCAACACGGAAGGACTGTGGCTGACCAAGTTCGCAGATGACTGCAAACTGGGTGCCATAATCGACTCTCCAGCCGACACAAGCATCCTCCAAAAGGGCCTCATAGAAACAGACAACTGGTGCCAGAGCCATGGCCTCAAGCTAAATGCTAAAAAGTGTATAGTCATCCCTTTGGCAAAAACAAAGTGCCCACAAATTACCACATAGGTGGTAATCCATTAAGTACAGAAGAAGTAATTAGGGACCTGGGGACCCAAGTTGATAGCAATCTCTCATTTGACAACCACGTGGCCAAAGTGGTTAGAAAAACATTTTATATGGCCCACCTAATCATGAAGGGATTCACATCTAGATCAGGGAGGTCATCGTGCCTCTTTACTCATCCCTCATCAGGCCCATAATTGAGTACAATGCCCCTTTTGGGATGTACCTTACCAGACACCTGCAGCAACTGGAAAGACCCCAAAAGTACCTCACCAAGAGGATCAAAGGGCTCAAACAGATGCCATATGCTGCCCGGTTAAAGAAACTCCAGCTCTACTCAGTGGCATACCGCCTGTTCAGAGGCGATCTGTGCCTGACGTATAAAGCCATGTCCAACCCGGAATTAATGGACATGCTGCACCTCTGAAAATCCAAATCCCATTGAGCTACGCTCGAGAGACTTGAACCTCAGCACTGAAATAAATAGGACATGCTGGAGGGACAGATTCATAACCCAGAGGCTCCCTTCACTCTGGAATAAAAACCCAGTCCAGGTTAGGCAGAGTCCCTCATTGACTCTCTTCAAGAGGAATCTTGATGAGTGGATGGGAGATCGTAGGTTTACCCCGGATATCACTTCTGTGTCACTGTTAGACAGAGGCACAGTATACTAACCTCGAAAAAGGGCATAGCAAAATAAATTTAAAATGGGTGGCGAAAGCCAAACACATTCTGGCTAGGCTTATAAATGCCCTAGGGCAGGTAGCCTAGTATGAACCTATGAACCTAAGAGCATTTATTTTAATTAATAAAGAGACTTTTTGTAACTTGACATTTGAGCCTAGGCAGGCCACTGAAATTTTTTTGGGTGCATATGAACAAAAGAAAAATATTTATCCATGGTCAGAATATGTGGTGCAAGCTTTTTACAGACAAACAAAAAATAATGATCCAGTTTAGAACTGAAGTTGAAGCAAAAGAAGTGAAAGAACATTTGAAGTATTGGACACTACAAAAATATATGATGAAAGAGGACGATGGACTGGGTGATTGGAATGTGGAGTAATACTGAAAATAGAAAATGATAATGTTATACATGTACGTAGTATTATTAATGTTCATGGTAATAGGGGTTTTGTGAAATACAGGGGTCAACCAAAGACTTGTTATTTTTGTGGAAAAATAATGACCATTTAATCAATGGATGTAATAAAAAAAGATGTTATTTATGCGGTAAAACAGGGCATAATGCAAAAAATGTGATTTAAAGTGCAAACAAATGTGGCAATACTGGTCATTCATGGCTAGAATGTGAAATGGATGTGCAAGAAAATTAAAATGAAATTGTACAAGTGAAAGAGATAGAATGTGTTATACAAGAAAATCTACAAAAGGTGTGACTGATGATAAAGAGTTTGTACATAAAGTTAAAGAAAGTGTCAAAAAACAGAGGAGGCAAGTGAGGAAGAAGCTGGCTGGCATACACTAAGAAAGAAAAAGAAACTGATAATGAAAAGAGTTAAAAAAAAGAAAAATAAAATTCAAAAATATAATGCTTAGAGAAAATAAAGGAAGGGGATAACAATGTTATTATACTAACTGTCCTTAAAAGCTGTAAATATTAGATTTAAATGTGAACAATATGAAAATTCTTAAGATGAGAATAGATATATTACAATGGTGTGCTGTAGTCAATGCACATATTATTGTTTTAGAAGATATCAGATTATTAACAGAAGAAGAAAGAAAACAAACTGAAATACTTTGGAATGGTGTGATAGTTTGCGACGTTGTGAAAGAAACATGCTCTGGCATATGTATATTATGTCAAGAAAGCATTAAAGTATTAGATGTAACCTTAGTGGACTAGGACAAAGTATGGTAATAGATTTGAGATGGAAAAATATGTGTATAGAGTTATAGCTTTATATACATATGTAACAAAAAAGAGAGAGAAATGTTTAAAAATATCCTTGAATATGTTTGTGCAAATATGGACATTATAGTGGTGGGTGATTTTAATTCTAATTTAAGGAAAAATAAGAGTAATTGTGGTGTTAAAATGGTTAAAGAAATTATGAGAAGTGGAAAGCTAAGTGTATGGGAGAATAACCACTGAACCTACAAAAGAAATGAAGTTAGGACATAAATTGATTATTTTTTAATGTCTGATAGTTTAAAAGTTAAAAAAAAAAAGAATCAAGTATGCTGGATGTTTTGGACCATGTGGCTATATGGGTTAAAGTACAGGAAAATGAAGAATATATAATAATAGGAAAAGGAATAAAGAGAATTAATAAAAAGGAATTAGATTTAGAAGAGAAAAAAGAACTTATAGAATTATGGAGAAAGCATATGAATATGAGAGAATTTTATGAGAACTGAACTGTTTGGTTGCTTAATTTTAAAGAGAAATATAAAAAGTATTTTTAGAATGTCTAAGGAAGAAAAGAAAACAGAAAAAGAGAGAGATATAAGATATTAAGTCGAGAAACATTCAGAGACTTATTACAGAAGAAAAATTCCTTTTTATGAAAATGAAAGAGAAATATATAAAATGAATCAAATTAAAATTAACTTGTTATGTAAACAAAAATATTGTTTACAAGGAAAGAAAGAAGTAGCATGATATTTGAATAGAATAATAAAATAAGGAAAAATAATGGGAATTAAAGAATAATGACGGTAAGCAAATAAGACAGCAAGAAGGAATATATGAAATGAAATAATTAAAGAATATGTATTGGAATTATTGGCTAAAAGAGAAGAAAGCCTAGAACGAATTTATGATGGTGGAAAATTAAATAAAGAAGATAATGAGTATTTAGAACAAAAAATAACTGAAAGAATTGAATGAAATTCTAAAAGATATTAACATGAATTTTGCAACAGGACTGGACGGAGTTGAATATGGTATGTATTAAAAATGAAGAAGTGGCAAAAAATTATTTTATAGAAGTTATGATGAATGGCTATAAACTGGAATTAAAGAGAAAAAGATGTACAGGAGTTATAAGATGTATATTTAATATAGGAAATAAAGAGGAGATAAAAAATTGGAGATCTATAACTTTGAGTAATACTGATTCTAATTTTTTTATGAGAATAATAAAAAGGTTACAAAAAATGGCTAGAATATATGACTAAAATGTATTCAGAAGAAAAGGAAAAGGAGTTATGTCAAGAGTTATTATGGATAATAAGAGAAATAATTGATATAAATAAAAATGTAGAAGCAAAAGTTATGATAGGGTATATAAGTAATGCTTATGATAATATTCAGTATAAATCATTTTGGGGAATTTTGCAGGCATATAATGTAAGCAAAACATATTACAAGTAATAAATCTGTTTATGAAAGGAACTATGTGAAACTAAATGTAGATGGCTGGATTGGGGAAGAAAGAAAATGGAATGTGGACTAAAGCAGGGTTGCCCAGCTAGTAGTGTAATTTTCTCATTAATTATGAATGTAATCATGAAAGAAATTAATAAAATGTCAAGTAGCGGTGGATACAAAATGATGAAGCAAGTACATTTGCCAAATATTAGAAAATTGCCGGTAAAAGCAAATATATCATACAAGAAAAAGCAAGATAGAATATGTAATAAATGTGGAGTGTGTGAGACTACTGAACATGTGTTTTTGAAATGTGAAAGAGTTAATAATTTGTGGCAAGAAATATGTAAAACATAATGGGGTGAAAAGTGTGTTAAAAGTTGAGCAAATAAATATGGACATAAGAGAATTTAGTTATTATGCTGCACAAAAACAGGAAGAAGTAAAGAAAATGGACAGAGTTATATTTTATGTTTCATGGACTGTATGGAACAAGAGACTAAATGAAACCAAATACAATGGGAAATAGACTTTGATGATTCTGGAGAAAATAATGTTTTGGCTGTGGATAAAAGAGTTGGGGTGAAATGCTTAAATTGAAGTTTATAATGTATGGAGATTTGTAAATAGGTGTAAATAATGTAAATATGTAAATAATATGTAATGTATATATCAATAAAAAACCCTACTCTTTTCAGAGAATGAGAAGACACTGTTTTGCTGCTACACTTTCAGTTTCCATTCCGGGCATGAAGGTGGCTCAGAGAAACTGGAAGGAAGATGGAGGCAGCAAGTGTTTGTGCTGGTTAGTGGCAGAAGGAGGAGATGAGTTTGCAGAAGGAAATAAAGTTGGAAAAATGGTGGTTTGCAGAGTGGAATCAAAAGTGAAGGATTGATAGAATTGCTGAGGAACGATGAAGTAGCTAAAGTGGAGGAGGATGGTGGAATAAAGGTAATTTAACCTTCACAAGATTCAGAGTACTAGTTCTAAAAAAATCTGTTCTCTGGGTCCAGGTTGGAGTGTGTAGTTACAACCCTCCAATTGAGAGGGTTGCAGGATGATTATTTAAAAGAAGTGGTAATGCAGAGTGAACTGAAGAGTGAAGCAGCGGCATCATGGGGGGATATTATGGACAGGATTCAGAAAGAAGAGGTGAGAGAAATTGTAGAAGAAAGAAAGTCGTATGCATTGATGGTGAAAGAAGGAAAAAAGTAATGAGGAGGAAGAGAGGTCCCGAAGAAGAAGTATGTTGTACCACTTAGCGGTAAAAAAGAAAGATAACTAGAAAGATACAAGGTATAGACACAGTTCTTGCACCTTTGGGGACATTAGCTAATGAGGTAAGAGCTTTCATTCATATTGCTAGAGAGACTTACTGTGATATTATATTTGAGACTGGACAATATATGGAATGTTTTTAGAAATATTTGAAAAAAAAAAAGAATGTGGTCCATGGAACTGTTATGTTATAGAGACATTTCACAGAGAAACAAAAAAGAGGATAGCTATACAGTTTCAAACTGAAGTAGATAAGGAAGCATTAAAAGACTATTTAAGAACTATTTGTAAAGAAGTGTTGGACATTACAAAAGTATATGATGAAGGATACTTGTGGACTGGGGGATAGGATTGTGGAGTAATTTTTAAGATAGAAAATGATAATATTGTGCATATCCGAAGTGTAATAAATGTGGAGGGGAATAGAGGCTATGTAAGATATAAGGGACAGCTGAAATCTTGCTTATTTTGAAAAAAATGATCATTTAATATGTAATTGTAATAAAAGAAGATGTTTTATTTGTAGGAAGTGGGACACGAAGCAAAGAAATGTGATTTGAATTGTAAAAAATGTGGAGAAAATGAGACATGATTCAATTAAATGTGATGAACCTTTGCATGTTGAACAAAAAGAACAGAGACAAGAACATGTGCATGATACAAAAAATAATGTAGAAAATGAGTATGAAACACAGAATATTGTGCAAAAAGAAGATAAAATGATGAATATAGAAAATAAAAAATGAACAATCAGTGCTGGAAACAAATGAAGAGGAAAACAGTAAGAAGTAAATAAAGTTCAGTAGAGAGAAGGATGAGAGATAGGAGAGAGCATTTAAAAGTGTGATTATGAAAGAAAATAAAAAAATATAATGGTTAAATGAGAAATAATAAAATTAAAAGCATCTGAAGTTTTTTATCAATAAATGTTAACAGTATAAAAATGTTAAAAGAAGGCTAGGTGTTGTAGAATGGTATATGCTATTCAATATGCATGTAATCATTTTAGAAGATACAAGAATTTTGATGGAAGAAGAAAGGAAGCAGATGGAAAATTCATAGCATGGGAGTATTATATGGAACATGGGGAAAGATACATGTTCAGGAATTGCTGTGCTATGTAGTGAAATGGTTAAGATTTTAGATTAAACCTTAGCTGAGTTGGGTAGGATAACAGTGATAGATATAAGATGTAAAACAGATGTGTATAGAATCATTACAATATATTCATATGTCATGAAAAAGGAAGACAAGAAATGTTTTAAAAAATCCTAAACTATGTAGGAGTGAATATGGACATAATATTAGTAGGAGATTTTAATTGTGATTTAAGGAAAAGGAAAAAAGAAGGGAATGATGTGAAGACAGTATATGAAATAATAAAGTAATGTCTTTTGGCTTTTCCCAGTTAGGAGTTGCCACAGTGAAACTCCGGTCTGCTAATGATTGGCAGTGGATTTTTACGGTGCTGAGTTTTCACCCCGATGCCCAACCTTCAAAGAAGGCACACCCATTCACGCACACACCTACCTGCATGTTTTTAAACTTCACTCGACCATGAGGAGGACATGCAGACTCCACACAGAAGGCGCTCCAGCCAAAAATCAAACGGGAAAAACCTCTTGCTGTGAGGTGACAATGCTAACCACTGCACCACCTTGGCCATACAGTATATGAAATAATGAAAAGCAGGAAACTATGTATATTGCATAATGCACACTGGACTTATAAAAGAAATTAGATAAAAACAGAGATTGATTATTTTATAATATCTGATACTTTACAAATTACAGAAGAAGGAACAAAGGAAACAGGTTTCTCAGATCATTTGGCTATATGGGTAGAAGTAAAAGAAAAAGAAGACTATATAAGGATAGGTAAAGGGATTAAAGATTGAATGAAAAAGATTTAGATGAAGAGGGAATAAATGAAATGGACAGATTACGAGGTAATCATGTAGAAATGAGAATATTTTTTGAAAATTGGACTGATTGGTGGTTAAGTTTTAAAGGAAAATATAAAAAGTGATTTTAAAGTGTCAGATGATAAAAAGAAAAAAGAAAAGTAGAAATATAGGCTAGGTCAGACAGTATTTAGGGCATATTAAGAAATAAGAATTTTTATGGAAAGGAGGAGGAAATAGATGAATCAAGAAAGGATAAAGAACATTTTATATAGGCAAAGATACATTTTACAGGGAAAAAATAAGAAGTGGCTCAATATTTGAGTAAAGTGAGGGCCCTCATCAAGTCAACTAAACTAATTTTGAAAAGAAAGTTGCCAAGGATAACCATAAGGCCTTCTATGGCTACGTCAAAAACCTAAATGGCAATGCTCAGGTCTGTTCTGAGCTAGTACAAAATGGAACAAAATACACTGACCCTTCTGACATTGCCAACATTTTGGCTGACAGGTTCAGTGCAAATATCTCCCCACCCCCTCACCACCTACAGGGCAAGTCCAATTATTACTGATACGTTGGTTAACAAGGCTGTATCTAAAGCTAAAAACACTGCCTCCATGGGACCATATGGTGTCCCAGGCTGTGTCATGTGTGAGCTCCAAAAGGAATTAACCCCGCATCTTAATACCCTGTTCAGTCTCAGCCTCTCCACAGGATATGTGCCCATAGAATGGCGCACGGCAACGATGGTCCCGCTACACAAGGGTGGGGCCACAATTGACCCTGGGAACTACCGACCAATAAGCCTGACCAGTCTGATCTGTAAGGCTATGGTACAAATCATTATGGAACTCATAAATGGAGAGATTGGGAACCTCCAGTCGCTGGACCCCACACAGTTCGGCTTTGTCAAGGGCAGATCATGCCTCCTGAACCTGGTGGATTTCTTTGAGACAGTTACTCAGGCTATAGATAAGGGAAACGAGGTACACATGGCTTACCTTGACCTTGCTAAAGCATTTGACACCATTCCCCATTCAAGTATTATTGATAAGCTCACCAGCCTGGGCATAAACCCTTATGTCACAAGATGGATCGCAAACTGGCTCTCAGACAGATCCCATAAAGTAAGAGTAACAGGATCTATGTCCAAATCCAGACCAGTAATGAGTGGTGTGCCTCAGGGCTCTGTCCTGGGGCCCCTCCTGTTTGGCATATACTTCTCAGAAGTACAGGCAAGCACGGAAGGGCTATGGCTGACTAAGTTTGCGGACGACTGCAAACTGGGTGCTATAATAGAGTCTCCAGCCAACACTGAGATCCTCCAGAAGGGCCTAAATGAGACTGATGCATGGTGTCAAAGCCATGGTCTCAAGCTAAAGGCAAAAAAATGCATAGTAATCCCCTTTGGAAAAAACAGAGTACCCGCAAACTATAACATAGGAGGTAATCCCCTGAAATCTAAAGAAGAAATAAGGGATCTAGGGCCTCAAGTAGATGGTCCGCTTTCCTTTGATAACCATGTTGCCAAAGTGGTTAGAAAATCCTTCTATGTGACCCATCTGATCACGTAAGGGTTTGCATCAAGATCTAAGGATGTAATGGTGCCAGTACAATGCACCAATTGGAATGTACCTTGCTAGACATCTCCAGCAGCTGGAGAGACCACAGAGGTACCTAACCAAGAGGATTACTGGCCTCAAACAGTTGCCCTATGCAGCACGATTGAAAAAGCTAAGACTGTTCTCTGTTGCATACCGCTTTCTCAGAGGCGATCTTGTCTAACGTACAGAGCCATATCCAACCCAGAATTGTTGAACATGCTCCATCTTAGCAAAACCAAATCTACTCGAGCTACACGCTCTAGGGATATAAACCTCAACACAACAATGAATAGAACATGCTGGAGGGATAGATTCCCTTTGCAGAGACTTCCCTTACTATGGAACAGGGTCCCAATCTACATAAGATAGAGCCCCTCACTATCACTCTTCAAGAGGAACCTTGATGAGTGGATGGGTAACAGAAAGTTCACACCGGAGATCACACCAACAGCACTACTAGATGGGGGCCAAGGGTACTAGCTGCTAGTACAAGGGTCTAGGGAACTACTAAAGGGGCGGTGAATGCCACACAATGTGGCTGGGCTAATATATGCCTGTGGGCGGATAGCCCAGTACCAACCTATGAACCTATAAGAATGAGAGAGTAATAAGAGAATTGGAAAATAATTAAAGAGAAAAAGTAAATATGCAAGAAAAAATGCTGAAGTAATAGAACAATACATAAGAAATACATTCAAGAAGATAGAGACTAAAGAAGATAGAGAGGCAAATATGGGAGGTAAGAAAATTAAGAAAAAAGAAAATGAGATTATGGAAAAATATATAAGTATAGAAAAATTTGATGAAATATTAAAAATATAGATATGGTGAAAGCTACAAGAATAGATGGAATTGAATATTATATGTATTATAATATGAAAGAATGGCAAAATGTATATTTTTTAGCAGTATTGAATGAATCGTTAGAAAAGGGGATAAATAAGGAAATATGTATGGAGGTCATGAAATTCATATGGAAGAAATGGGAAAAGGAAGATATTAGGAATTGAAGACCAATTGTATTAAATAATGCAGATTATAAATTATTTAAAAGATTACAGAAGGGTGTGGATAGGTTGATGAGCCTATAATTTTTGGAAATAAATGGAAAGGAAGTCAGGATTTACTGCTGTTATTAAGAGAGGTACTAGATGATGATATAAATAAACAGTGGAAGCCAAAATATTAGTTAGAGACATGAATAAAGCATTTGATAAAATACAGTCTGAGGAATTGTAGAGTATATTAAAAGATTATAATATAAATGATAAAATAATAAAAGTTATAAGATCAGTATATGAGAATAACATTATAAAAATAATTTTAAATGGATGGTTAAGTAAAGAAGTAAAAATAGAATGTGGAATAAGACAAGCTTGTCCTGCAAGTAGTATCTATATTTGAGTTAGTTTTGAATGTTATTGTAATAGTAATAGAGAGTTGGAAGTGGCAAGGTATACAGTAATAGAGGGAATATATGTTCCAGTTATTTTTACTTATGCAGATGATATAGTGTTAATCACTAAGAATAAGAGATGGATGGAACAAGGAATTAGGAAATTAAATAAGTATTTGAATGTGATTGGTCTAAGCATTAATAAGGATAAAAGTAAAGGAATATTTTTTAGGTGAATTAGAAGGTATCCATTTCAATAGCGAAGAAGCAGTTATTCTAGGAATAATATTTTGGCTTAATATAAAGAAGGAAATACAATGGGAAAGACTGATGCAAAAACTGAAAAAAATATGTATGTATAGGTTATCACATAAAACAGGTGTATTTAATAAACTCTATTTTGTTATGTAAACTTGCCTATTTAGCAAGTGTATACATGATTCCACTAAAGTATGAAAAATAATTGCTATTGATTATATTTTCATTTATATGGGGGTCAATATTAAATCCTGTGAGGAGAGGAGTTCTGTATGTTCTGTATGTAAAGCAAGAAGGAGAAGGATTAGGATTAATAAATCTGATAGTTTATGCAGCTTTGCTGAATCTGTGTAAAACGTTATGGATCATAAAAGAAGAAAATAAAAGTATAATAGGTGATATATTGAAAAAAAATAAGTGTAAAGGTATATGGAAAAGTCTAAGATGTGGAAAAAGATGGAAGAACAATGTTAATAGTGAGATTAAAGAATATCAAAACAAGATATTATTATGGAAATTAAAAATAGAAATGTACAAAAGAATAGAAAAGATTGGTATGAAAAAGTAATGAAGGAATGTTACTATATTTATCCGCAATTAAAATAAGGCTTAAGTGGAGCAAAAATATGAAAATAAAGACTTTATGTGGAGGTTAATAAGTATTTTGCCTGTTAAACATACCATATAAAAGGATTCAGGAGAGAATATGTAATTATTGTGGAGAAATTGAGACAATGTAACATGTTTTTCTGAATTGTATAAGAGTAAAAGAATTGTGGAAAAAATTATATGAAACTAATATATTAAAAGATTCTAAAATTGTGAAAGATTTAAATGTGAATTCTAGAGTATGGATATTATGGTAATAAGAAACACAATGAAGTGAAAGAAATTGATAAGTTATTGTATGTTTTGTGGGTCATATGGAATGAAAAATTAAATGAGATAAAGTATAATGGAAAATGGGTATTGGCTGGAATTTTGAAAAGATACATTTTGGTTGTGGAAAAAAGAGTGGGGGGCTGAAATATATGATGAAATATCAGATGTAAACAATTGTTAATAATGTATATAACATACATATATTTTATAATATAAGTAGTGTATATAATTTGTTATAAATAATAAAGAACTTGTTTCGATAGGTGTCAACAATCGATGATAGAACCCATGACCTTCTGCACCAAAGGCAAATTGTGCTACCTGTCACACCACTGACGTTATTTTATTTAAAAAAAATGTTTAACTGTTAACTCTGTTAAGTGATTTAATTTAACTGCTATGCATATTTGTGTATTTTATTTTGTTTATTTTAGTAATATTTTATTACTGAGTACAGAGAACTGCAGCTTTCTAAATTGAAGGCTGAATAATTTCACATGAATTTAAAGGAAATATCCACCATATCAATTTTTCCTCATCACAAATGCTTTGCTTTCCCTTTAATCAAATGCAAGAGTTCCACATACAGAGAAAACACTGTTAAAGTATTGCTATGTCTGTCTCCAACCTGAATTTATTTTACAGTCTTTCTTCTCACCAACTGAGCTGTTTAAGAAATATTTCATTATTTTCCTTTGATGTTTGTCAAAGTATATGCTACATCATGTCTGGAGTTTTTTAAATCAGGAAAGTGAAAATGGAAAAGTAGATAAATCTAAGACAATTTATATACTTTAGAAAACAAAACAGTCATTCATGTTTGCTACATTGATCTAGCTATAGAGCCTATGAAATCTAAAAACCTGTATGCGGACTGCAAAGTTAGCCTTAATGTTTATTAGTGTATGTTATCAGTCCTATATTACCAGCTGTACACCTCAGCTATAAAGTGTGGCCTGGATCTGCAGTTCTGAACTTGAACAAATGTAGTCACATTAACAACTGTTTCATGCTCAGCATTCAGGTGTACCTGACAAAGCTTTTTAAGGAGGTAGCCACAACCAAACATAAGAAATTACTGTAGTAGAACAAATTGCACTTAACCAAACCCATTTAAAAAAGCCAAAAGCCACAGTATTTTCGTTATATGTGACTGGGCAGACAGGACCACAGAAAAACACCCCTGTTATAGTTTTGTTAAACAAAGAGCACAAAATCACATAGTTTTATTATGTGATATAACAAAAAAAAACACAAGCCATAGAGAATATGGGATAATGGTACTGTAGAATACACAGGATATGATGAAAGTGCAACTTTATCAGTTTTTGGTGCAATTCTCATTTATTCATATTGCCATATATTTAGAAGCTCAGTTATTAGGCTATTTATGTGGTGCCCAGACTAAACCAGTTACATTATGGTACTGACAAATCCAAACATAGACACATGAATGAATGAGCTGATTCAGTGCAATCATTCTGCAGGAAAACTGTGCAGTGAAATATTTACGCAGTTAAAGCTGTAATTCCAAGAACCAGTAGTCTGCAAACAGAAGCATTTATTTCAGGGTGTATACCAGCTTCACTTGCAATACTATACTTCATTTTGAAGACCGAGAGTAATTTTATGCCTCTTTTAGAAGAATTCATACCATTAATACATAACCAGCTGAAGACTTTTGACATCTGGAACATGACTGTGCAGAGACTAAGAAAAATGTTAACACAAACTCTGGGTGGACCTACAAATGAGGCAATTGCTTTATGTAATAGCCAGTTCCCTCTTCTGAGTTAAGTTGCAGTTTGAAGGCATAATGTAGATGCATTCCCTGGAGACAGCAAACAGACACAATTTCCCAAGATAATATAACGTCTGATGTAATTCACTTCATGTACACAGCTTATTGTGGCAGCACGATGCAGTCTAGAAATAAGCTTGGAATCTTGCTATCAGATCTCTTTTTGTAGCAAGAGTCATTCTGCAGACACAGTTTTTAGCTTTAAGAAATAGTTGTGAAGAAAATGATAACATTCATTTACATTTGCTAGATGACAGAAGGCAACGGCATATCTAGTTTTTACCCTTTAAGTGACTTTAGCATTCTGCCTGTCCTCCATCTCTCCCTCTGCCCCCCTCTTTCACCTCTGCACCTGTCTCATACCCTATTGAATGCTTCCATGGATTCTGTTTGTATATCATCCATTTACAGACCTGTTTTGAAAAAGCATTTTTGCAGATCCCAGGTGTAGCTGATCCTTAGATTCTGCAGCATATGCTTCCTGCTTCTCCTGCCACCCTTCCTGTTCAGGGCAGTTTTCCATGTGTCTTTCACATGATCTTATTTACCAGTATCAAGCACCTCCTCATATTAGTGTGTATTGAAAAGAACACTAGTTTCTCCCAGTTGCAGAGATACCCTTCCCCTCCATCCTTTTGCTATATTGGGGCTTGGCCAGACCACATCTTAAGTAGTGCATGTAGTGCCTTATCTTTTTGCCTCTGGAGTATAGCTGAGATTTTACTCCAACATAATGTTTGATTCTGCCCTAATGCTCTCATTCTGCCCCAGTGGACCAGTCCATTTGGTCAGCATGTCTAGTGTCTTTGGTTCTCCTCTTGGTACCATTTCTACTTCTGCAGCTGGTAGGTATACTAGAGTGGTTGCAGCTCAGGTACAGTGATTTGCACCTGTAATCACTGAACCTCATCTTCCACATTACTGCTCAGTTAGCAACAAGTCATCTTAGTTAATAACAAGATCTCTGAACAGCTCCGGCAAGCCTCGCATATTTACTCTGAAATGTATATCTTTGTCAGTGTAAGTTTTTAGACACAGCTTTAGGCCCTTAACATTTGTAACAGAGTACATTTTGGACTTTTTTACTTTGAGAGGATTCTAATCTTCTTATGACATCCTACAGCTTAACTTTCCTCACTTTCTAAATGATATGTCAGTTGTGTTTGCAGCAAGATTCTTGCTTCATGGGAAAATGTTAACGCAGCAGTTAAATTGGCTCTGATGTTCGGTTTCTGTTGGATGGTGCAGCTGTTTCCACCACTAGTCCCATTATTAATAAAACACCATATTTTCACAAAGCCATTGATGTAGCCTGGTATTTATTTAGTCTAGTAATGGTGCAGGGTTAGCACTGCTCTCTGAGAGCTTTTAATTCTCCGATTCCTTTCCCATGTGACCTGCCTTCTGTGTGGAAGCTGCACGTCTTCCCTGTGTCCATGGAAGTTTTCATCTGGAAAACTCTTAGGTGAATTTCTGATCTTCTATCTTCTAATTGCACAGTGTGTGTTCATTCTGTGAAGGACCATTGTTCTGTCCAGAACTAGATCTCTGCCTTTCACCCATTAGTTGCTGCAGTAGTCTCGGTTTCCCTCTTGACCCTGATTACTATAAATCAGGTTTCAGAGAAAAATGAATTAATGAAAAGATGTGTGCTAGGATTTCTGCTTGGAGCAAACTGCTGTTAGTGTCCCACTCCTCTGTCTATATCTTCTCTACATGTGGGGCATACAAGGATTGACTATAGTCTAGATGAACTCTCTCTTCAAATTCCATAATCAGAGGCCAGTCCCACAAAGGACACCAGGAATCTATAAAGCTCTCCTTCAACAACTTGAAGTGGTCCAGCTCCTCCTGCCCCTTCAAGGTCTGCCAACCTACTGTCATGCGACATGACTAAGACACAAAAGGTAACCCCCCCACACACACCAACAGATATAGTCATTATTGATAGCATAGTGCTTTCAGCTCAGTCTCTTCAGACAGCAGTCAGTATCAGTATATAAGAGCCTGTGTGCTAGAGACACCAGCCATATAGAGGAGAGTGAGTGGTCACAACTGTTTATCTCAGGGGTAGGGGGGACTCCACTGTGGGAGTGCCTGTCAGTGGAGGCCAGGAGATGAACTTAAGTGTGCTTGCTGATAGTAGCAAGGACATGAGCTCATAAGTGGCTGCCAGTGGAGGCCCAAAGATGAACTCACTGTTAAGGGGCCCTGGTAGTTCTGGTGCTTCTGGAAGAATGTGTATGATATATATAGAAACTAGTAATATGTGCCTTGTAAATAAGTTTCCCAAGTCACACTGAGAGAGGATTGGTAGTTGCACATAAAGTAAACTTTATCTCACCTGCATCCATTAAAGCCATGATTTTTACCAGTACAGTTGCAGGGTTAGGGAATAAATGCGCAAGAAAAAAATGTGATATGGTGTATTCCTTCTTGATTCCTGAAGTAATAACTTTTTCTGCTTTGTGAGTTCCTTGTCCCACCTCTGTAGTTCCTCTCCCCACTATTACATGTCAGCTGAGGTCCAGAAAGTGCCCTTTCTAATCTTACTTTTAGTTTTGACCAGGAGCTGACCTTTGTCTACCCAGAGTATTTTTTCCTCCCTGAATGTGTCATTCATTTTCTTAATTAGGTCTTATGCATGGTAGTATTCTATAATTTTGTCTACCCCCCTTAAACAAATATCTCCTCTTCCCATCTTTTTTTTTTCAAAATTTAAGTGCCCACCCCCATGAAAAAGGCTCCCAACTAAAAGGTAATTGCTTGTTTGCTTATCATGAGATGACCAAGTTCCTTTGCAAACAAAAAGAGCTGTTATTTACAAAATATTTACATATTTACAAATATATATACAAATTTGTTTACATATAGTCATAATTTTCTTTACAATCATACTAAATTTTCATCCCTATTAAACCCCCTCTTCTTTTTCCATAAACACCATCTGATTTTACTTAGTATTTTTGCTAAAATCCATTCGCCATTAAACATAATTTAATTTAATCTTTCATTCCATGTAGCCCATATACCATAAAATAACTTATGTATACTTTTAACATAGTCTTTAATTCTATTCTTTTAATATTCTTATTTAATAGTGTTCATGTTTATATTATCCACTTCTTTTATATCTTCAGAAAATCTTCTTTACATAGTTTTATTCATAACTTTTTTACTGTTTTACATTTCAAAAACACGTTTCTTAGTTTCTACTTCTTGAAAATGTGAACATATTCTGCCACTTTTCTTTTTATAAGGCATATTTCCTTTTACTGGCAATTTATCTATTACCAGTATCCACAAATGATCTTGACATTCTACTTTCTAGTTACACAATTTGCTTCTTTTTTATAGCTTTAATTTTTTTTCATCTGTTAGATTTTCCCATGATTTTACATAATATTATCATTACATTCTTATACCATACTTTTTTATCATTTGCTATATCATCAATTTTTATCTTCCACAAAAAATATATTTTTCTTGGTAACATTTTATTTCTTCATTTATACACACTTTTTCTCTTTTACTCTTTTTACCATACCCCAAAATTTGTTATATTTATATTTATGCAATTTTATTACTAATCTCTCATCTTTTTTATTTATCCACTTTAACACTTTGTACAAATTTAATGAAGCAGCATTAAATAACCCTAAACTTCATTCTTCTTTATTTACATACAATTGCTATTTTCCCATCAAAACTGAAGTTATCAAATAAGCTTTTTTTTCTAAATGATAATTTACATGTTCTCCAGAAAGGCAGGTTTGTTTTAATTCCTGTATGGTATTTTCTCATTGAATTCTACTTACATCTTCAGTCCAAAATGTTATACCTAACACAGAAATTTCATTTTTTGTAAAATATATACCTCTTATCTTTTGTAAAATATATGCCCTTATCTTTTCTACACCACCTAAGCCTTTACTTTTCTCTTTATTTAAAGCCATCCCTATCACCTCTAGACACTCATTGGTGCACATTATTACTTCTTTTATCAACATTTTTTTGCAGTTATTATAATGTCATCTGCATATGTTAACAGAAGTGGTATTCTTAACCCTTCAGGTATTATTTACCCTACCTCCTTCATTTTGTAATTTATTTCACATACTATCGCATTTATAACTAATGCAAAGAGTGTACAACTCATTAGACATCTCTTGTCTTACACCATTCTTCTTATGCACCTCTTGCTTTACCAGACATTTACAAGTATTTTTACTTTATTATTACTTTACACTGACATACATAATTTCCTACCTTTCCCACTTTTATTATATCCTTTCATTATTACCTGTAATATTTCATGTCCAGTTGTGTCAAATGCCTTATTAAGGTGTCCCATCATATACACAGTTTATCTGTCATTAATAATTCTTGACAACCCTTCCCCTTTATAGTATATATACTGTCTTCCTTAATATTTTTCCTTTTAGTTTCATTTGCATTATTTTCATAAAGGTCTTATAATCATTATTATTCAATACTATTGGTCTCCTCTTTTTAATTATTTCTGTCTACCTTCTTCCATATGAATTTAAGTATTATACTGCATAATTCTTTATAAATAAAACTTTCATTTAACCATTCATTCAAATTTAAAAAAAAAATGTTGTGCCAATCCCTTATGTTTTTATACATTTCATACTCTATTCCATCTGGCCCTGCAAACAAACCTGTATTTAATTGCCCTAGTACTTTATCCAGCTCATTTAAAGAAACCTTTTCCAAATCTTTATTCTCTTTTTCTGTTACCTTTTTTCACTTTCTATGTTTTTTCACTACATTAGTTTTTTTAAACATTTCTTATACATATTGTACTACACTATTCAGAATCTTTTCATGAGCTTTTTTTATCTCCTTTTACATTTTATTTCTCTCATCACACTACCATCTTCCTTTACTAATCTGCTTAAAGTAACTCAGTATGTCTACTTGTTTAATAATTGTCTTTGCTTATGTAACAATTCTTGTATTTTTCCTTGATTTCTTTCATATAATTCTTTTTCTTTGTCAAAGTAATATCTATCATTATGTTCTAAAACTTCCAATGCATCTTTATATGTTCTTTTATATTTTTCTTTCTCTACTTTTCTCACATCATATTGCCACTGTAAAAAAACATTTTTTTGTATTTTTTCTTAGATATCATCCATCATTCAGACCAGTTTTTAAATAATGTTCTCATAGTAATATGATCTTTCCATAAATGTATTACTAACCTCTTTCCTTCTTCATTCCATGCTTTCTCATTTATTTTTATTCCTTTGCCTATTTGCATATATCCTTGTTTTCTTTAATTCTAGCTATATTTCAAGACGATCAGAAAGTCATGTTGCAACTACCTCCCCTTCCCTGTAACTAAACCTTCCGATACTGTAAATTTATCTATTTCAGTTCTATACATACCCCTTTTGTAAGTCCATGAATTTTGTCCCAGAGTTTTAACTTACCACATCTTATAACTTCTAACATTTTTATATTATTTCCTTTCTTTTTATGCTTGCCTTTTAAGTCACAGTTAAAGTCTCCTGTTGTTATAGTATTCATGTTAATCACTACATAGTCTAAAATCTAATGAAATAACCTTTATCTTTCTTTACAATTAGTATAGGCATATAATGTTATAATTCTTTATACTTTTTCTTTCCATTTTAAATCTACAATGGTTAATCTTTCCATTTTTGCTGAAGTTATATCTAATATTTTTACTGTATTTTACAGAATATGGCTATTCCAGAACATCTCTCATTTCACAAATTCCAAATTGTCTTTCCTCCCCATAATTTTTCTGTAATCTTTTTCCATTTGCTAAAAATCTTGTCTTCTAATATAATTACATTGGGTTCCTATTAGTACAACCAAAACACATTTTGTCGAATGCGTTTTCGTCTACACATGTAGAGCGAACAGGCAAACCAGCAAAGTGGTTGTTCAGCGAATTCTTTCCCTGGGAAAGAAGTCACTTGACCGCTTCGTTGTTTTGCCGTGTTCTGAAGTGTAGTGTGGTCCCTTGTCTGGTATAGCTCCCGAGCGTGATTGTGCAACAGTTACTGACCTTAGGGTTAGGGTGCGGGATAAGGTAAGTGCATATGTATGAAAGTGTTTACTGTTTTATATTTTGTGTTAGATGTATGGTTGAGTTACGTGTGTATGTGTTTTCAGTTGTTTACTTTTGTTTTGGGGGGTAGAATTAGGGTTAAGGTAAGTGTGTATCTGTTTATGTAAATGTGCGAGAGTTACTGACCTTAGGGTTAGGGTGTGGGTTAAGGTAAGTGCATATGGTTTAAAGTGTTTACTGTTTTTTTTTCGTTAAATGTATGGTTGGGTTATGTGCATATGTGTATTTAGTTGTTTACTGGTTTTTGGCGGGTATAATTAGGATTAGGGTATGTGTGTATGTGTTTGGAAGTGTTTAATGTTTTTTTTTTTTTGGGGGGGGGTTGGAACAGCGATTTCTTTCCCTAGGAAAGCAATCTCTGTTCTGTGGTTTCGACATTTTCAGCTTTCGCTGAAAATGTGTCGATGAAACATCGTTCGCTGTTTTTAATGTTCGATGTTGCAATATAGACCCATTACATCTACATCACATGTATTACACCACTCCAAAATCTCTATTCTTCTTCTTATATTCTTAATACTGTTCACATTTACAGAAAGCATTCTAAAAATTTTCATTTTCCCTTTTCCTTAGATTCATGGTTTCTTAACTTCATAGCTAATTACTAGGCTAGCTTTCTTAATAGGCCATTCTAAACCTAGCCAATTTAACTCTTAAAGGTGAGAATCAAACACTGTACCTTGTGTATGTGAGTCAAACACCTTAACCCTTATACAACACACAGTCAGTAGCTGTATATATTCTTTTTTATCCATTTCCTTTTCTTTTTGTACTTATCCTTTTAAATTTTCTTCCTTTACCTTTTTACCAATAGAATTCTTTGTTTTTCTTTTGCTACCTCCCAATTTATGTCTTCATCACTTATTTCAGAACTTTCTTCTATGGCCTCTTTATTAATTTTTTTCTTCTATTTTTTTGTGTATTTCTACTACTTCTGAAATTTCTTCTTTGCTCATTTTCTCCTTATTCTTATTTTCATTTTTGCAATCCATCCATAAATGTCCAGTTTTGCTACATGTATGACACTTCAATTAACATTTTTTGCGTCATGTCCCACTTCCCTACAAATGCAACATTTTCTTTTGTCGCAAAAAAAAACATGTTTTCAGTTGTCCCCAGTACTTTACGAAACCCCAGTTCCCCTCCACATATATAATGCTTGGTATATGTATATATTTTTATCTTTCTTGTTTTAATACAATATTACAATCTCAGCCACCAGTCCATAAACCCCTTTTGTCATAAACGTTTGCAATGCCCAGTACTTCTTTACATAAAGTTTTCAAATGTTCTTTCAAAGTCTCTCTTTCTATCTCTGTTCGAAATTGTGCATGCATTTTTTTTTGTTTCCCAGTTAAATGATATTATCATATAAAGATTCCATGGATTACAGTCTTTCTTTTTTCATATTCTCCAAGAAAATTTTCCATTGAAAAAAACAGTCTCAAACATAATTCACAAAGTGTCTCTTAGTAAGAATAAATGCTCTTACCTCATGTGCTTTTACATCCAATAAAAGTATTAAATTATCCCACACTTCATACCTGTCCATTTATTTGTTTTCTTTACTTTGAATCCTTACCATGTACTTCAGTTTTTCATTTTATTTTGCCTTCCTTTCTACTACTACACTTTTGCTTTCTTTTACTTTCTCTGCATGTGATGTCTTTTCCGTCTCACCACTATTCTTCAGGATTATCTTTGCATTCTCCTGTTGCATTTTCTTCATAAGTCGTACTCAGGAAACATCCTCTTGATTTTCTGACTGACTCTGCACTACCATTTCTTTAAATAAATCATCCCACAACCCTCCCGACTGGAGGGTTTTAATTATATATCCATCATTTGCTGACTCATCTCCATCAAACAGATTTCGTTGAAGCATTTCCCCAGAATCCTGCACACATTTTCCTCTTTCATTTGTTTCACCACTCCATCTGCCTCCCTGTTTCTCTGGGCCGCCTCTGCACCTGGAAAGGAAACTGGAAGTGGTTCCACTCACAACAATGATGATTAGCAGACATTCCCTGATGCAGTGGCCAAATTTCCCCTTAGTACTACAAAGTACCATGCCAGGTCTCCCATGTAAAGAGGCCATTGGCCTAATGGGACTAATCTTGTCAACAAAGGATAACTAACTAACTAAAATAAATAAATAAACTGTCTTAGAGGTGGCTACCTTCAGATCACACTGTTAAATCATTCCCACCACCATGGAAGGTGGAGCAGGCTACACATTCTCTTACTTCCCTTCATCTCCCTCCATTCATTCTTCTATGTCTACTGTCATGTAGAACATGCCCATATCTCAAAGCAAAGCACGCAGTCTCTTATCCCCCAGCCCTTGCCTAATGTTATAAATAAGCTCATGTAAATTCTCATAAAATTAGATTTATTTATTTTGTATTTGTTAACTGGTATTATCTGACTGGGCACGAAAACCCTTTTTCACTGGAAGCCCAGGAAGAAAAACTCCACATATAAAATAACAATAGTAAAATACTGTGCAAACTTTACATGGCAAACATGCATTTGGACTTTCATGTAAAGTTATTCCTTTTCATGTTTTATATGAGTCCATCTTTAATCTCATTTAATTTTCTATTATTGAAAATATTAAGCAGCTTCTGTTTTCTGTAGTCATTCTCTAATATCCTGTTCATCTTTCCAAAATATCTAAATTACATTAAATTGCATAATCATCACCTCATGTCAACATTATTTGTTTCATGATTTCACTTTTTATCACATTTATTATTTTAGTTTTTAAATCTGTGCCTCCAGTTTGCAAAAATATCACTGTTAGTGGTCTTTTCAAAGTCTGTTTTGCTCTCACCTTTTGGATAATGTTTCCAGTTTAAAGCTCTTACATCAAACCGTCAAGCCAATAGGCTTAGTCAAAACAATGACTTCACCAACCAATCTGGATACTGTCCTCTTCATTTAGTATTGTATGTAGTAAGTTTCCCTTGGAAATGTACTTCCCCTGAAAAAGAAAAAAGTTTCAGGTTAACCATTAGATGAAGCTGTTGCACAGGTAGGGCATCATGCCGGGAAGACCATATAAGGAGTGAGGAGTGGAATGCATGGTAACTGTGTGGAAAGGAGATGGAAGATCATTTACAATTTGGATGGGATTGTGAATGGATGAAGAACGTGTGGAAGAAGCTGAGTGAGGAGCAAGTAAGGATAGTTGGGATGAAATCTGGAGGGGCAAACTTTTCATTTTATTTGCATGGGGGGGGTAAAGAGTGATATGGAAAGCAAAAAATAAGGTAATGGTGATGTCATTAACAGAGGGGTAAAAATTAAAACTGCAGAGAACTGGAAAAGAGAAGAAAGAGAGAGGATTCATGTTGAGGTACAGCACATAAGGGCATTAAGGAGGATTGTGTTAGGAAAGGAAATGGAAGGGGAGATGAAAAGGAAAATAGGGAATGGAAAGTAAAAGATTAAGTTACTACAGACTGGAAAAAAGAGAGAGAGACAGAGAAAAACGACAAAAGCTAGGAGTGGAACAGATGGGGAATTGCAAGGGAATGGAATGGAGAAAGGAGAGTATACACTAGGGAAACCAATGGTTCCGCTTGACACAGCACCTTGAAAAATCACTTACTCATTCATATTGCAGTCAAACGTATGATTTCCTGAGACCACTATCTCCTCCCTTACCCAGTGTTCTACAACTGTTGAGTTGGAATATGTAAAATTGGAGAATGCATGAGGGGATTCACCCCTGGAGAAAAGCACATTTCAAGCTGCTGCATTATACTGTAGATTAGTGGTCAAGATATTATGACCAAGAATGGGAGAGGAGGAGGACTGAGTTACAATCAGTCATAGTAGAATAGCAGTAGAGGAGTGGTTTAAGCAGGCAGGGGAAGGCAGTTATGAAGTAGTGGAGGAGCAGAGGGACAAAAGAATCTGAGATAAGGATCTAGAGAATGAAAAAAGAGGGAAAGACACTAGAGAGTTCACAGCAGGACAACAAGGAAGAAGGTAAATAGCAGAAGCATATCAGAGTATAGTAGATCTGAAGGAAAATAAGAAAAAAGGAACTGAAGGAAAATATGTAAGGTATTCTTTTTCCACTCTTTATATCAGGGCATACATGATAACAGTGTTATGCGGAGAGTAGCAGCTAGCTTTTCTAGTGTCTACTGACGTTTTCTTGCCTAGCAGCTCTCCTGTAAGTTGAAGAACAAAAAAAAGGTTCTCTTTACAAGTTATGGGAATAAAAGGTCCTGTCCCCATTAATAACTTTTGGTTGCGATCCCTAACAACTTCTGCTCATGACAGCCAATCCCTTTGCCACCCCTCCCCCAAATACACTACTGATTATGTGCTTACAAAACAGTTGAATCTATGTGGAAATTTGTTTATTTTTTTTTTCTGCACTCCTTGACTCACCCATCAAGCCTGTTTCTTTACCTTTCTGTCACATTATTCCCTTTTGACTGGCCATGACCACATTACCTGGTGAAGTGAAAATTGAGCTAATATGGACTGACATCCTTGGGTGGTTTAGATTTTTTTTTTTATTTTGATTTATCCTTACCCATGCCAGCACCCGTGAAGTAGTGAAATTATTGTGGTGCATGTGTGCATGCATTAACAAGCAAGATACTCATACAAATGTATACACACACACACACACACTATGAATGATCTTCAGCTGAATTTTATCAGTCTGGCAGAGCTACAGCCCTTGATCTCCACCATTTAACTGTAATTTTAGTAAAAAAAAACCTTCTTTTCGATATGTGTGAGCTGACTTCTGTCTCTCAGTCCCATCCTGCTTGCTGACTCCTTAGTGCACACATGTGTTATTCAAACCTGGGTCTCCTGAAACCTGAATGGGCATGTAATGTTGAAGATGCATGAGAAGGGACTGTAGTTGCACAGTAGTCTAGCCTTTGAGCATCATGTGTCTACAGTGGTAAGGAAATCATTCTATATTGTGCAACTTATAAACAAAGGTATGGCATCTTGGTCCAAGGAAGTCATTGTTCCACTGTATTCGGCATTCATCGGATCTGTCATTGAGTACAATGCCCTCTTTGGTATGTACATTGCCAGGCATATCCAGCAATTGCAGTGTCCACAGAGGTTCCTCGCTAAAATAATACAGGGCATAAGTAACATGTCCTATGCAGACTGCCTCAAGGCCCTCTCCCTGTATTCTGTCTCCTACAGGTTGTTCATAGGTTCATAGGTTAGTACTAGGCTATCAGCCCTAGGGCCTATACAAGCCTAGCCATAACAGTTCCCTGAATATTTCTTCCCACATTATTTACTTTCCTGGACCCCTGTCTAGCAGGGTGACTGACGTGATCCCTGGGGTGAATTTCCTTTCTCCCATCCAATCGTCAATGTTCCTCTTGAAGAGGTCCAAAGAGGCACTCTGCTTGACATGTATGGGCAATCTATTCCAGAGTCTGGGGAGTCTCTGGGTCAGGAACCTATCCCTCCAACATGTTTTGTTTATTGTGATGACAAGGTTTAGATCCCTGGAGCGTGTAGCTCTGAGGGATTGGGATTTCTTTAAGTGTAGCATGTCCAACAGCTCTGGGTTTGACATGGCCTTGTATGTTAAGCAGAGATCGCCTCTGAGTAGACGATATGCGACAGAGTATAGCTGGAGTTTTTTAAGGCGGTCAGCATAGGGCATCTGCTTTAGGCCTGTGATTCTTTTAGTGAGGCATTTCTGAGGCCTTTCCAGTTGTTGCAGATGTCTTGAGAGGTACATACCAAATGGGGCATTGTATTCTATAATGGGTCTAATGAGGGATGAGTACAGTGGGACAATGACCTCCTTTTTCTGGATGAAAAGCCCTTCGTGATGAGGTGTGCCACATAGAAGGATTTCCTGACTGTTGTGGCGATGTGGTTATCGAAGGTGAGACCACTGTCCACCTGTGTCCCTAAGTCTCTTATCACACTTTCTGTGTTTAGTGTACTGCCACCTATATGATAATTCATGGATACATGTTTTTTCCCAAAGGGGATAACAATACATTTCTTGGCATTGAGCTTGAGCCCATGGCTCTGGCACCAAGCATCTGTTTCTGTAAGGTCCTTTTGTAGAGTATCCACATCATTTGGGGATTCAATAATGGCTCCCAGTTTGCAGTCATCTGCAAACTTTGTTAGCCAGAGTCCCTTAGTGTTGACCTGTACTTCAGAGAAGTAGATGCCAAACAAGAGCGGCCCCAGGACTGAACCCTGAGGTACTCCACTTGTCACTTGTCTGGAGCTGGATTTGGAGTCGGCTACTTTTACAGTGTGGGTTCTATCAGTAAGCCATTTAGCAACCCATTGGGTGACATAGGGATTAATGCCCAACTTAGTAAGTTTATCTATGATTCCAGAGTGGGGATGGTGTCAAAGGCCTTGGCAAGGTCTAGATAGGCTGTGTGGACCACCTTACCCTTGTCCATGGCTCTGGAGACTGATTCAAAGAAGTCAATCAGGTTCAGGAGACAAGATCGGCCCTTCACAAACCCAAACTGGGTGGGGTCCAGTGTTTGAAGGTTGCCATTGTCTTTGTTTATAAGTTCCATGATAATACGCTCCATGGCCTTGCAGATAAGGCTTGTCAGACTGATGGGACGGTAGTTTCCGGGATCCAAGGTGGATCCCCCCTTGTGGATTGGGATAACTATAGCTCTGCGCCACTCAGTGGGCACGAAACCTGAGGTGAGGCTATGATTAAACATGACACTTAGGTGAGGTGCCAGTTCATATTGTAGTTCATGTAGTACACAGCCCGGGATGTCATCTGGTCCCATGGATGCTGTATTCTTGGCTTTAGAGAGTGCGTTTTGTACCTGTGTGGCCGTTATTACTGGAATTTGGCAATCTTCCGGTATTGAGATGGGCCATTTAGGGGGTGAGAGTGGGGTGAAGTTGGCACTGAATCGATCTGCCAGGATATTGGCAATATCCTTCGGATCAGTATATTTAATGCCATTCTGTTTTAGCTCAGAGCAGATTTGAGAATTGACATTTAGATTCTTGACATAATTATAGAATGCTTTGTGGTTGTCTTTGGAATCTTTGGCAATTTTATTTTCGTAACTAGCTTTGGAGGATTTTATGAGGCATCTCAGTTTCTTACTGAGGCTAGTAAGGGAGTTTTTTGCATCCTGGGATTTTCCTCTTTTCTGCAAAAGTTTCTTCCTTTTGTTGTAAAGTTTGTTTATGGCAGGGGACCACCAGATTGGCTTCCTTTTTTTGGATGAGAGCATTTTGGTTCTATTTGGGATGGCACGATTCATGCATGAGTGGATGGTGGGGGATCTGGAGCAAGCTACAAGTTGGATTGCAGTCTTACCTAGTGTTAGTTGCACTTGGAGAATTTCAGACACATTGTGTTGGCCAACTAGCCTGGTGGTGTGAATATCCTTGGTGAATATTGACACTCCTCCACCTTTAGTGTTTCGGTCCTGGTTTGGTGGCCGAAAAGTGTGGTAAGAGTTGTAGCCTGGTATTGCAGGGGTGCTCTCTGGAGCCTTGAACCAGGTCTCAGTTACTGCACAGATATCGATGTTCTCCGTTTTTAGGAGTGCCTCGAGAGAGTGCATTTTGAGGTTTAGACTTCTAGCATTGAGTAGCATTACCTTCAGATTTTGCATGCTTGTACCTGTTATGGTGGTGGTTTTGTCCTTTGAAGTTTGCCTAAAAAAGGCACTATAGGGGTGGCAAGAACCTTAGCCAGTAACCTGAATCCCAGGGGCGACAGGTGCAGACCATCTCTGGCAAAGCATCGTGGTCTGTCAATCATGTCATCCCAGGCAGACAGATACTGGATCCCCTTTGAATGACACCATAAGCTTGTTGTTGAGTGGAGATAAGTGCCTGGCATACAGGGCATTGTCAAACCACTCTCTGATGGACCACCTGCATATCCACAAAGCAAACAGCACCAGAACTACCCATTCTAAACACTTACGCATTACCTGGGATATAAATAGGACCTGCTGGAGAAATAGGTGTGTATCCCAGAAACTACCCCGTCTCTGGAACAGGATTCTCATCCATGTGAAGTAGAGTTCCTCCCTAACCCAGTTCAAGTGTCACTTTAGCAGTTGGATGGGAAACAGGAAATTGATCCCTGGTTTGGCACCTATGTCTCTAATGCACACAGGCAGCCTATAAATTGTTCATGTCCCAGGCCCCTGCTAACAAATGTTTCACCTCCCAGGCCTTTCTTACATTTGTCAAGGGTACCAGAACTTATCAGAGATTTGTGTTGCACTAATACTTTGTAATTTTACTTTGCCTCCATAGCTGCCTTTCCTTCCCCTTGCCCTTTACATGGATCCAGAAACTACCCCTCAACAAACCCTTGTTGGCATACTGTTCTAAAGTAGAGCTTGGATAGCAGCCAGTTCCATATAGAGGTCTTATCAGACCACTGTCTTCTGTTTACCTGTAGGGAGGCTGACTTAACCAGAGGGTCAGGACTGTAAACATGTACTTAAAAGTGGTTCAGGGGAAATAAGGTGTGACCTATGGAATCCTTTAGCTGTAAAATGAAGTGCGACCTACCAACCACTAACACCACACATACACAGACATGCACACACACACACACACACACACACACACACACACACACACACACACACACACACACACACACACACACACACACACACTATCTAAAGACCAAGGAACTATGTAAAGTAATATATCATAGATTAATTATTAAGTTGTGGGAGTCAAATGAAATTAGAAAGTGGCATGATCTGTCCTACATAGTAGCTACACTGAATGTTTTCCCTAAAGGGTAGTACCACATAGACACAGACACAAAAATGCAGAGATGTACTGTGGGAATTATTACAAATCAAACTAGAAAAGGACAAGAAAAAGAAAAAAAGTATATGCCAGTGTAAGAAATGTGATTTTTGTGAGCATGTACAAGCATTAGCATGTGTGTGAGAGTCTGTGTAAATGTAAAATAGTATTTCATCATTTAAAAAGTTGTTTTTATGCTGAGGTTCACATAAATAATGTAGCTTACCTGCACTCTTTTTCATTTTATTTTGGCATAGAGTGTATCGGTTGTGATTAACTGAACAGCTGCCTGCAGTCCCTGTTGCAGATGAAATTTGATTAATTGTGGGTATTTCTGGCAAATGTGGGAAGGAAATCTTTTAATATAAAATATGCTTTTTGCTTGGAAGATGGCAGATGTATGACTTAATACATAATATAAACATTTGTTTAATGTACTTAATTTAATGTGCATTATATTTGAAAGGTCTTCCAATTTCCAGTTTCCAACTGGTAAAATTTGCCTTTTCATGTATTAACTTCAGATTAAAATAGCTGGAGTTCGAAGAGTAATTATGTCAGTCCTGAATAATTACTTTTTACTTAGATTAATTGTGTTTATTTTTAGTGTGTGGAGATTAGTAATTATGCAAATATCACATTAGGATCAAATGATTAACTGTCAGTGTTTCTGTCCAAACTTGTGTTACGCCAGTTCAAACAGGCTGGCAAAAATAGTTTCAAACTGTGCCAATGGAGAGACAGAAAGAGAGATAGAGAAAGGTTTGTCTGTGTCTGGGAGAAGCACTGTCATTTGTAAAATCATATGAATAATACTCGGTGAAGTCTGAATTTAATTCTTTGTTTTACAGTTGTTTTTTTTTAACAATCTAGGGACTAGGAAAGAATGCATCTGCATAAGGGCAGGTCCTTGGGTAACTAATACTGCTACACAGTTTGAAAGGAAATTGAAATTCAGCAGTGCATTATGGTTATTTTCTTTCTAAACCTTTTCAAACTCAGAATCATCATATTTTGGCATGGTGTACAAAACAGGAATAAAGACCTGAACCATAGCTTAACTTCGGTGGGGTGCAGTCTGTTTTGTTTTAAGGCACAACATTTTCTTATAAGTATTATGGCTTCCCAGCATATGTGTAGGTCCAGTTGAAAAAATTAGTCTTGACTTCAGCTACCACCTCAGATGCACTCGGACACGTGTTACTGTGTGTTTGTGTGTATCTGTGTGTGTGTGTGTGTGTGTGTGTGTGTGTGTGTGTGTGTGTGTGTGTGTGTGTGTGTGTGTGTGTGTGTGTGTGTGTGTGTGTGTGTGTGTGTGTGTGTGTGTGTGTGTGTGTGTGTGTGTGTGTGTGTGTGTGTGTATTTGTGTGTGTGTGTCTGTCTTTATGTCTGCATTTCAGCCATCATACTCTGACCCTGTCTTTGCCCTGCAACTTCATCCTCCTAACCTCTGCACACTACATACAGGCTCACATCCCTAACTCTGATACATCGTGCTGTAATATTCCCATGCAGTGTGCCCCTATTAGGTGTTGTACCACTGCTTTGGTACTCACTGTACATTGCACATTGTGAGTACACTGACATCAATGCTATATGCCCCTGTTAGCTACTGCCACTGCTGTGGTACCCATGTACTTCAGTGCTGCTTGCCTTTCCCCTTTTAGGTGCTGTACCACTACAGTGGTGGCCGTGGTATGTATGGTACCATAACATTATGAATGCACTGTCATCCTCTGTGCCCCTGTTAGATGCTGTACCATTGCTGTGATGCCTATGGCACCCATGTTGCCATACACATTGAGTACACTGTCATTCTGCGGGGCCCTGTTAGATGCTGTACCACTGCCATGGTACCCATGATACCATACACATTATGAGTGCACAGCCTGTCATCCTGTGCCCTGTTAGGTGCTGTACCACTGCCATGGTACCATACACATTATAAATGCACAGACTGTCACCCTGTGCCACTGTTACCTGTTGCACCACTGCCATGGTGCCCATGGTAGCCATAGTACCATACACATGAGTGCACATACTGTCATTCTGTGCCCTGTTACCTGTTGCACCACTGCCATGGTGCCGATGATACCCATGGTACCATACACATTATGAGTGCACAAAATGTCATCCTGTGCCCCTGTTAGGTGCTGTATCACTGCCATGGCGCCCATGGTACCCCTGGTACCATACACATTACGAGTGCACAGACTGTCATCCTGTGACCCTGTGCACCACTGACATGGTGCTCATGGTACACATGGTACCATCCACTTTTTGAGTACACAGACTTTTACCCTGTGTCCCTGTTAGGAGCTGTACACTGCTGTGGTGCCCATGGTACCCATGGTAACATACACATTATGAGTGTACTGTCATCACATGTGCCCCTGCCAGTTGTTGAATCACTGCCCTGGTGCTCATGGAACTTATACAAATTATGAGGACACTGACTACCATATGTTTCCTATTAGGTATTGTACCACTTGATACCACACACACATTACAAGTCCAGAGGCTTTCTTCATATGTGCCCCTATTCAGTGCTGTACCACTGCTGCTGTGTCCGTGTTAACACACACATGAGTGCTGTACCACTGCCCTGGTGCCATTGATTCCATGCACATTATGAGTGCATTGACTTCCATGAGGTGTACTCGTGTACTATAAAATAACCCTGTCTTGGCCCTCAGTGTTCCATGCACTTTATGGATGCATTAGCTGCATTGCTGTGCACCCTTGTCCTAATGTGCATTGCCAGCTGAGTGCTGAAGATGATGTAAAATGAAAGGTACATAGGCTGCATCTGCTGGACACCCTTAATGTTACACTAACAAGCGCTTCTGGTACAATGGTTTTGAAGGGCAGATCAGCTAACTTTGATGGGTGCCTTTGTCATATAGTATGGTACTGCCATAGTACCCCTGGAGCTGCACATCTGCAGGGAACGCAGGCTGCTATGCTGTATGCCTTTACCATACCATATCCAGGGTTCCCAAAGCTAAAATCTGCCACAACCAAGGAGTACAGTTTGCTATTCACCTTTGAACAAAGGGTGGCACTTGAATATTCAGTGTGCTTTGCTATACTTTGTATGCCCTGCCTTGCTGTAACCATCAGCCAACAGTCCCTTACCAGTCCTGGGAAAGAGTCTTGTGTCTGTTCTTAAGTAGATTGCCGACATGTACAATGTGTTAAACTGTAGCTCATGACGTCATACATTTCCCTTGCACATCAAAAACCATGCAGTTTTATTAGTGGATAACTAAGTTACATGGGTTGAACAGTCTCTTTGCTTCTTCGCATTTGGAGGGCAGTGCCTGTTCCAGTCTTACTGCCTATTAAAGTCACATTGATATTTTTGGAATGAAAAACCCTGACTTGAACTTCCCCTTTGATTTTTTATGATTTAAGAATATGAAATTAATGGGGCAAAATACTGGAATTTTTTCTTTGGTCCCAGTTTACAAACATTAATTGCTTTACTGTGAATGAACTGCTAACATCTGACCCTAGAGTACACTGAGTCGGTAATAGGATACATATCAGAGTGTGTGGACAGTATAACAGTCACTAAGAGCATCACCACACGAGTCAACCAGAAACCTTGTCTCACAAGCAAATTGTATAAGCTCCTAAGGCATGCAACACTGCCTTCAGGTTGGGGGATAAGGATGCCCTTAAGTCAACCAGAGTGAACCTGAGCAAGGGAGTAAAAACAGCAAAAAGGGCATATGGTCAGAAGATCCAGATTCACTTCAGTGACCTCAGAGACTCAAGGCGACTGTGGCAAGGAATACACAGTGAGATGACAATATCGACTTCCTCAACAAGCTGAACACCTTTTTCAATAGGTTTGAGGAAAGAAGTAACACAATTGTAATGAAAGTCCCTAGAAATCAAATGGACGAAGTACTATGCCTCAACTCTGCTGATGTCAGATGAATCCTGCGCAGGGTTAACCCAAGGAAGACAGCTGGACATGACAATATCCTGGAACGGGTGCTCAGAGAATGCACTGGCCAACTGACACAAGTTCTCACAGACATCTACATCTCATTAAGTCAGCCTATCATATCAAAAGTACAATCATAATGTCTATACCAAAGAAGTCCCCACTGTTAACTCTAAATGACTACTGCCCCATAGTACTCATATCAGTGGTAATGAAGTGCTTTGAGAGGCTTGTCAAGGACTATATCACACCCAGCCTTCCTGAATCTTTAGATCCACTTCAGTTTGCATGCCGACCAAACTGCATCACAGAAGACGGTATATTAATAGCACTTCACTTATCCATGGCCCACCTGGATAACAAGAACTGTTATGTGTGAATGTTCTTCATAGACTTTAGCTCTGCCTTCAATGCAGTGATCTCCCAACATCTGATAAAAAGACTTAACCAAGTGGGAATAAGCACTCCCCTATGTAATTGGATACTAGATTTCCTCACCGACAGACCACAGAAAGTACATATTGGCAATAAAACCTCCGAGAGCATCACTGTGAACACAGGGTTTCCTCAGGGCTGTGTTCTGAGCCCTCTGTTGTTCACCTTGTTAAATCAGGACTGCACCACCAAGCTTGACTTGAGTTTGCAGATGACCCTACTGTCCTTGGTTTCATTAGCAACGATGACAAATCAGCCTACAGGGAGGAAGTTAGTCAGCTCATTGGCTGGTGCAACAACCACCACCTCGCATTAAATGTGAACAAGATCAAACAGATTATTGTCGATTTCAGAAGAAGGCGTAAAACACACTCTCCACTAACCATCCATATTGAAATAGTGGAGAGAGTGGAAAGCACAAAATTCCTGGGGGTACATATCACAGATGACCTAAAATAGAGCATTAATACTACTGCCATTGTAAAAAAAAAGCACAGCAATGCCTTCATTTCTTGCAAAAGATGAAGAAGGTAAACCTCACTTCTCCAATCCTTGCTACTGTCTACAGAGGTACCATAGAGAGTATACTAACCAAGAGTATTGAAACTTGGTACGGTAAGTGCTCCACCTAAGACCAAAAGACCCTCCAGAAAGAGGTTAAGGTAGCAGAGAAAATCATTAGGACCATGCTCTCAGCCATCCAAGAAACATACCTGTCGTAGTGTCTCAGCAGGGTCAACAAGATAACCAGAGACACTACCCACCCTGCCCGTGGGCTGTTCACCTGCTTTTCTTATGGTAAAATCTACCACAGTATGAGATGCAAAACAGCCAGATTCCATAAGAGTTTCTTCCCACAGGCCGTTAGACTACTAAGCTCACACTAACTCCACACGATGTTGAACTCTGAAAAAGGCTGCTGAAAATTCCAACGACAATACCTTATATTTTTTGTGCAATTATATTTCTGTGCAATTTCTGTGCAATAACACCACTGAGATTCTTAAATTTATATTTTTGTGCACTAATCAAAGCTGTAAAGCAATTGTGCAATAATGACTACCGTGGAAAAGTCTCCTGTATGTGCAGTCAATATGTATAGTAGTTAGAGTTTAAGAAAATGTGTCTCATGTCAATAGTAGCTGTTGTACTGTAGATTGTCTGTATGTGGAAATAACCTCCACCTTGAGTCGGAGTAACGAAATTTCATTCAGTGATGCACAAGCTGTATAGTCTGAATGACAATAAAGTTCACTTTGACTTTTTTGACTTTTGATTTTAGCCTATACCTTAAGAATAATATGTTTGTGAATCTAGTTAAATCATTAATAACACTAACTATACAAATGTGATCTTCTGAAAAATGTTTGATGGTTTTGATGAAACTACAAAGGAATCCAGATGTGCCGCACAAGTCTAAAAAGGAGCACTAAAACAAAGATCTTTGTAGACTTTGGATGGAATGAATCTCTTTATTTCCTTGATGCTTGGTGCTTTCTGAGAGAAACTGGACTGTTTAAAGACTTACTCACCTGAAAGTGTAAAATCAGCTGAACTGTTTTAATTACTGTAAGAAACAGCCACAAGTGGAGAACTGCAGTTTGTGCAAGTATGTTTATGTTTACTTTCTACGGATGAGAAAATAACCTTATTAAAATATTCTTCGTATTTCACTGTTGCAGTCATAACTGATGGGATTGCCTGCTGTGAATGCCCTTGGCTGGCCCAACTACCAGAGAATTTTCTCCTCCCTCTGAAGCTGGCAGACACGCTGACCTACATCAAGATGTTCAGGAAGTCAGCCGGCGCCATAACCTCAGTTCTTTCTTGCCATTGGCGCGTGAAGCAGAGTGATAGTGAATCGGTTAGTCCACACCAGAGAAAGAAGATATCTAAAGCTAAGTACGCCTTTGGGGAGCTTCTCATATGTTTCTTGACTAATGTCAGAAAAAGTTAATAACTGTGTGCAGATATTACATCTGGATTTTCACTCCTTTTGTGTACCTTGTTTGGGCCCAAAACACAAAATACCTAAGTGTTTGTTCTGTGCTCATTTTAACTGTAGATGAAGCAAGCTTTAGGGCTGAGATTTTAGCTAAGCACTTTAGCAAGTCCCCAGGGCCATTAAGTACTATGCTGTACACACCACTCAGGCTGGGGTTGATCTCCCTTAGCATGAGAAGGAAAAGCATCCAAACATGATGATACTGGGTGACACTTGTTCACCATCCACCAGTCCTCCTAGAGTTGTTATCATCGAAGAAGGTGAGATGCCATTGCATTACTCTTCAAAGACTGAGGTTGTGGCAGTAGCCTTGGTTGAGACCTGTTCAGTGTTTAATAAACTTCCGAGTCCATCTGCGTCCACACAAGCTGAAGGAATTAGCTTGTTGGTTGGATCTGGTGCCACTGTACAGCTTCCAGCGACTGCTCTCAAACTGAGGAAGGGGTCTCCAGAGTTTGTCATCATCAGGAGATTGCCTCAGTTCATTGTCCTCAGGATTCAGCTGTCCTCCTCCACCCTGCCCTTAGTGTGAACGTTGCCCTCAGGTCCAGCCCTAAGGCCTCATATAAAAATGCAGCATCCAGCTTGCCACAGCCGAGGCCTACTGTCTACCATTCCCAAACTCAGGTCTGTTAAGAGGATCTAGTTAGGCTGGATGAGGATTTGATCACCACAGTCAGATCCAGATGCCTCTCTCTCCCAGGTTCTGCCACTGAATCTTCTACTGGTAAAAGAAAAGGGGATATCTCCCCTCAGGAGTCTTCTTTTTCTTTTGACTCTGATGATGATGATAATGATGAATTCACCTTTGAGGAACTGTTTATCTATTACTTCCTATGGGGATTGAGTTTTCATATTCTGATGAGAACCTTGCCTCAACCCCCCCCCCCCCCCAGGACATTTTATTTGTTGAGACCGTACATTCCCCAAGAGAATACTTTAAATGAGAAGCACAAGACTGTTCACAATCCAAGAAGAGAGTTTAGTGAATTTCTAAAACTCCCTGAGCATAAACCTCTTGCTGAATTCTTCCTTACAACCATATTACCTCCCCCTGCCCCTTGGAAACCTGATAGATTTTACATGGTTCTGGATTCATACAAACACCTTTTCAAGAACCCTGTAGTAGACCCTGAAGTTGGAACTTAATGGTCCTAAGGTAGCTAAAGCTAGCTCTTCCAAAAATCCCCTGCCAACTGACAAAGAAAGCATAGCCTTAAGCAGATATGGAGAGAAAGTCTACAAATCTCCTACCCTGGTCATGAGGGCTTTAAATTGCCAGTTTCATGTGGTGAAGTATCAGGAAACCATTTATGATCAGATGAAGCAAAACTTGGTAGTGAGTGAAAATAAGGCCCTTTCCAAGAAACTGCTAAAATTATGCAATTCTTGCTCTCAAGTAGCTACGCACTCCTTTTACTGCAGCTGTGATGCTCTGGAAGTTTCCAGCAGGTCAGCAGATACAAGATCCATTATTAGAAAGACATGCCTTCATGAGAGAACAGTCCCCCTCTGAACATGTGAAATCCAGTCTGTGGGATGCTTCTTTGGACAATGATTTCCTTTTCAGCCCCAAGGCTGAAGCTGTGCTTAAGAAGACGGAGGATAAGGCCAAATCCATGTAGATGGTTAAATACTTTCTTCTGGTTCAACCTCCTCATTTCAGCCACAGTTACCCTACCAAACCGAGGTCCTTTCTGACTTCACATTCTAAGCCTAGACATAAGAGACCTCTATGGTAAAGGAGCCAAAGGCAGCACCAACACCAAGACAGTGGCAAGCAGATTCCAATAGGCCTGTGGTATCCCGTCAGCAGGGAGCAATCATTACTGTTCCATGACACTCCCTTTCCCCCTCCCCTCTCTTAGGCTAGGAGGATGGCTGCCCTCTTCCTTAAAGAATTGGACTGTCACTACCAGGGATCAGTGGATAATCAAAATCATACAAAGAGGTTACAATCTTTTTGTGGCCTTTGCCTGTAGCTCTAAGGGCAGACTAGTTTCTAAACAATCTCCAAATTGATCCCCCACTGTATCTTGTTTTGCTACAGCCACCATGAAAAGAAGCCTCCAGACTGTCTGAGGTCATGCTCCACTAGCGCTACTGCTACATCTACTGCCTTTCTTAAAGGGGTGGCCACTAAGGACATTTTGGAAGTTGCTGCTTGGTCCTCTGTACATCCCTTCACCAAACATTACCACCTTCCAACCTTCTCCAAGTCCATAGCAGGGTTTGACACTGCCATCTTGCAGGGCCTACTTTCCTCTCCATAAACTTTCCATCCCCCTCCTTTCAGCTTTGGGAGTAATTCCGTCAGTTATGACTGCACCAGTGGAATACAAAGAACATAGTACAGTTGTGTTCAGTTACCATAAATATAAATGTTAGAGCGTATTCACTGTTGCTGGTTTCTTTCCCTCTCTCCTTCCCCTTTTGCCCCCATAAGACTGGGGTGCTTATTCTCATCTCTACTTCAAGGTTGTTCCCTCCTCCTCTGTACATAGAATGGAGTTTCATAACTTAGGCTCTTAACCTTAGAGACATGTTGGGGGTTCCTATGTGTTGGAGGCAAGAAAGTACCGTGGTTATGGTACCGGCCGACTCCATTTATACCCAGCCATCTTGGCATCATTCAGGGTGTCCGCCAGCTTCAGGAGGAGGAGAAAATTCTTGGTAGTCAGGCCAGCCAAGAGGTTCCATGACAGGAAATCTCATCAGTTATGACTGCATTTATACCCAGCCATCTTGGCATCAGTCAGGGTGTCCGCCAGCTTCAGGAGGAGGAGAAAATTATTGGTAGTCAGGCCAGCCAAGAGGTTCCATGACAGGAAATTTCATCAGTTATGACTGCAACAGTGAATACACTCAGACATCTACATTTATGATAAGTGTACACAAATGTACTTTGTTATTATTCTAGCAAGACTGTACTGTAGTAAAACATTTCCATTAACTGAAAGACTATGAGTGCAGAGTTCTATAGGGTGAATCAAGGTAATTCCTATGCCACAGTGTTTGCAGTGTGTGTGTGTGTGTGTGTGTGTGTGTGTGTGTGCGCGCGCGCACTTAGGTATATTTACATACAACATACACCCACATATACCTCATCTGTGAATTGGCTGGCTGCTTCAGCCTTTTCACAGTCTGTCAAAGGCTTTACATTGCAGAATCTGACTTGCAAGATTGGCACACATTGGGATTTAGGGAATTTCTGTTTTTCCCTTCAAACTGTATGCTCTTAGAGATAATACATATAATTAGCAGGGGTGTGCATGGGGCTTGCCCCTTTCAGTAAAAGTTTTTTGGGATCTTTTTTTTTCTCATTTCAGCTTTTCTTATATTTGACCTTGTAGTGGTCAAGTTGATGTTTTTGACTTTTTTCAGTATTTTCAAATAGATACATGTACTCAGTGTAAATGGAAGATAAAGTTAAAGTCAGGAGTTTGACTAAAAGTGCAAAGGTAGAATCTGAAAAATAAAAATATTAAATTATTAGAGAAGATAACAGTTGTATACATAGCAGAGGTGCATTGTGGGAAAGCTGTGGAAAAAGACAAAATGAGGTCAGAGGAAACTAAGTAAAGGATCAGAGAAAACAACAGAATGATAATGGGGGAGAGAATATAATTGCCTGAATATTTCGGAGTAGGGGCCTAATTAATATACTAGGGCTGAAGACAAGGAAAAACAGTAATTACAGGGAAGAACTGTAGCAAAAACAAAACTAAAAAAAATATTCATAATAAAATGAAATAATGGGGATGGTGTTCAGAAGAAAGACCAGGAAGAAACAGAGCTGTATAAAGGAGGTTAGTATTTTTTTTCATTAAGACCACAAGGCTTGTTGGAAACAAGGTGAATAATAAATCTAGCTTCAGTGTGTAGTCAGTCTCATGGAATCCTTGCTGGAGGACACAGACCATCAGGTTGATGATGTTATGATCATTGGTGTGTTCATAAGTACAGTAGATAAGTTCACAGGTTTGTACCAGGCAATAGGGACTCAATCAGTAGGCCATTAGGATCAAAGATACTGCAGCACCCACTAGTTTCTTCCTTTTTTATAGGGTCCTGAGAAGATACTCTGGGGTTGAATTTATGGAGCTGTATATAGTCATCCAGGTTACGTTTAAAGAGAGTTAATGGGTTACTTTGTTTAACATGGGGTGGGAAATTATTCCATGGGAAGAGGGATCTACAGTGTATGTTTAGTTCTTTGGAGCAGGTGCTGGTGGTATTTCCATTTTATGATGTGGAAGGTGGATCTTTAATTAGGTGAGTGCCCAAGAATATTCAGACTGTTATGGTCTTTCTCTGCCTGTGTCATTCTCTTCTTTTTCTTGGTCTTCTGTTTGTTTTCCTCTGAACCATTCTTACTTTTCCCCACAGCTCTTTCCTCTGACATACATACCTTCTGCTACATTTGGTATAAAGAAAAAGGTAGATTAAATAAAAATTAAGTCTGGT
This sequence comes from Protopterus annectens, assembly GCF_019279795.1. Taxonomy (NCBI): domain Eukaryota; kingdom Metazoa; phylum Chordata; order Ceratodontiformes; family Protopteridae; genus Protopterus; species Protopterus annectens. Next base: position 119,686,164 of record NC_056744.1, on the reverse strand, counting down.
TCCTTATAACAGACATAGCAAATATAGTCCATTTTTGCAGACATTCTTCACATATGATTTTAGAGCAAATTAGTACCTGTAGTCACTGTAAAGATTTTAACATGTACACATGTATATAAGTTCCATTTATCACTTTTGTAGCCTTATATAAAACAGATTTTTGCATTTTTATTAAAGCAGTCATCCAACATGTTTGATGATGATATACAGATGTTCTAAACTGTTTCATTAAAAAAATGGAAGTTCGTGTTTACTATGGACATGAATGGGGGGTGCCCTGGCCAGTAGGAATTTCTCTGAGAATTTCTATCCTGGAAAATAGAAATACTCATTTTTCCTATGGCATTTGCATTAAGTCTTCTTATTGGTACTGCCACAGGATATTTTATTGTACAATCAGTAATTACTAAAATATACTGAGAACCCTTACTCACTTTTACCAGTGGACCCACAATGTGCAGTGTCCATTCTTTTCTGTTCAAAAAGCACATCCACAATGGGTAATGGCTTCAAAGAAGTCTTAACTTCTTGAATATGTGCTGCCCTTTGATACTCTGGGCAAGCTGCACAAAGGTTCTATATGTCATTCATAACAGCAGGCCATTGAAATCTAGTTAAAATAATGACCTTGGTTTTATCCATTCCTAAATGACCATCCAAATGTGGCTGTGTGCTAACATCATTAAGAGTGTTCTAAAAGGTCTTGAAATTAATAAAGTATATGATTTCTGTCTTTGGTTACCATGTACAGCAGATCACATCTTGGTTCAATGCAAGGATATAGAGTTGGGGTGTTCTTTCCTTTGGTCCCTTATCTGCTCTCTCTATGTGTTCTCTAGCTTCTTTTAATTGTCTTCTCAGTAAGCCATCTTAAATGTATATGAATTATTTGAAGGTCAGCCAAGGCAGCACTGTTTTCATCATTCTTCTGAGCTGATGTGGAGGCAGTGACCTATACTCCTACAAATACAGTTACAGTATTTTCTCCTTCATCTAATTCATTTCTTGTAAAAGGCAGCTAGTAAAAGTAATCCTTTTCCAATAGGGATGCTGGCAGTATCCCTATCTGTCCTTCAGTGTTTTCCGTATTTTATTTAACCTTAGAGTCATGCTTTTGTGTTGACTGGCTGTTTAACTTTTGTGTAACAGGCAGAAGCTTATAACTCTCTTCAGATTTCCCTTTTCTTTTATCTTCAGTGTGAGAGTCATCTATTACTTCCTTAATGTCTACGCCTGCTTCTCATATTACTTAATTGGCTATAGGTCCTTCCCTCTCATTGCCCACACTGATCTCTCTTGTTAGTTTATCAGGTAGTGTCTTTTGAGGAGATTCAATTACTCTGTTAGTCTTTACACTGACTTATCTTTTTATTTTAACAGTAGGAGTATGTTGGCAAGACTCTCTTTCACTGATGGTCTGTTTAATGGCTTCCTTCAGCAGGAGTCTTTTGACAAGATTCAGATTTATCTACCCTTTTAACCAGAGCCAGATTATATTTCTTCTTTCTATACGCCTTTCTTTCCTGGCTATCTATTTCTGAGAGCATATCCATCTGAAAATGTTCATCCATAATTTCCATAGCTCTTTAAATTGGGGAAAGTCTTATCACATCATGTATTAAGTTAAGCAATAAAGCTATAAGGTATGACACTTTACTGGAAGAGTTTGTGTTTCTACTTGTGTTGCAATATATTGGCTTTTGTCTGTGTGTACATATATTATTTCAATTTTCTGTTAGGTTTATGCTTTAACTAATGCAGTCTTGCTCCAGGAATACAGCAGTCCCCCCATTTCTTTTCCTTGTTGCACAATATTTAAATTGCCAACTTTGGTAACAGCACAGTTATTAAAATACGTTTCTACACTTTTAGCAGGTAGAATTTGGCATTATCATATTCCATTAAGTTCCCATTTCTTAGGCATGCATTTAGGTGCAATCAAATGGCTAGCATTAAAAGTTTTTGCAGGTATACTTACTGTGCAATGATTGAGTATATACCATGTTCCAGAACATTTAAAACACATCATTTCAAAAGTTGAGTTTTTTTCTTGTTTGCAGGCAAAGCAATAGACATAGGTGAAGACCTTATTTGCTCTTGATGCTCATAAATCAAATTAAGGGTTTGTAGGTTCAATTAAACATTCCACTAAAACAAATATCTGTTCAAAAAAAAAATCATTCTGTAATACCCTCTTTCTTAAATTATTAGGGAGAGCCCTCTTAAACTGGTCTTCTGTCAGTGTCTGTAAATATTGCCTGCATTAGTCACATGAAATTCTAGTCATTGTTTTAAAATATTCTTATAGTCAGCGATTTGTGACCTTAACAGTCTGTCCTTTAATGAATCTTAAGATACTGAGCCTCAGGTGACGCTCCATCCATCGACAGGATTTCTGTCTTCAGTTTTTGTAGTCTTGGGTATCTGCATTGTCTAAGTCCATGCAGGCCTTCATCAATTCCCAAGTCAAATGTGATGATAGGGTCTTAGTCTGCTTGGGCTTGGAGTCACTGCTCTCATGCTGTGTGCTTTTTGAAGGCCACAAGGTAATCCTTCATGTCTTCTTTCTGGCTTAGTTTCTTGGGGGGAGGGAAAATGGCAGAGACAGTTGCTGGTTCAAAAGGGTGGAAATTTGTTGTTGTAGGTGAAATAGATGCCAGTCTTTAGCTGCAGGTCTCTCTTGGATTGGAGCGGTCAAACTCTCCAAGGCCTTGAGCAATTTTTCCATTTCACAGAGATTCAGCAGTTACAGATTTCATAGAACAGTGAACAACCAGAATCATAGTCAAATGGTTTTCAGAAAACTGTTTAAACTGTCATGAGGATGTTTTACAGAATGACTTCCCATATCACAAGGTTTGACAGCTACAGAATTTTTTTTTCAGTCACCACAGCATAGCTTTTAGTCAACCCAGTACATTTCTCCCTTTCACTTTAAAAGACATTTACTTCTTGAGTTGGTCAACAGTCAATAATCGCAGTCCTTCAGCACAGCTTGTATTTTTAGGTAGGGAGAAAAAAAATGGGTAAAGCAGTTTTAAACTAGATTCACAAAGTTCAACTGTTTTTTTTTTTAGTGAGGAAGGAGAAACTTATGGAGAGCACTTTCCAAGTAGCCTTCACAATGACAGTTTTATGCAAAACTGTTTTTCTGCCCATGTTTACCAATGTAACATTAAATAATGGTAACAAACCAGTCCCATGAAACAGCTTTTTAGTAAGGTGTAATCATTTTATTTATATGGGACAAGAGAAAATTTGCTTACTTGTAGCAAATAGGGTAAATAGCATAAAAACAAAGTTCATTTCTCTATGGCAGCTTTAGCAAGTAAAATTCTTCCTTGCAGGCATTTTTCATATAGGATTTAAAGCAAATCAGTACTTACAGTTACTAAATGTTATACAACAGGAACAGCTTCCAACCTTGATGTTCTTCGTGTTTCACTGTTGCAGTCATTACATTTGGGTTATCTGCCTGCAGGTAGCTCTCAGCCTGCCTGAATACCAGAGTCTTGGATCGCTCTGTCAGATGCTGTCTCTTCTTCCATGATGTCAGGTCGTCGTGGGTATAAAACATGCAGCCGATGCCATTACATCAGTCTTTCTTGCCGTGCGGTGCCCGAAGCAGAAGCAGTTCACAAGTGCCATTCAGCCGACTCCTGAAATTTTCGTTTTCGAGTTTCAGAACCGAAGTCTTCGAAAAAAGCTAATTTCCCCATTGGAGATCCTTTTTCTTGCTCTTAACCGATGTCAGTAAAAGTTAACAATTGTCTTACCTGTGGAAAGCAAATACCTCATAAAGATTTTCATTCGTACTGCATTCCTTGCTTAGGCCCAGACCATGACGTCCCTCGCTGTCAGTTTTGTGCTTTATTCAACCCCCAAACTATTGGTCATCTGTCTATTTTCACAGCAAATTATTTTGGTACTCAGTTTAACTATCCAGAAATGGCTTCAGTAAGCCATCCGACTACCGATATTCTGAAAAAATGTAAGGATAAAGACATAGACAGACTCCATAGGTCCAAAACTGCCAACAATGCTTCCATTAAGCTAGTCGCCAGTTCGCCAGTACTCAGTGAGGCGCTTTTGCAGCCCCTGATACCCGCTACTTCAGATTTGCAGGTCTCTACTGAGACCCATTAGGAGTCCGGTATGCCATGAGATGCTTCTTCGACTATGGAACCTGCAGATGTCTCTACCTTGGATGGGTCCGGAGCCGCTATGCAGGCACCGGCTTCTGAGGGTGTATTCAAGCCTACAGATTTGCATTTTAAACCAACGTCATCTTCTTCATCAAGGCCTAAAACTCGACCCATGCCTAGAAAACCAATGTGCAAACCGCATGGTCAGGCCCATATGCCTAAAAAACAAATGCTTAGAATGGCTGAAGACCTTATTACTTTAATTAGGAGAAGCCAGCCTTCCCCCTCTAAGAGACCTAGAACTGATTTTCCTTCTGATTCTTCTGATCAGGATTCTAAAATTTCTGTTTCTTCTGATGACCAGGATTTGCCTTTATCTACCTATGAGGATTCTGATGCAGAGGATTCCATTCCCTCTGCTTCCCCTCCAAAAGATTTTTCTTTTGGTGAAACCTTGCACACTCTTAGGGAGCATTTCCGCTGGGAAAGCCAGGATTACTCTGACTCCCCAAAAAAGGCTTAGGGAATTCTTACTCCTCCATCAACACAAGCCTTTAGCTATCTCTCCTGTTCTGGACATTGTAAATGATGCCTTCCTGGAATCTAGCTTGGCCCCAGACACTTTACCTCCAGCTCCCAGAAAACCTGATAGGTATTACAGGCAGAAAAAAGACAGAAAATCCACCCAAGGATGGCCAATCAACGAAATCCACAAGTGTTCCAATTAAAATGTAGTCATTTAATACGAATTAAACGAATAAAAATAAAAAGCTCAAAACTGTCCCTTGAAGCTGTCCGATCAGCGCTTTCGACTGTTGTATCATATGATCTGAGGAAGACAACAGTCGAAAGCGCTTATCAGATATCTTCAAGGGACAGTTTTGAGCTTTATTTTTCATTTATTTTCAAGTCGAAGTTTTATTCATATTAAAGGACTACATTTTAATTGGAACACTTGTGGATTTCGTTGATTGGCCATCCTTGGATGGATTTTCTGTCTTTTTTCTGCCAATATTGACTGTTTTTGTGACAGACCACCTTTAGCGTTTGGGAGTTATTTATTTATTTGATAGGTATTACAGAGTACCTGAAGCTCACAAGTTCCTCTTCAAGAATCCTACTGCAGATCCAAAGACCATTGGGCATTAAGGCTACTGCTGCCAAAAACCCTACCCCCTCTGATAGAGATTCCAGGGCCTTGGACAGATGGGGTAAGAAGGTATACACTTCTGCTACTTTGGCCATTAGGGCCTTAAATTGCCAGTTTCATATGTTAAAGTATCAGCAGCATATTATGGGACTACTTAAACAGAAAATGATGCTGATTCCTGACTGTGCTGAACATAAAGAATTACAGGATTTAATGCATTCTGCTGAACAAGTTGGTAAACATACTTTGCAATGTGGTTTTGACTCTTTAAAAGCTTCTTGCAGGGCTGCTATCACTGGGTCTGTACTTAGAAGGCATGCTTAGCTTAAGGAGCAAAACTTTCCAGATCATGTTAAAGCTAAATTACTGGATGCTCCCTTAAACCAAGACCGCCTGTTTGGCAACAAAGCAAAAGAAGTCCTTAAAAAGATGGAGGAAAAAGCTAAATCTATGCAAACTGTTTAAGATTTCCAGCAAGTACAGCCTCCCAGATTTAGTAGGCATTTGCCTTCTAAGAATTGATCCTTTCCAGTCTCTTCCAGGCCTTCTCAGTCCAAACCCAGGAACAGCAGACCACCTAGGTTACAGTCTCAGGCTACACACAGGCCTTAAGCAGTGGGGGGCTCCCACTTCCAGAGCTGGAAGTAGTAAGACACCCCCCTATGGAAAAATGTCGCAAGGACTTAACCTTAACTCTACCAAGCCCTGCTCAACTGCCTGCTCTCCTAGGAGGAAAGCTCACCCTGCATGCAAAAAACTGGGAACTCATTACCCAGGACAAATGGGTTTTAAATATAGTTTTCCAAGGATACCGATTCCATTTCCACACCTTACCAACCCCAAATGGTTGGCCAGACCCACCCCCATATCAGTGGGCAGAGGCTCATCAGCAGGTTCTCTCTCTCTTCTAAGTATCAGGGTTATTCAACCTGTCCCAGCAGAAGAAAGGGGACAAGGTTTTTACTCAAGACTTTTCCTGGTACCCAGAAAAGACAGCTACTGGTGTCCTATCCTGGACCTCTCTATTCTAAACACCTTTTTGATAATCCCAAAATTCAAAATGCTAACACTTCAACAGCTGCTTCCTATGCTAGGCAAAGAGCCTGGTTGGCAACCTTAGACTTAAAGGAAGCTTACCTGCACATTCCAATAAAGGAATCTTGCAAGAAATACCTACACTTCAAAGCAGGCTCCATGCACTATCAGTTCTCTGCACTTCCCTTTGGCTTATCTACTGTGCCTAGGGTATTCACAAAGTGTCTAGCTCCAGCCATTGCATTTTGCAGTCAGAGAAATATTCAAATATACCTATACCTGGACGATTATCTGATTCAGGCAGAAAGCCAGGACATGCTATTAAAACATCTGGCATTTGTAAAGAAACTTCTAACCTCACTGGGATATACCATAAACTAAAAGAAATTTCATCTAGTACCCTGCCAACAAATTGTATTCCTGGGAGCAAGCTTGAACACAACTTCCCAGATGGCTTACCTAACACCAGAGAAACAAGTTTATTTGACAGCCTACTTCAAACTACTGGCCACAAAGACCCAGCTATTTGCAAGGAAAATTCTACAAACCCTGGGGTTCATGGCCTCTTGCATTCTACTAATTCCATATGCAATACTGCATATGAGGAAACTACAGTGGTATCTAAAAAGCCAATGGTGTCAACATTCTCAGGATCTGGAAGCAGTGATATCTATCTTTCCTTGTATAAAGACAGAGTTCCTTTGGTGGGCAGAGGCCTGCCACCTCAACAAGGGGCTCCCTTTCAATCTACCCACTGCCACCCAAACCCTGACTACAGACGCATCAGACTATGCATGGGGGGGGGCTCACTTGGCAGGGCAGTGCATTCAGGGCAAATGGAACCCGAGTCAGATGCACCTGCATATCATCCAAAAAGAAATGTTAGCTGTACAGAATTCCCTGACAGTCTTCAAGGACCACATCCTTATAGGACAATTATTGGTAAAGACAGACAACACCACAGTTATGTAGTACATAAACAAGCAGGGGGGAACCCACTTGTACCCTCTCTGCAGACTAGCCATGGCTTTGTGGAATAGAGCCTTGAGCTACTAAGTGCACCTACAAGAACATTTCCTGCCAGGCAAGCTAAATTCACCGACAGACGACCTAAGCAGAAATCTCATGGACCCACACGAATGGAAACTGGAACAAAAAATATTCAACCTCTTGAGGAACAAATGGGGGACTCCAGAGATAGACCTGTTTGCCTCCCCCCAGAACTACTAATTGGACAAATTCTGCACAAGGACTTCCCACAGCCAAGCTTGGAAAGTGGATGCCTTGTCCTTCACCTGGGAAAGCCTCTTGGTTTATGCCTTTCCCCCTCTGCCTCTCCTCTCGAAGGTTCTGCTAAAGATCAAACAAGACAAACCAAGGAAATTCTGACTGCACCAGACTGGCCTCGCCAGCACTGGTACCCCCTCTTGCGCAGCATGATACTGCTGGATCTATGGCACCTACCTTAGACACATTCCCTGCCGTCCCAGCAGGCGGGCCAGATTCTGCATGCTCAACTTCAAACCCTGAACCTTGCAGCCTGGCTAATTCCTTGAGCTCTCCAATAGCATCCCTCAGTAAGCAGGTGCTAGAGGTCATTCTGGAATCAAGGAGACCTAGTACTAGAAATTTCTATGCTGAAAAGTGGAAAAGGTACTATTCCTGGAGCTAGACCCAGGGTATGGGCACTACAGTGCCCAGTTTACCTCATATTCTTCAGTACTTAACAGAAATGCTCCACAAGGTCCTGTCCTTCTCATCTATTAAAATTCATGCCTCTGCAATTTCAGCACATTATAATACTGAACAACCCCTCTTCTCTCACCCCCTGTTAAAGCAAGTCCTCAGAGGGGCTAAAAATTTAAGACCCCCCAGGCGAGCCCCTGCTCCAGCCTGGGACCTTAACTTTGTATTGGAAAAGCTCGCTCTCCCTCTATTTGAACCAACTGCAACTGCGGAGTTGAAATTCTTTTCTTGGAAAACAGCCTTCCTTCTAGCCATCACTTCAGCAAGAAGAGTGTCTGAATTACAGGCCCTCATGGCAGTGGAGCTCTTCATTATCTTCCATGCAGACAGGGTTTCCCTCAGGACCAATCCTTCCTTTATGCCCAAGGTGGTGTCTAGTGTGGCCCTAAATCAGTCCATTCATTTGCCTACTTTTTTCCCTAATCCACAAAACAAAGGAGAATGAATTCTGCACTCCTTGGACATGCACAGACAACATAGATTTTATTTGGACAGGACTAAGCCTCTCAGAAAATCTGAATAGCTGCTAGTTGACATTGCTGCAGGGGCAGAGAGGAAGGCCATTTAAAAGCAAATCATTTCTAAATGGATAGCCCATTGCATTCATTTCTGCTCTAAGGACCATGGAAAACCTACCCCACAGGGGATAAGATCACATTCCACCAGGGCTGCATCTACCTCTACAACATTTCTCAGAGGGGTCCCTACCAGGGACATTCTAGAAGCTGCTACGTGGAGCTCTGTTTATACCTTCACCAAGCATTACCACATGCCTGTTTTTTTTCTAAATTCAGAGCTGGTTTTGCCACTGCAGTATTGCAGGGCTTAATAGCTGGTTCTTATGCTCTCAAACTTCCTCCTCCCTTCCTTAGCTTTGAGAATTTACACAAATGTAATGACTGCAACAGTGAAACACAAAGAACATAGTACAGTTGTGTACACTTACCATAAATGTAGATGTTCGAGTGTATTCACTGTTGCAGTCCTGGTTACCCTCCCTCCAGCCCCCTGACTTCTCTTGACTCTACCTTTCCTTCTTGTTTGGTGTATTTGAGCTTTCTGGTGTATTTGCTTTTTGTTGGAGGTGTAATATAACATATAATTGCTTCCCATTATGGGGGCACCTGACATCTGGGGCAAGAAAAACTGATGCAATGGCATCGGCTGCATGTTTTATACCCCTGACAACCTGAAGTCATGGAAGAAGAGACAGCATCCGACGCAGGGATCCAAGACTCTGGTATTCAGGCCGGCTGAGGGCTACCTGCAGGCAGATAACCCAAATGTAATGACTGCAACAGTGAATACACTCGAACATCTACATTTATGGTAAGTGTACACAACTCTACTTTCCTCCCATCAGACCTGACTTCCACGGAGATCCTTTAACAAAAATTTTCTTCGAATCAGGACTAAAAGGGGAAAAAAAAGAAATTTAATGTCTTCCTGTTTCTCTGTCATTTATATTTATCAAGAGGTATATGTTTTTTTTTTTTGAGACTGGCCTGCCTGCTGTTAAAGACATAGTGTTCTCTGTGCTCATCTGCCACATCCATTTGTATAGATTACGTTTGAATAGCGGAAGACAAGGGCTTTGCTTTATTTGGAGAGGAAAGTGATTCCAAAGAAGTAATATTCTCCGTGATACATACTTGTCCTTCTCATATGTTCTGTTTATGTTGCAAAAGAGATTTAGATCTCTTGAGCAGATGTAGAAATTTTGTGTTTGTGTGCTCCAGTGTGTGTATGTGTGTGTGTGTGTGTGTGTGTGTGTGTGTGTGTGTGTGTGTGTGTGTGTGTGTGTGTGTGTGTGTGTATTATAGTCCCCAAGTCTTCAGTCATAATCAGCTTGTTATGTGTTTGAGACATGAATGCCAAGAAATTCACCCTGAGAGTGAAGTTTGAGAAGTGATTCTTAGGATCCATGGTGAAAACACATAATAAATGGTTATGATCAGAGATGTAATCATAATACATTGTACTGCATAGAGTTTTTTCTGCTCTATGAACTACCGTTTACAGAAAAAAAGAAACAAGTACAACTTTGAAAGTCTGTAAAGCACTCAGAGATGGCTCTCAAACAGGCAGCAGCACACCTCTCAGCTTATTTTCGTAAGAATTCTGGGGGGTGCAAAGGATCAAAATGAAGGGTGTTTTTTTTAAATATTGCTTTAATTCCATTAAAAAGTTAATAGAACAACATTTTTTTGTGTCAGTATGCATTTCTGAGCAATAGAAAGTATGAAACTCTAATTTTGGAATTTGTGAGTACCTATAATCCTCAATTATTTAAGAGAAAAATCAGAATCCTTTAGCGGGAACAGAATAAAAATGAGACAAACTCCAGGAGAGTTGAGAGGCCTGGATAGCAGGTAGAAAAAAAATTGTTTTATGTTATACTTTTGCTCTTCACCAGCCAGCACTGCTAGTTGTTACTCACCAGAATGAGACCTGATTGTAACAGTGTATAGGGTGTTTTTGTATAACAAATGATGTTAAGTTGTCAGTCTCGCCTTCATTCTTGCTGGATGGGTTCGGAGCCGAACCTTGGCTCTGACTCAGCCTATTACTAAAACTCGAGAGCTATTTTTACCGGCTCGAGGCTATCCTATGTCCCATAATGCTAGGCGTCATATACCCAGACCCACCGGGACTATTGCAAATCAGACAGACGATATGTCTGTAGTGTGGTACATCAACAAGCAGGGCGGAACCAGGTCCTACACCCTATGTCGGGAAGCACTCAGACTTTGACAGTGGGCGATCTCTTCTCAACGGTTTCTGGTAGCAACGCATATCCCCGGGAAGTCCAACGTCATAGCAGACAGGCTGAGCAGAGCCATTCTCATGCCCCACGAGTGGTCTCTCAACCAGCTAGTAGCGGAAAAAATATTCAGAAGGTGGGGTCAGCCTTGCTGTGATCTTTTTGCAACCCCTCAAAACAGCAAGTGCCAAGACTTCTTCACCCTCTTCCCTCTCCCAAGTCTTCCCCCCAGAGACGCTCTAGTCCATGATTGGCCCCGGGGTCTTCTGTATGCTTTTCCCCCCTTTCCCTTAATTACTCAGTTAATCCAGAAAGCAACTGCTTTGAGATCCAGAATGATCCTTGTTACCCCTTACTGGCCTCGACAAATTTGGTTTCCGTTCCTGCAATGCCATCTACCAGTGCCAGATCTTCTGGCCCATAAATCGGGTGGGCTGCATCAATCTCTCCAATCTCTCAACTTCACAGCTTGGTTGCTCCACTTCCAACCCTAGCCAGGCTTCCCTCAATATCTCATTCAGTTCGTGACATCATCCTCGCTTCGCACAAGTCTACTACCAGAAAGACTTATGCTAGCAAATGGAAGCGTTTCTCTGTTTGGGCAGGGGAGAAACAAGTTGACCCTTTTACAGCTCCTGTCCATACAGTTTTAGAGTTTTTGGCAGAACTTTTTCAAATGGATTCTTCAGCCACCATCAGAGTTCAGCTGGCAGCTATTGCAAATTTTTATGTTGGATTGTCAGAGACCAGCATTATGTCACACAAACTTTGTAAAGCCTTTCTAAAAGGAACCCTCTTACTTAGGCCCCCGGTAAAAGATCCTCCCCCACTATGGGACCTAAATTTGGTGCTGTCGTCTTTAATTCTCCCTCCCTTTGAGCCTGCAGCTTCCTGTTCGTTAAAGTTGCACTCTTGGAAAACTCTGTTCTTTGTAGCCATCACTTCAGCGAGAAGGGTATTGGAACTTCAAGCCCTTTGCGTTCGCCCTCCTTACCTTGTTTTTCACAAAGATAGAGTGTCACTTAGGACTAATCCGTCCTTTTTACCCAAAGTACTCTCTGAAAAAAATCTGAATCAGACCATCAATCTTCCTGTCTTCTTCCCACTTTATACCAATAGGTCTGAACGGAAGTTACATTGTCTGGACGTTCACCGTCAATTACGCTTCTACCTGGATAGAACCAAGCAGACGAGGAAATCAGAACAGCTCTTCCTGTCTTACGCAGAAGGGAAGCAAGGCCTGCCAGTTTCCAAAGTAACCTTGTCCAGGTGGTTGACCTCTGTTATCATGTTGATTTACCAATTGAGGCATAAAGAGCTCCCTATTAAGCCCAGAGCTCATTCAACCAGAGCATTAGCTTCTTCAGTAACCTTTCAGGCAAGATTGCCAATGGATTCCATTTGTGCAGCGGCCACATGGGCCTATCCTCATACCTTCATTTCTCATTACAAGCTGGACATGACCTCTAGAAGTCGGGGTGATTTTGGTTCCACTGTACTCAAGAGTCTGTTCCATTGAGCCACCCAGGGCTAAGGTGCTAGGGACACTGTCCCATCCAGCAAGAATGAGGGCGAGATTGACAACTTAACATTGAGAAGTTATGTACTTACCATAACGTTCCATGTTAGTTGTCTTCTTCTCGCCTTCTTTCTTGCGTCCCACCCTCCATCCCCCTAGCCTGGCAAGACCGAAAGTATAGAGCTTAGATATATAGAGGTAGATATATATATATATATATATATATATATATATATATATATATATATATATATATATATATATATATATATATATATATATATATATATTCTCTGCCATGGTGGGGACATGTATGTCCATAGTGTTAGCTATCAAACGAGATCTGGGTATATGACGCCTAGCATTATGGGACATAGGATAGCCTCGAGCCGGAAAAAATAGCTCTCGAGCTTTACTAATAGGCCGAGTCAGAGCCGAGGTTCGGCTCTGAACCCATCCAGCAAGAAAGAAGGCGAGAAGAAGACAACTAACATGGAACGTTATGGTAAGTACATAACTTCTCATTATGCACCCACCTAAGTGCTGTTATGACTGGATCTCACTCTAGGGAAATACTTAATAAGTTTATCTTTTTCCTGATACTGGAACGCAATCACGGCAATCAGTATACTACATATATAAGTGATGCCTCTTGCCAAATAAATTGCAAAGTGGTATAAATCTAAAGTAAAATATTGCAGCACTATGGCTGCGTATAAAATGCTGTCATAAATATGTTGTAAATATTTTAAATAGTAATAGCCCTTTAAGGCTGGCAGATAGTTTTTATGTTAGCTAGGAAAATTTTAATCAACAAGGCAATAATTTAATCTATTCTGTCAGTGGTTTATAAAAAGGCCCAGTTATTCAGGTACGTTGGGCTCTCAGTGAAGGAGTTATACCTAAAATAGCATTTCTGATGGTCATGCTACAGCAAAGATGATGACATTCCTGATTAACCTGAAGAAGTTTGTTTTTCTTCTGCAAGGTATTCAGAGGAAGAAAGTACTTTGCACTGTGCTAGAACCTTCAGGATTGACTGCATGTTTTTTTTTTTGGGGGGGGGGGGGGAGTGTTAAGAAAGCAGAAGAGTCTGAATTAACTTTTTTATTTTACTTCTGTTTTAATAAACCTAAGCTGATTTTTTTAACTAGTGTTTTTTATGGCATCTTTTTAAAATACTGTGTGTGTGTGTTTGCGTGTGTGTGTGTGTTTGTGTACGTACTGTGTATGTCTGTCTTCTTACCAGAATACTGTATAAAAATTATGTAAATAGAACTGTTGAATGAAAACATAATGTTAAGTAGTTGTAAACCAAGTGCTGCTTTAAGAAAGGAGATGGACTTCTTTGTATTAGGCAGTAAGGATTCCTGCCTTCATTTAATAGAACTAATTATATAATTAAATGATACACAAAAAAGCAAAAAAGAGGTCTGCGGCCTTACCAAACTGGAAAAGTTGCCCTGTTAGGGAGGGGACCAATAGTTGCCTTGGGACGTTAATTTTAGGTGCTAACTTAAAGTAAGGAAGAATCCCTGTGGACTTTTTAGAGAAGACCTGGATATCTTATTCTGAAGTAATACAGAGGGGACAGACTGCACAGGAGGTGCAGCTGTATGCTGTAGACTTATTTCTGCATTTTAACATAATGTAGGAAGGAAGTATTAGACAGTTTTGGAAGTAACTGTTGACTTGTTTGGTGAGGGCTCTGGAAATTGTGAAAAGGTACTATGTATGCTTTTTCCTTTGTTCATAAAGTTATTTTGGAGCACTTGGTTGTGTAGCAAAGACACTGCATTACTCATTTTGTTTTATTACTAAATAAAACTGCACATTTTTGATAATTCATGGACTTTTGGTGCATTAATATGCGTAATCAGATGATTAATAAACATTGCTGGCTTTGTTTCATTGTGAAATAGCAAACAGTGAGGATTTTGCCTTTTCTCCATAACCAATTGTTTTCAGTTTTGTTGCTCTCAATTATGTGAGTATATGACTAAGTGTCATACATACATACAGTGGATATAAAAAGTGTAGACACCCTGTTGAAATACCAGGTTTTTGTGATATAAAAAATGAGACCATAATAAACCATTTCAAAACATTTCCCACCTTTAATGTGACCTATACCTATACAATTCAATTGAAAAACAAACAAATCTGTTAGGGGAAAAAATATAAAAAATAAAAAAATGTACAATAAGCTTGTTGCATAAGTGTGCACACCCTTAAACTAATACTTTGTTGAATCACCTTTTGATTTAATTACAGCATTCAGTCTTCTTGGGTACACACCTGCCATCAATTAAATAGACTCTGATTAACCCCAAATAAAGTTCAGCTGTCCTAGTAGGATTTTCCCGACATTTACTCATTTGCCTGCTACAACAAAAGCCATGGTTCACACATAGCTTTCAAAGCATCAAAGGGATCTCATTGTTCAAAGGTATCAATCAGGAGAAGGGTGCAAAAAAATTTCCACAGCATTGGATATACTATGGAACACAGTGAAGACAGTCATCAAAAAGTGGAGAAAATATGGGACAACAGTGACGTTGCATGGAACTGGACATCCCTCCAAAATTGATGAAAAGACAAGACAAAAACTGGTCAGGGAGGCTGCCAAGAGACCTACAGCAACACTGAAGGAGCAGCAGGAATTTCTGGCAAGTACTGTTGTGTACTACATGTGACAACAATCTCCTGTATTCTCCATTTGTCTGGGCTATGGAGTAGAGTTGCAAGACAGAAGCCTTTTCTTACACAGAAAAACATCCAGGCCTGGCTAAAATTTGCAAAACAATACATCAAGTCTCCCACAAGCATGTGGGAAAATGTGTTATGGTCTGATGAGACCAAGGTTGAACTTTTTAGCCACAATTTCAAAAGGTACGTTTGGCGCAAAAACAGCACTTCGTATCACCAAAAGAACACCATCCTCACAGTGAAGCATGGTGGTGACAGTTTCATGCTTTGGGGTTATTTTTCTTCAGCTGGAGCTGGGGCTTTAGTCAAGATGGAGGGAATTATGAACAGTTCCAAATACCAGTCATTTCTGGCCCAGAACCTTCAGGCATCTGCTAGAAAGCTGAAGGTGAAGAGGAATTTCACCTTTCAACACGACAATGACCCCAAGCATACATACAAATCAACAAAAGAATGGTTTCACCAAAAGAAAATTAAAGTTTTGGAATGGCCCAGCCAGAGCCCAGACCTAAATCCAATAGAAAATATGTGGGGTGACCTGAAGAGGGCTGTGCACAAGAGATGTCCTCACAATCTGACAGATTTCAAGCGCTTTTGCAAGGAAGAGTGGGCAAATATTGCCAAGTCAAGATGTGCCATGCTGATCGACTCCTACCCAAGAAGACTGAATGCTGTAATTAAATCAAAAGGTGCTTCAACAAGGTATTAGTTTAAGGGTGTGCACAGTTATGCAACCAGCTTATTGTACGTTTTTTATTTTTTATATTTTTTCCCCTAACAGATTTGCTTGTTTTTCAATTAAATGGTACATAGGTCACATTAAAGGTGGGGCACGTTTTGAAATGATTTATTGTGGTCTTATTTTTTTATATCACAAAAACCTGGCATTTTTAACAGGGGTGTGTACACTTTTTATATCCACTGTGTGTGTGTATGTTTTTATATATATATATATATATATATATATATATATATATATATATATATATATATATATATATATATATATATATATATATATATATGCACACACATACACACACACACACACACACACACGAGTTCCATTTGGTCAAATTCGCATTTGTTCAGTGTGTGAAACAAAGCAAATGCAGAGTTATGCAAAGTCATTGTCGTGTGCTGTATGAAAGGTCGAAAACATGGTGTGCTTGTATGGTTGTGTAGTACATTGCAAGGGTTATTAGAACAGTTGATTTAGCTCTTTCTTGTTTTTGTAGGTTGTTGAGAGAGATGTGATTTTAGTGTTTTACTTCAGTATTGCTATTACTAGCTTTTGATTTTTTAGTTGTAATGCCTGTAATGACAGTAGTGAATTAATCACAGTATTGGTTTGTTAGTGTGTCTGTAGTTTATTTACAGCTATAGGTAATATAAAAACATAAGAAGACAGGAGTATACAATTCAAACAATCTATAAGATGCTTAGCCATATTCACCTTTAAGCAGGCAAACTTTAAAAGTTGTTGCCACACTTTTCAAGCACTTTATAGTTCTCACCTCACAAGTTGAGCAGGGCCGTACATGACAACCCAGGTGTAAATTTATGTCTATTCATCCAGTCATCAAGACTAACCTTATAGGCAGTCAAAGTAGTATTTTGTTTGGCCTATAGTGGTAACTTTTTCCATAGACTAGGAATACATTGAGTTAGGAACCTATCCCTCCAGTGAGTCTTGTTTATTTTTTGGTGTAGATTTAGGTCCTTAGTGCAGCTGTTTATAGACGAAATAGGAGGTTAAACAGGACAGGGTCTTTTGTGGCTTGAAAAGTAAGACACAGTTCAACTCTCAGCAACCTGTAGGCTGAGTATAAGGAGAGTAATGCTAATATACTGGGCCAGTTAAAGGATTTAAGGACTTTAATTTGGTTTGTGTATGCCGCAGTGGTACAGCGGTAGCGTTGTTACCTCACAGCAAGAGGTTCTCCCGTTTGATTCTCGGCTTGGGAGTGCCTTCTCTGTGGAGTCTGCATGTCCTCCCCGTGGTTGGGTAGCGTTTGAAAGACATGCGTGCGTAAATGGGTGTGCCTTCGTTGAAGGTTGGGTGTCAAGCTGACACCTCGGCATTTCGTAAAACTCTACTGCCAATCATTAGCGGACCAGAGTTCCGCTGTGGCGACCCCTTATCGGGAAAAAGCTGAAAGACAAACAACAACAATTGTCTTGGTTTGTAATCTTCGGGGCCTTTCCATTTGATTAATATGCTTCTTTGTACATACCAAAGGGAGAATTGTATTCATTGATGGTTCTGATAAGTACAGTGGTAGGATGACTTCTTGGATCATGAAAATATTCCTTTGGAAATTAACTGGGCCAAGATAGTGGTAACATGATCGAATGAGAGAGAGAGAGGGAGAGAGTTATCCATAGTAAGTACATGTCTCTCATGACCAAATCTGTCTGAAAGGAAATTACATTTATATCATATTCGCTGGCAGCAGCTGTTCTGCCATACACTGCTGTGCTGTACTTTTGTTATAGACGGGCTCAGTGATGTATTATGTATGTCTGGAGATCTGTGAACTGTTTTGTAGACTGGAGCTGTACTTGATTCTTGTGTAGCAGGAAATGTGAATTTTCCTTTCTCACTGCTGTGTGATCTCTGGGTTGGTGTATATGAAATAGCAGGAGTTGGCACAGGGGACTTAACCCCCTGCAAAAACATTGTAAGCTTTTTTTTTTTTTAGTTCAGTGTTAGGTATTTTTTATGGATTCAGTGATTTGTGTTTGTTCTGATTTTCTTTTGGTTAAATGTGAGTTTGCTTCTTTATTTTCATTGTTGTGTCACTGTCTCTTTTTTGCAGTCTACTAATGCCTATAGATTATTTGCGTATGTGTATATATATATATATATATATATATATATATGTATATATATTATATATAGAGAGAGATATGCACATGGGTCCTCTTCAAATTACCGAAACGCCAGTTCGCCGACACGCGGAAGAGGAACGCGAAAGGACCGACAACGCAGTTGACCGACATGCTGAAATCCCGACAGCTGGAAGACCGACAAGGCGTGTAAGCGACTTGGTAAGTATGCGCTAGTGAGGGATTTAGGATTAGGGAGCGGACAGGTAAGTGTGCAATAGTGAGGGATTTAGGGTTAGGGTGTCTGAAAGGTGAGTGTGCGGTAGTGTCGGAGTTAGGGTTTGGGTAATGTAAGTGTGTGTTAGTGACAGGTTTATGTTTTAGGGTGGGTTAAGTAAGTTAGGAATAGGGTGCAGGTAGGGTAAGTGTCTGGTACTGTCGGACCTTAGGGTTAGGGGTGGGTTAAGTGAGTTAGGGTTAGGGTGCAGGTAGGGTAAGTGTGCGGTAGTGTCGGACCTTAGGGTTAGGGGTGGGTTAAGTGAGTTAGGGTTAGGGTGCAGGTAGGTTAAGTGTGCGGTAGTATCGGATCTTAGGGTTAGGGGTGGGTTAAGTGAGTTAGGGTTAGGGTGCAGGTAGGGTAAGTGTGCAGTAGTGTCGGACCTTAGGGTTAGGGTTTGGGTTAGGGCTAGTGGATATGTAATGTAGTGTAATGTGTTGTTTATGTGTAGTGTGTCGGTGTAATGGTGTTCGGTGTTTTGCGTTGTCGGTATTGTGTGTTGGTGGTTTGTGTGTCGGTGAACTGGCGTGTCGGTGTTCTAAAGTAGACCCATGCACATATACATATATAAAAATATATATTATATATTATGTATAGATATATATATATATATATATATATATATATATATATAGATAGATATATGTGTGTGTGTGTATATGGGTCCCATTTAGATGCTCAAAGTCTTAGAACTTCGAATTTCATATGGGCAACACCATATGATCAAAATGTTAAGACTTCGAACATTCTAAATGGAGATCTCCATACAGGGCGGAACAGGAAATTTTCCCTTTTCCGTCACTGTTGTGTGATCTCGGTGTTGGTATATTTAAGTAGCGGGGGCTGCAGGGGGGCTTGACCCCCCCCCCCTTCAGAAACTTCGAGGATTTTTTTTGTTTTTGTTTTTTTTTTAGGTGTTCGAAGACTTAAAACTTCAATCATATGGTGTTGGCCATATGAAATTCGAAGTTCTAAGAGTTCAGTAATCTAAATGGGACCTATATATATATATATATATATATATATATATATATATATATATATATATATATATACATACACACACATACATAGAGAGAGAGAGATTCATACACACATTTTATTGTTTTTTCCTGTGCCTCTAATTTCATTTATTTATTTATTTAATCAATCTTTCATGGTCTTCCTGAGGAGCTCTGATTGAAACATCAGTTTTAAACTTTGTGCTCTGTATACAGCAACTATTTGTAATCTATTTGCACTTAGTTTCTGCCACACACCTTTTATTCTCCATTGTGTTTCTTTTTATTTCATGTCTTTTATCTTTTATGCTCTTCCTCAAGAAATTGATTTTAACCTTTATTTTCTCTTTACAGCAAATATGTTTAATCAGTTTTTATTTTATTTCTAAGCCTCATGCTGAACTGCACCCAGCTTTTGTTGTTACATAAGTATATAAGAATAAACCAGATAGTTTAAAACAAAATAAACAATTTAATAAACATTGTTTTGTTACATAATATATAAAGGAAACGCATACATACATACATACATACAGTCACTCATATGCGCTGCTGTCTGCTGAGTAGGATATTTGCTTCATAATGTAAGATAAGTAAAGTATAACACTCAGCAGGGCACCACCTGGTAGTTTTTACTGTTAATATTATTATTGTTATTTGTTAATATTATTATTGTTATTTGTTAAGTTGATTGATCCACTAGAAGCTTTAATGCCCCCTTTCATGAGTCAACTCGCTCATAAGTGACTTGCTCAGAGTCATGTACTAGGCAAATGATGACGGAAAGAATAGAACTTGGTACTACAGTTCTTTGCATAAAACTGCAGTATTTAGACCTTAGTTAACAAAACTGTTAATACCTATTTGTAGTCTGATCCTTTTCATCATTCTTATTCTTTAGTTCAATCTCTTTAATTGATCTTTTATGCCTTAGACGAGCCTAGCTCTCCTATTGTCCTAGCCTTGTATAAATCCCTTGCATTTCTAAAGTGAATACAAGTTTTTCTTGTTTTTTAAATCAGCCTTCTTCTCTGTATGTTACAGTAATCTAATCAGTAATACTTCTGATGTAGGTTACAGTAATCTGATCAGTACTACTTCTGATATAGTTTACAGTAATCTGAACAGTAATCTGACCAGTACTACTTTTGATGTAGGTTACAGTAATCTGATCAGTGGTACTTCTGATGTAGGTTACAGTAATCTGATCAGCAGTACTTCTGATGTAGGTTATAGTAATCTGATCAGTACTACTTCTGATGTAGGTTACAGTAATCTGATCAGTACTACTTCTGAAACAGGTTACAGTAATCTGAACAGTACTACTTCTGATGTAGGTTACAGTAATCTGATCAGTACTACTTCTGAAACAGGTTACAGTAATCTGAACAGTACTACTTCTGATGTAGGTTACAGTAATCTGACCAGTACTACTTTTGATGTTGATTACAGTAATCTGATCAGCAGTACTTCTGATGTAGGTTACAGTAATCTGACCAGTACTACTTTTAATGATCAACCTATAATCACCATAGAGGTTGCCGACAACGTTTTAAATGGCTGGACTTACAAGTCAGTTTTGGAATCCACTGAATCTGTTTCACTGACATGCACTGACCACAGATTATAATGTAAAGGGGAGTGGTAATGGGATGAAAGCCCTTAAAATCACTGCAGCTGCATTTTGGTGTAATTTGACTTGTCATTAAGCATTTCCCATAGACGGGTTATTTTGCTGTCAGTTTAGACTAACTGATCATGTAGTTTCTTTATTTTCTTCCTTGCATTTTTCTCTTTTGTTTTTCTTTTTACATTAAGAAGTTTATTTGCTTGCCTTTTGGATATGACTGTTATTTTTCAACTAAATTGTTAATTCTTCAGTGTATTTAAATATGTATTTCTAGCTGTTACCAGTTGTGATACTCTGTTAATATTATTCTTTACTTATCTGTGTTGGAGTTTTGAGTTCTACTTCTGAGGACTCCTTTCTCTCTCTAACACATTGGCATTACAGGTTAGGAGTTTAAGGCAACCGATGATATCCAACTGATTTATGTTAGATTTGGTGCTGCTTATGTATTGTTTGACTCTTATCTAGACATCTAACAAGGAAAATGTTAATGGGTCACCACCTTGAAACCCATCAGGAGACCATAGTTAAGATCATCTGTGAATCAAGGAGTTGGTTACAGTAATGTCTCTTGGTCACCCCTTAAAAGTGTTGCACATTGCATAATTAAACTAGCTTTCATCAAATGTTGCTTGAGTGAATGTTATAAGGAAAAAAGGAAAATCAGTTGCTAAAATATGTAGTCACTAGAAACATACCATGGTTTTACTGCCAGCTTCTGCACTAGCCATTTCAAAGTTGTGACTTGGAAAACTGAAAAGTAGCCTTTGTGGTCAGTGGGTCTCACCTGATTAGCAAAAAAAAAAAAAAAAAATAAGCAGTGGCATTACTTGTTTGATCAGAAAACCAAGTTGCCTGACCCCCTCACCCAGGTGAAAAAAATTAGTCTCCCTTTATTTATCGAATTGACAGAAGCAGTTAAAAGCTATCATTTTTGATATACACTAAATGTTATTAATTGTAGCTAGTAAACAGAAATAATTCCTCACAGTAGACATTATTCGAATTTCTGTAGCAGCTAGTATGGGTTAGTTTCGTGGCATCTTTTTATTTATTTATTATTTATATATTTTACATTTGTTTACCGGGAAAGTCCGACTGGACACAAGTCCATTTTCAGCAGAGGCCAGGGGAGAAAAGCTCCAAGAGTAACAAATAAAACTAGAGAAACAAATACAGCCAAGTGATAGTAGTTTCAGACATAAGTAGAGTGACAGTAATTCACATAAAAATGGTTGTTTACATTTAGTGGATATATCCAAATGATTACGTACAGTTAAAGTGAAATTACCATTAGTGGTAGATCATGCTAGTAGAACAAGAGTAATGATAATAGAGTGAAAAGGAGGAATAGGTTATCCAGGGGAGTTGCAGGTGCAGAGCCAGGTGTTAGTAAGGTGTGTTTTTAAATTGAAGTGAGGAGTTAGTTACTAGTGAGTTAGGTAGATTATTCCGGTGTTTGGAGATGTAGTTCGAAAAAAGTGATTCACCTGCTGAATTGTTAGCTTTGGTGGTGTGTAGAAGTAGTTTGTTGCTGGAGTGAAGGGGTCTTGAGGAGGAATAATGCTGAATGAGATCTTTGAGCACAGGTTTTTTTTTCGGATTGATAGAGTATTTTGTGGTCAAAGGTAAGTTGATTAAAGAAAAGAAGTTGAGGGAGTTCAAGCCACTTGAGCTGCTTAAGTGATGAGCAGTGATCAGTGATTTGACTTGTATGAGGCATTAGTGGCAAACTTGGAAATTTTTATAACAGGCTTCAAGTTTGTCTAGATCTGTCTTGCAGAAGTTGGTTAAGATTAGGGAGGTGTACAGGAGAGTTGAGAAGAGGTGAGTTCTAGTAATGGTGGCTTCTGTGTTATTTGTCAGAAATCTGTTGTTTCGATATAGGAGACCTAGTTTTTTGTGAACTTTTTTAATGGATTAGGCAATGTGAATATCAAATTTTAGGTTATTGTCAATTTCCACGCCTAGTAATTTGGTATGGATTGTTGGGGTGATAGTTTTATTTTTAGAGAGGATACTGAAGGTTGTGGATGGGGAGGTGTATCTAGTTGGGTAGAAGAGAAGAAGTTTTGTTTTGTTGGGATTTAGGATAAATTGGGAGCTAGTGAACCAGGATTTAGCAGATAAGAAGGAGTCTTGAGTAATGGTATGGAGATCTTTGAGGGAGGAAGCTGAGCAAATCAGGGTAGTGTCATCAGCGTACTGAACCACTAAGGTTCGGGGTGTGGCTAAGTGGAGCTGGTTGCTAAAAAAAGAAAAAAGAAGAGGACCAAGGATGGAGCCTTGAGGAACCCCTAAGGTAACAGGAAGAAGGGATGAAAGATCTTGTTGCCAGCAGACAGCCTGTTGATGTTCTGCTAGGTAACTTTGGAACCAGGTGATAGTGGGGGGATTGAGGCTAAGGGAGGAGAGGACATAGATGAGTTTGGAGTGGTTTACCATGTCAAAGGCCTTGGACAGGTCCAGGAATATGGCTGATACAAATTGACCATTGTTTCTATGCTGGTTAACTGTGTTAGTAAAGGACAGTAGGGCTGTGGTGGTGCTGTGAGAGGGGCAAAAACCATGTTGGGTATTAGATAGGAGCTTGTGTGTAAGGAAATAGTCCATAAGTTGGGTGTGTATGACCCTTTTCAGAAGTTTTGAGAAGTTGGATAGAATTGTAATTGGGCAATAGTTTGTTAGTTTGAAGGACTTACCTCCTTTGTGTAAGGATAAGATGTGGGAGATTTTCCAGATGATGGGGACATAATTTTAGATAAGGACCTGTTTATAAATATGGATACAGGTTATGCAATTGCTACTGCTGCAATTTGCAGGAAGTCAGCAGGGAGACTGTCAGCAGGTAAAGTAGTGGGCTTATGTTTATTTAGTAATATTTTGATGGTGTTAGTGGAGACTGGGTTTAGTGTAAAGTAGTTGTTGCTTTTGGGAGGGTGTAAATTGTTGTGGTTTGGTGTAGGAGAGGTGTGGTTGGGGCTGGTCTTGGTCATTGCAAGTTGTTGAATTGATTTTAATTTAAATGTTTTTAAAGGTTGTGTTTTTTTCCATCACCTACTTTCCTAATACAGTAAGATAAAGTTCTGTACCATCACTGTTTCTTTTGTTTTATCTGGCAGCACACTGGAATGTAGCTGTTCACCATGAAGTTAACTATACTTTTTTACTCCACTTCCAACCAAGGGCTACCATCATCTTTATGTTGTAATTACCTGTCTATCTCCCTGCCTAATATTAAAACTAATCACCACTCACTTTTTAACTTCATAATTCCCTCCCACCCCAGCAATCCCCAGAATCACCTGCCCATCTCCAGTGACCACTGCCCTTAAACATTTCACATATAAAATCTAAAAATAAAATATCCCCACCTAGGACTATCTCCTACAGACAAAAAAAACCCACAAAAACTAGACTGAAAGCCCATCTTATATCAATACACCGGTAACCAATTCTCAGCCTTACTAATTGAAACTCTGCTGCCAATTTATTCTCACAATCTTTAATAGACCTTCAAGACACACACTTTCCATTAATCTCCAGACTGTTTAAACATAAAAAGAATGACTCTCTCTCTCTCTCTGAAGAGTTGAAATCTCTAATGAACTCCTAACTCATGGGAACAATGCAGTAAGTTATACAACTTTATTAAACAAGCCACATGCAGGCATAAAGAGAAGTGCCTCATATCAAAACAATTCACCCTCCTTCACTCTTCCATACAGTTCTGGCATCCCATAAATGATATCTCTGCCAGAAATCCACCTGAAGACTTTTCTCCCTTGGTCACATTCCTTACTCTCTTGAAAACCTCTCACCTGATGATTTTTTTTCAGATAATTCTACAATCTACCCACACCACAGAACATTCTCTTTCATACAGATTCACCAAAATCCCCCAGAATACCTCCCCACACTTCTACTTCTCCAAAACCACATGCAAATGAATCCCACCTTTACTGGAAGAGCTTCATCTGAACTCTCCCTTTGATCCTGATAACCTCTACACTTGGTTTCTCTACCACTATGGAGATTTCATAGTCACCCCACTAAATCCTTAGCTTCACAACCAATACCATACCATCTGTCTGAAAATTACTTTTGTCGGTCCTGTACCTAAACATCACAAACCTTCCTCAGACTTCCAGTTCTCTCCAATCTCAATACTTCCGACCCTTTGTAAAATCATTGAAAAAAAAAAATTTACAACCAACTCACCACTTCATTTGGCAAATACCAATTGCTTTCCTAGAAGCTGTATGGCTTTTGGGCATATATCAGTACCCTAACTGCACTCTGGACTCTCACTGATGACATCCTCACTAACATGGATAAATGTAACCTCAGTGGGGCAGTATTCATTTATTTTAACCGTGCCTTTCACCTGATTGACATCTCCATCCAATTATTCAACTTACAAGATATCTGGTGTAAGCTCTGAATCTACCCAATGGTTCAAATATTTCCTGACCAATCGACCTTTTTATATACATCCTTGGTCCTCTTCTTTTTTCTCTTTTACCAGCCAGCTCCACTTAGCTATACCCCAGCCTGCCTTATCAGATTCAGCCTTTGCTCTTTCAATGTTTCCCCAAGGGAGCAGTTCTTGTACCAATACTATTCTCAGTTTTTATACATAAACTGCCCCTTGATCTTCTTATCTTGAACTCCATTATGCTGACACCATGTTTATTTCTTGATCTAGTCCTTCTCCCAGCATCATCCAAAATCAATTTCAAGCTGACCTTCTGCAACTAAGCAATTGGCTTTGTTCTAAAAATCAACTCCTTAAACCTAAAAAAAGTCCATGTTATTTGGCACAAACAAAGCATTAACTAAAGCCACTAGCCATCTCCATATCAAATACCTAAACAGCAATTCAGCTGAATCCACCACATCATCTAGATACCGGGACATTTGGATTGACCAATCCCTCAACATCCAAGCCCACATTCAAAAAGTAGTATGTGTTATTGGTTAGAATTAAGAACAAATCAGAGTCATACTAGAGCCTAGAGGTGTGCAGTGGTTTAAAGATCCCCAAAGTTTACTATTTTTATGGATCCTGAATTTGTAGACTGTTTTTACAAGGTGACATGAAGGAAATGATAGGATTTTAAAAAGTAGTCTGGGACAGCTGTTTGGAGATGTTTTTTGGTCTCTCCCTTTTTAATTTTTCCAAATCTTTCGGGTTTCTAATACCATGATGGGAATGGACTCCATTCCTAAGTCAAAGTATAATTAAAATTCATGACATTAATATTGTTTCACTCTTTGATGTCAGCCAAAAGTGCTCTTTGCAGCACCTGCAGTGTGCCCAGTAATGACTCCTCCTACAGTTCGTACAGAGTTACATGTATTGGTAGCATATCTAAATATGATTGTCGACTCTATTTTATAAGACCCGTTGCTCCTACTAATTTTGGAACTATCTGGGTATCTTTCTTCCACATTGCTGTTGTTTCTGCTTGCAAATCCTGGTATTTTATGACTTTGTGTCTGTATGTGCCCAGGACACTTTAGTCACTGCGTGTGTCGATTTCAATGATCAATGCCACTTTTGTCTTCTTTTCTTGGATGACTATCCCCCGGATTTACGAAGCCATTTTATTGCGTGCAGGATTAGTCTAAGAGCTATTTTCAGCAATATGGCCGACATGCGATCCAGGAACGAGCTCCCGGGACATGCACGTGAGCTCTTAGACTAATCCTGCACGGGCCGAGCTCCTGCATGCAAATTACCCTCATTTGCAGGTGAAAACCATGCAAATGAGGGTAATTTGTGATGCAGGAAGCCGGCAGCTGTCCGTGCAGGACGAGTGCAGTCTGCAGAAATGTACTCGGTTAGTAACCGAGTACATTTCTGCAAACCACAAAATCGGAGCTATGACAGCTCCAAATAAAGGCTGCATATCATTGTGGAAGCATGCCAATGGCCAAGTAGAAGTCCATTGGCATTGCAAAATGTGTAAAAAATAAAAAATAAAAAACTTTTATTTATTTATTTTTTTTGCCGATCTCGCCTTTTTCAGCATAGGGCAGCGGCGTGCAAACGGGATTGGGGGGGGGGTAATAAAATAAACCTAAAATAAGCATTCTAACTAAAAGCAGTATTCTGCCATGCAAGTCAGTGGCAGGCAGAAGACAACCTGGCCAGTGAGTAATGGTTGCTAAGGGGAGAGGCTCAGTGTGGGACATGTAACTATGCATTAGCAGGCAATCCTATGCAAATGAGAGGAAGGATAGAGAATCCCAGATTCCCTGTCAGTGCAAGCCTGCACCCGAGAGTGTAGGACTAGGAAAACCATGAGTGTAAGCCCTAGACATAGCTGACATCAGAAGGGGATGTGTCAGGCATGCTGTAAGCTAATTAGAGCACTGTGGCTCGTGTTTGCCCTTAGCTAAGCTTAGCTAAGGCAGGGGGTGTGTCTAGGGTTGTCCTATCTTACACCAAGAAAATCATGGTGTACACAGGTAGAACAAGCCAAAATCCTGCAAAATGTGCTTACGCTGCGCACACCAGGTGTAAGGAAAAAAAAAAACAGGAAATAGCGGCATCGTTCACATCTGAGCACTGTGTTTGCGCAACGCGCCCCCGGGCTCAAACAGGAAGGCAGTAGGAAGGGAAACCAGCAGTAGGAAGGTAATTAAGGAGAACTAGCTTAGCTGGCAGGTGAAAAGTATCAGAATCAGCCAATTATACATACAGCAGACCAGACCAGCTCAGAACACTACTATAAAATAAGCAAACACCTTCCACTCTGGTTTGTCACTCTACACCACCAGTGTATACAAGTGAGGAAATTTTAACAAACAAACATACAAAATGAGAAGGGCTGCAGCAGGCAACATAGAACAGCATGTGCAGGAGGCTGAGGGTGGTGAGGATGTGAATGCGGTGGTGAGGATGTGAATGCTACCGAACAACCCACAGTGAGGAGGCAGAGAAGAGTGTACTGTCCCAGTGTAACCTACCAGGGGCTACATGAGCTGGAGATAGTGGAACACTATAGGGTGGACAGAGACCTCCTACAACAACTTGTTGGGCTGTGCTGGCCATACCTGACACACCAAATTGGCCGAGGGGAACCCATCCCAGTGGATACCAAGGTATGTGAAGGCCTAGGTATACTAGCCACAGGTACCTCCCAAAGCAAAACTGGGGATATCATGGGGATCTCACAGGCATCAGCATCCAGAGTATTTCACCAGTTCCTGGATGCCATGTCAGCACATGCCATTGAGCTTGTATATTTCCTCAACACACGTGAAGTGTTGACCAGCAATATGCGTCTCTTCCACCAGATAGAATACCCTTGGGTAGTGGGTGCTATAGACTGCACACACATATGTATCAAAGCACGACCTGGTGAGCAGGGTAGGGCCTACATCAGCTGCAGGGGCATCCCCCCCATCAACTGCCAGGTCATATGTGATGCCCAGGGCATTATAATGAATGTGTGTGCTGGCTGCCCTGGAAGCTATGACGATTCACACATATGGCATCTGACGCAGCTGTACCAGAGATTTGCCAATGTGGACATCACCTATGGTCACCTAGTGGGGGATGCTGGATACACACTGGAGCTGTGACTGATGACACCCATCAGAAATGCACACACACCTGAACAACAACGCCATAATGAGGCACACGCACAGGCCGGACATATAATAGAGCATGTGTTTGGGATGCTCAGGTCACGGTTCCGGTGTCTGGACACATCCGGTAGACCCTTGCAGTATTCACCAGCTACATGTACCCAAATTGTTATGGTATGTGCTATGCTACACAATATGATCCTGCGGAAACAGCTGCAGCAGGAACAGCATGGGACAGGGCCACACAGCCCCCCACCAATGCCAAGGTCTGTACAGGCACAGAGTGACTCGGAGGGGGAGGAACAACCTGAGCCTGCCACAGTAGGCAGAAGGAGTTGTGCCCAGTATGCCCTGGCCTTGGCAAAGAGGCATCGCATAATATATGCACTGACACAGTAGGGACCCAGGGAATGATGCCTCTCTCTGACTCGCACAGACAGTAAAAGGGATGCCAAACATGACACTACCTGTGCTCAACCATGTGTAGGGAGTGTACTCTGTGCATCTGACATAGGCAGCCCTCCAGCACCATCCACAAGTCTGGCACACCCTCATGATAAGTCAGTCAACCTACCAATTGCCAAATGGAGTAGAATGTGTTGTTATGTAGCTATGGTATGGATGTGGGCCTGCAAGGGAATTGGGTGGCCGAATGTTATGACAGCAGACAGTAGACACCCATAGTGGCACCATGACATCTATAACACATACTGGAGTCACCATAGTAGCCAGTACTACACAGGGTGACAAAACCCACTGCAGGAAATGGGCTGAGTGACATGTTTGTCCATAAGACCCACACATGCCAGTCAGGAAGGTTCACATACCCAACAACAGTCTCAGCCAGCAGGACAGGTGTAGACAAACACAAACAAATGCTGTACTATGGCCTCTGAATGAGCCCTATGGGTAACCCCTCCCCCAGGCCTACACAGACAGACTACAACAGGCCAGGCAGTTGGATGTAAGTTGTGAAGGCTAGGAAGTCAGAAACTAATATGTAGGTAATTAAAGCTAAGATCTGTAGTACACTGGTGTGCCTCTAGCCAGCACGATAGGTAAGACTACAGACCGAAATGGAGTACCTGACATACCAGTACAGTCCTAGCAAATGTATACAAGTGTCAGGTGTGCCCCCCATCCTACGTACCCTTATAGTAACAGTCGGGTGTGCCCCCCCCACTTCTGTGTAGAAATGCAGAAACAGTCAGGTGTCCACCCCCCCCGTGCAGAAATGTAGCAACAGTCAATGCCAAATGACCAATGGATACCCTGCAGACACAGCATGCTACCTGTCGGTGTACAACACAAAGGTCAGCACCGCAGTACAAACTACCTGGACTTGATCCACACATACAATACAGATGGCCATACTGGGCATGCTCAAACACTTAGAGGAACGAAGGCAATGTCAGTCAGCAACATACTGAAAGGTCATACTGGGCATGCTCCCACACTTAAACACATGAAAGCCATGTCTGCAAACACCAGTGGACCAGACATATCTGGCAGTCACAGTTCTTAGTGCAGACACATGTCAGTATGCACCACTCCTGCCTTGCGCACACAGTGGATAGGAATACAGACATATATTTAAGGACAACACACTATAATAAGCCAAAGGTAGATGGACATAGATGTGTGGAAGAGGGTGACCGTGACAAGGAGCCATCCGGGTCTGTCCCACCCAGCACACAGCCAAAGGGCCCCAAACACATGAGGTGCAGATGTCACTCACTGCAGATACTAGCCACCAGTATCTGTCAGCATGACAGACTATGTGGTGCACGTGCCAGTTGTGCAACATGACTGTACAAGGAAGTAGTCATCCAGTAGCTGCATACACGTACCTGTGACATATGACCCAGTGTGTACCCGCATGTGGCATGTCAACCCCTACATGAATGGGTTATAGCCCATGCACACACTGCCCTCCCCATAGCATTATTATAACCAAGCCTGCTGAGGTCATCCAATGTGAAATACACCTTTGAGAGAGCTGTAGCTAAGTAATCTCCATGACGTGTCCCATAACTGTGTACTGCTGTAGTGATAAACTAGTTAGGTAGTAGTTCTAACCCCAGACTTGGCAGTTGTGTGAGTGTGTGTTTGTGTGTGTGTCTGTCTGTCTCTGACTGTGTAGAGAGAAGTGCTTTTTAGGCTACTCACACTCCATACAATTCATATACTCAACTTTGGCAAGGCTGCTGATGTCACTCACCTAGAAATAAACCTCTAGGAAGATTATAGCCCAGTAATGTCTGTAGCGCATCCTGTATTTGTGAGTGTGTGTTTGTGTGTGTGTCTGTCTGTCTCTGACTGTGTAGAGAGAAGTGCTTTTTAGGCTACTCACACTCCATACAATTCATATACTCAACTTTGGCAAGGCTGCTGATGTCACTCACCTAGAAATAAACCTCTAGGAAGATTATAGCCCAGTAATGTCTGTAGCGCATCCTGTATTTGCGTACCACTGTAGTGTGATAAAGTAGTTAGGTAGGTGTTCTAACCCCAGACTTGGCAACTGTGTGTGTGTGTGTGTGTGTGTGTGTGTGTGTGTGTGTGTGTGTGTGTGTCTGTGTCTGTGTGTGTGTGTGTGTGTCTGTGTCTGTGTTTGTGTGTGTCTGTGTCTGAGTAGAGAGCAATGTTTTTTAGGGTACTAACACTCCATACAAATCATATACTTAACTTTGGCAAGGCTGCTCATGTCACTCACCTAGAACTACACCTCTGGGAAAGTCATAACCCAGTAATCTCAGTAGCGTGTCCTGTAACTGCGTACTGCTGTAGTGTGATGAAGTAGTTAGGTAGATGTTCCAACCCCACACTTGGCAACTGTGTGTGTGTGTGTGTGTGAATCTGTGTGTCCGTGTGTCTCTGTCTGTCTTTGACTGAGTAGAGAACAATGCTTTTTAGGGTACTCACACTCCTTAGAATTCATATACTCAATTTTGGCAAGGCTACTGATGTCACCCACCTAGAAATTCACCTCTGGGAAGGTTGTAGCTCAGTAATCTCTGTAGTACATCCTGTAACTGTGTACTGCTGTAGTGTGATTTAGATCTGTGGTAGGGTTCCATCTCCACCCATGGCAGTTCTGGATGTTTTGTGTGTGTTTCAATATCTGTGTATGGAGCAATGCATTATAGGCTACTCACTCGCAGTATATTTCAAATGCCCTACTTTGGCAATCCTGCTGATGTCATTCTTTGTGAAATACAACTTTGTGGAAAAAATTCTGTAGTAATCCCTGTGGTGTGACCTATAACTGCTCCATGCTGTAGTGTGATATAGGCCTTGGTCAGGGGTTCTATACCCACACATGTCGGTTGTAGATGTTTTGTGTGTGTCTCACTGTCTGTGTAGGGAGCAATGCATTTTAGGCTAGTCAGTCGCAGTATAGTTGAAATGCCCTTCTTTGGTAATCCTGCTGATGTCATTTGTTGTGAAATACACCTTTGGGGAAGGATTTCTCTAGTAATCCCTGTGGTGTGTCCTATAACAACTCCATGCTGTAGTGTGATATAGACCTCGGTCAGGGGTTCCATACCCACACATGTCAATTGTGGATGTTTTGTGTGTGTCTCACTGTCTGTGTAGGGAGCAATGCATTTTAGGCTAGTCACTTGCAGTACAGTTGAAATGCCCTAGTTTGGTAATCCTGCTGATGTCATTCATTGTGAAATACACCTTTGGGGAAGAAGTACTCCAGTAATGTCCATGGTGCCTACTATACCTGTGTAGTGCAGTAGTGTAATCAACTAGTTAGGTAGGGGTTCTACTCCCAGACATGACAGATGTGTGTGTGTGTGTGTGTGTGTGTGTGTGTGTGTGTGTGTGTGTGTGTGTGTGTGTGTGTGTGTGTGCTTGTAACTCGTATCCTGTGTAGAGGTGGTTGTGAGCGTGTGACACCTGTGGGCAATTTGGAGGGGGTTTTGCTTATTTCTTTTATGGTGGCCGTACTATGTATCACAATGTCAACCATACAGGGATAACAGATGTAAATTAGCTGAGAGGTTGGGGGTGCAAAGCCATACCCATACATGTGACATCAAGGCCAGCCAATCACAATTAGCAACCCCACTATTACCCAGAGCACACACTCAACCCAAGTGTCATACGCACACACATGCCTAGGCAACAGCCAATATGTGGGTAGTACACTGTATATTGGCCCCTGATAGTAACTATGCAGTGATAGTAGTGGGCTACAGAGGGCATGTCACCTTGCCCATCTGTCCAAGATGCACGTACATGCAGACAGTGCATCTCCACCATGTTTCCCGATGGACACCTGCACCACCTGTGGTGCCTTCACATGTGACTCACAATGGACATACCATGCCTGACAACATGCCCTTTATGGACAGATGACACTGACATCAGGGAATGATGTTAGCATGCTATCATTGTAGGTGCAGGGTAAACCTGCTGCCCATTACCAGTGCCTGCCACAGGTGGGCAAGACTGGCACATCTGATGATAATCTGTGTTCACAACATGGGCCAGACACCCCAGGTACAGTTCCACGTCACTGTACATGCATATGGGAGGTGTGCACATCCCAGACACCATCCATGTCATGGACTAAGGAACACATACATGGCAAGTGATGCACAGCATTGGCCACACACTGTAGTCACACAGGTGACTGGATGGGGGATGCAATACCCACCTGTGTGGGCAAGTGCAGAAACTACAGGCTTGAGCCACAATGCAGACCATTGTCATGTGGCCTGATGCGAAGGTATACCCATCTCCGACCCCTGAACAGCCTGCTGGCACAGTTGACCACCACACACGTGTGCAGACATGCACCCATGCATGTCAGAACTGGAACCATGTGTGTTCGTATGTGTGTTGTATGGTGCGTATGTCCACATCCACAATCTCTGCAACCCCCCAGGGCATACTGAAGCATGCTGTGTGATGTCTGACACCTCCTCATACTCTGTGCCCAAACAACCTCCGTATGACCCGTGTGGTGCATGTGATACCTGCACATTGATGTGTTGTAGTAATCCCACTAGTGATGAGTTGCACTCCTGGCCCTGCCAAGTGTGTCAATGTGTGTGCGTCTCTGTGTGAGTGTACCTGTGTTGACGCTGGCACCTGTTCATGCAGACAGGCACGTGTACGTCACCTACTGTATACCTACCGTATCCCTGTTGCAGATATCACTCACCATCACATATATGTTCTGAGTGCTCCACAGCAGGTAACCCATTTGGTGCATCCATTAACTGCATCAAACTGTGATAGCACTACATAGTCGTCAGGGGTTTGATACCCTGTGCTGGTAGGTGTGTGACACAAACATGCTTCAGTTTTACTCTCCCAGCCCTCCCTGACATGTATTTGCCTCTGTCTGCCTCCTCCACTCCCTCTCTGGTGGATGTGGAGACCCACACCTGCTTTGCTTAGGCAGCAGCATGTGTATTTTAAGTGATGCTCATGATCAGCTGATGGCCTCTGCCCTCCCCTAGCTGATTGCATGTGGAACAGCTATGGTAGCCGATTGCATGGAAACACACTCCAGTACCTAGGAACATCATGGTAGTGTTGGCCCTTTTCAGTAACTGTGAACAGGAACTAGATCTGTTGTTTGGCAAACAGCATCTCAGATGGATTGGGGATTTACCTCTAACAACATTTACTGTGGAAATAGGCCAACAAACAGGAGGGGGATGTGCCTGACCTGACTACAGACTGTAAGTGCTGCTATACTGCATTTGGAGTAATGTTGGTTTAACAGTGTTTGTCTGGATATGCCTGTCATACATGTCGCAATGCCTGCCGAGTCATTTCCATGTATATGAGAAATCCCCATCTGCAGGGTCATCTGCAGACTGGACAGTGTTATGCCTTTGGTGCATCTACCTGTGGAATGCAGAAGGTAGTGTGAGCATTGCAGTTTGTTGAAGGTGAAGGCCGTGACAGTTACTGACTTCATATCCCTCATAGGACATATGTTGCAACAAACCCCATTACAATGGCAATTTATGAGGTTATCACAGCAACATGTCTATACTGGCCGTGTGTATGTGCTGTCAGCCACACCTCTGTCAACCTTTGTACATATGTCGTGCATGAACTGGTGCATATGTGCTATACACCATAAATAGTGTCATCATATCTGATAACAAGCCAATGATATATCAGATTGCTACACATGTCATGTACAGTAGGGGTTATATTTCATGACATAACCTGGACATTCTGTGGATGTTAGTACAGTACTGAGGTCTGTGTAGTGATGGTTAATGTCGGCAGTGTGTGTATTGTTAATATGTACTTTAGCCTGTGTACAGACTGTGGTAGATGTCATTGTTCTAGCTCCCCTTCTATCTGATGTTACATGCTGCCCCACTGTATGGTACCCTTTTGCTGTACATGTTTGTAGGGCCATACACACACATGTCCCATACCACAGACAGCCATCAGACCAAACTGTGTAGCAGCCCAGTATATGTAGGGTCATTCTGTGAGTGGCACATATGAGGATGGTGTAGAACAGATAGTCCATATACTGTAATGTTATGCTAGCTTACCATATGTGGTTGTGGCTGTGTTCACATTGGTTGTGGTTATGCACTTTCACACAGGTGTATCTTATTCTGTGCTGTGACATGGCTGTTGAGCCTGCTATATATGCAAGTACATGTGCATTCCCCCATAGGAGATGTAGGCCAGTGTTGAGCCAGTCTGCCTGTAGCCTGCACAGTGCATTGTTACATGCCTAGCAGCTTAGTGTACTTACCCAGTGAGATGTCATGTTCAGATACTTGCAAGATGTACTGCTGCCGGGCCACCCTTAAAAGTCATGTATGTCAGACAGAGCAGTGAGATGCTGTACAGATGTATGTTAATATCTAGTGGGTAGTATGTGTCCATGGCACCCCTGTACCAGCAGTCATTATGTGTCAGGCCAGACAGGAGTGTGTGAATCCAAAACCTAAGGTGGCAAATGTATACCAGTCGTTATGTGTTATACCCATCTACATGGCTGTCTACATCCATATTGTCAGGCCTGGTACACATGTCGTGCACTAAGGACTTATGTGTATACCTGTGGACTGTACAGGGTATGTCCAAAGTTCAACATATATTGGCCAATATCTCTGCTGCACTCCACAGGGGCATTACATGCTAGCGGTGGTACTTTACAATGATTTCCTTAGGATGCCTGTCAGAGTCAATGGCACACATGTTATAAGCAGATGTCACCTTCCACACACACCATGTCTGTGAAGACAATCCCAATGATAGTAGCAATAGTCTAGTAATATACCTGCTATACATACCTGACATCCCCTTGCACTATGACTTTGGGACTATAGGGGCTAGGGTAGGGCTACACTCCATGTCCAGGACATATAGTGGAAATATATGTACATATACTTATCCAGATAGCCATATGTATATAATTATGGTTTACCTTTATATTGTCGATCACACTTTGTCGACCGGCCACTTAATCGATGCAGTTTATACGAACCGAAACCGTGAAAAATTTTAAACATCAAAAAACATTTGACATTTCCAAATGTGCCACACCTCCACACCATTGCTACCATGGGTCAAAAAGTGGCGAGATTTTGTCATTCGCATATTCGGAATTCAAAGTTGGAGACGTTCACATTTCGGCATTCGCGGAAGTCATGTCGCCCATATCGAGATCAACGATATAAAGGTAAACCTATAATTACACATGTGTACTACTTGCAATTACCACTGTCATGGCAACCACCCACTATAAATCCCTACAGCATGTGGGTGTGGTCCCTTTACATTTCCTGTGTGATGGAAATTCTTCCTGTGTGTGGGCATCAGTGTTACAGACAGCAGATAGCAATACCCCTTACAGGAGAACCTGCACACTCAAAGCGGCCATATATTTGTAGGAGGATCAGGAACTACAGACAAACTGTGAGTAGAGTTGGGTTTTGCTTTGTATAGTACTGGTGTTACAGGGTGTGTGTGTGTGTGTGTGTGTGTGTGTGTGTGTGTGTGTGTGTGTGTGTGTGTGTACATACTAGTCTACCTTGGAATGCAGTCTGTCTGCATAGCTCACTACTGTGGGCCGATCCTCTTGTTGGACAGAGGTATGCCTATCATGTGTTTTCCATCCACCACACAGGTCCTGTGTCAGATATTACACTGGCAATGTGTGTGTTGCGTGATATCAGTTCATGGCTACATCCATTTTTGTTTCTAATCTCAATTCCCTGACTAAGGGTATGTTGCAGACTATCCTGTAACACCAGCAACTTGCTTAGTGTATGGCAACAGTGTTCCACATATGTGCCTGTGTTCCAGCCTCTGTCCCCCATCTGCATACCAAGCTTTGCACATATGTCATGCTGTTGGGGGTTGTTCTGTAGTGGGCTGTGAGTATATCACACTGCCATTGCTGCCATTAGTCCACTGCTGTTGTATCCCCCACACATACAGTGGGGCTGGGGCCATATATGTGTGGGCATCACCTACACAATACATGTGTGCCCTTATGCACTCCAGAGGCCAGTGTATGTAACAGTGGTATATGGGTCTGTATTATTGAGTCTAGGTGGGGA
Source organism: Protopterus annectens (assembly GCF_019279795.1). Lineage (NCBI taxonomy): Eukaryota > Metazoa > Chordata > Ceratodontiformes > Protopteridae > Protopterus > Protopterus annectens. The sequence goes on along the minus strand of NC_056744.1, from coordinate 119,649,178 downwards.
GCACCATAAATGACTTAGGCTGTTACAAAATATGGGGGTATCAGGGGTGAGCTGCCACAAGGTATCTGAATGTACAGTACCATATACTTCATGTATATTGACATTACTTACATGAATTGGGGTAGTGCAAGCCTACTGCCTCCTGCCATACAGACTGTTCTGTTTGTCGGTGCGTTCCTGATGGTGTCAGTTATGCCTAGTTATGTACCAGTTACAACCCATTTGATCACAGAACGTCTTTACCTCCTACTGAGTTTGTACAGAGTGTAGATAGAGGTTGCTGAACTATACACCTGCAGTACATACTGTTGATTGTTTGGTATGCTGTGGCCCAGTCTGTCTTCACTATTGTACAATTTGAAGGGCTTGGCCTGGACAGGAACAGTTGTGAACCTTTCCAGCCTACTGTATTAGTGTAACTTTCACAGTTGCAGTACTCTGTTTATATGGTTGTCAGTATCTGAACAGCTATATGACATGGCATATAGAACTGTTATAGTACACAATTAAAGGATTCCCATTTCTGCAAACCTGTGTGTGGTGTCTTTCCTATGACCTTTCCATGGGTATATTTTGCAGGCAACGATTGACATTTGTATGGTTGGCCCATACAGTGTCCAGTTGTTCAGGTGTTAACTGTAGGCATAGTGGCTGTTCCATATTGTGTGTACCTTCTACATATGTATCTTACTGTACATATATCTGTGTGTGTATGTGTAGTCACGTGTCTGTGTATATGTATATATATATATATATATATATATATATATATATATATATATATATATATATATATATATATATATATATATATATATATATATATATATATATATGTATATATATATATATATATATATATATATATATCTGTATCTGCATATCTGTTTCTGTGTATCTGTATCCTGGGGATGTTGATGGCTTCCACATATTACATGTCCTGTGGGAGGCAGACTGTACTTGGTAGTGTATTGCAGGGCGCACGTGTTTGGCTGTGGGGAGGATGCCTATTCATACAAGACGTATAGTGGGTGGGGCCTCTCAACCCCATTAATGGTGCATGTGGACATATGTGTATTTGTTAATCTGCCATTGCTATCTACAGATGTACGGCCATATATACACATATATATATATATATATATATATATATATATATATATATCGCTATATATATATCTGCTAACATATATATATAACTATGTCCGTATATACCTACATAGGTATATATCTGCGTACAGATATGTAACGTGTTGTGTATATGTAGACACATAGGTGTAGACACATGTATTTGTCGATTTAGGCATATGCATGTTTATATGTGCATATATAGTGATATATATGTATATAGAGTTAGAAAAAACAAATGTGTATGTGTATATATATATATATATATATATATATATATATATATATATATATATGTATATATATATATATATATATATGTTGTATCTGTTTAGATTTTAATATAGTTACACACACACAGACATCTAGGTGTTGGTATACATTCTCTGTACTGTTGCATGACAGGACTGGATGATGTGTTTCTGAAAACATTGAATTTCTGTGTATCTGTCATGGCTTAATGGTACATCACTTTGTCCAGGGTGTGTAGGGTCCTTGGTTTGAGCCTTGCAAGAGCTGTTTATTTTGTTGCTGGGCAGAACACAGCCTGTTGGATACAGAGTAATTAAGGCAATTTAAAGCAGTTGTATGTGGGTTTGCGCAGAGGTAAGCACTGCTAATCTCCGGTTGCAGTTTCTCATACTCTGTTAGCTTTTGAATTGCTTAACCTATGTAGGCATAGTTTACCCCCACGCAAACAAGCTTAAACCCGCTTACTGCTGCTTAAACGTGCCTACTCCCACTTACCCCCACGCTAATTTATTTAAAAGAAAAGAAAAAAGGGTTGATAGGAAAGTGGTGAAAAAGGGGCACAAAGAGGGTAAGACAGTAGGGGAAATAGCTAGGCATGGGCAGGTAGGGTGTAGGAAAGGTCCATAGCTGCCCATTTCTTTTACAGCAACAGCTGTGCATATATACTGAATTTGGAGGTAAATTTAGACCTTCAAACCCTTGGGAGTGGCGTGAGGACAACATAAATTCATTGTGATGCCAATTAGACCAGATTACATGTGTCCAATAGACACATGTGCGAAATCGACAGCTATGTATGGGGCAAGATTTTTTGCGGGAACAAATTGCCCTTTTTTATTTCAGGTGAGAGTGGGATGTTGGGGAGAATTAGTAGGTATATTTGGGGAGGTAGGTTGGGTAGGTTAACAGACAAGACAAACAAGACGCATACAGTAGGGGCGCGTTATATGACACATGGGGGTAAACACCTTGAATGGGAGGGATGTTTGGAAGTCGCAAGCCCATGAGCCTCCAAATGGAAACAGTGGGACTGAGGTCCCCACCCATGGGCAGTCACCACTGCACCTTCACAGCCCCAAAGGTGGCTGTGCTAGGGGCTGTGTAGGAGGGACAGGCTCACCCTCTAATTGCGCCACTCAGCCCTCAAGCTGGCGTAGCTGGTCTTGAAACTCCAGATCGAGCTCCCTACGCACCACCACCCAGGCATGTTGACGGGTTGACAGGTTCCCCTCACTGCCCGCTCCTGGGGGGGGGGGTGAGCCCCATCCTCTGCAGCGGTTCCACCTGAAGGTGGTGCAGGGCCCACGGAGGAGGTTGTCCCAGGCTGGGCCCCAGATGTGCTGGTGCCCGGTGCCATGGCCAGCTGAGGTGGGACAGGTGGGTCCGCTGGGACAGGCCTTCCCATACGAGCTATGTTGTAGCAGGTTTATGACAGGTATGGGTTAGTAACATTCAACAGCATTCAGGATTAGTTATAACAGCATGCATAGGTATTCCCATTAACCCAGAACACCAGATTTAACACAGTTGCAGATCAAGCAGAACACATGAATATATGGAACAACAGTGGCCACTACAAGAGCATGAAGGTTTTATTGATGGCAACAGGCCACCAATATGGGTGTACTTTAACTTGGCACATGCATAGAAATAAATGTGAATATTTATAAACTATTAGGACATATGTCCCAACAAAAGTTTGGAGTGTACACATACCAGTTGAGGAGTGTCATTGGGTTATTTTGCACATATGGTAGTGGTGAGAGAGAGAGTTCAATTAACAACTAATATATCCTTGTAGTTTTCACAACATTCTTAGCCACTGCAGTGATCTTTTCCTTATATGTATTATTACACTACCCAATGGCCTTATATTGTACACTGGTATTTTTATAGAATATTATATACGTGACCTGTCTCTTACATACAGGTGTGACAAGATGCAGGTTTTAATGCAATATATGTTGAGAATTGCTGTCATACACTTTGGGTAAGGTGCTAGAATGACAGGTTTGTTTTCATATACATTCTATGACTATGTGCACGTTTGACTATCAGTTATATGTCATTAATGGCTGCCTACATTTCTTGTATCATCACACTGATTTTTCAGGGGAACAGGGTACCAGGCTGGTGATATGGGCCATTTATCTGGACAGATTGGAACAGTTGTGGGGTATGAATATGCATACAACTTTCAATTTGAACATTCTAGCAAATTCTGTACAGTTGTTGGGTGTAATTATGCATACAGATTTCTATCTGAACATTGTAACAAAATCTGTACAGTTGTGGGGTATGATTATGCATACAACTTAGTAGCACTCCCAGGATTCAAACCCTTGCTGTGTGTGACAAAATATTATAGCTAACATCACACTACACTGTGCTATCAGGGAATTGATGTAAAGCTTTCTACTCTTTTCTGTCTAAGTCTCACTCACTTGTACAATATGACTGACCTCTTAGCATTTCCAACATTGTTATGCAGGACTTTATACACATTTTATCTGCTACCATAGTGTGGGTGACACTGCTTAAAATACAACAGTTCACCAACGTATGAAGGAAGAGTAAACAGAAGCACTCTAGGGGTTATACCTTTATTCATATTTATTTCTACTGGTACAACACTTTCTAAGGCTCTTATATTTATTTGTTATGACAGTACATGCAGACTAATTGTTAACTTGCCTCACGACACAGCCTTTGCAACCTAGCATCATGGGCTAGCTGGTTCACAGCCCGCTCATCTGCAGCTGTCAGAGGAATACAGTGATATTTAGCCATACCTATCCATAGTATACACAAGCTAGGCAATTATTTACTATTAAGTAGAATGAGTGCTTACACAGTGTTGGGGCATTGGGCATCTGCCAAGACTCCTGGATCCACTGTTCCAGTACATCCCCCCTCTTCCGCTTCAGGTCAGCATGGTGGTGCCTGACCTGCTCACCAGTCCGGGAGATACCTGTGGCACTGGCGAGGTCACGGGTGAGACTGTCCCAGGCCTCTGTTTTATACTGCGAGCCCTGGTACTGGCCCTGCAGTAGTCATGGTGTTTTACCAGAAGCCATACCATGAATTTTGACTTCTGGATGCCCCAGTACTGCGCTCTAAATTGAGTGCCTTCACCCACACCAGCCATTCTGCCTGCAGTAGGAAGCTACAACCAGTTATGAGAAGTATTCCTGCCTGTGGGGTTTAAATACGGCCAAGTTCCTGCACTTTCCCGTGATTGGCCGGTTTTGAAAAGGCTAAGCTATGGGCACACCTGCTTACATAAGGATGGCACTGCTTAAAGAGGTATACCACTAAGCAGATTGAATTGGCTCCCCTATACATTGCTTACACTTACTAACTTGAGCTGTGCTGCAGTTAGCATTGCTTAATAGTTAATTAGCACTATATTTGCCGTTTGGCAGTGATTTATTCTTCAGTACAGGTTATATATGTGTCTGGTATCCGTGATTCATGTGTACATACACTGTATGAGGACCTGGGGACTTCTGCACTTTATTACAGTAACACCTCAAATCTATGCTTACTGCAGTACTCCAGTTCACATATTTATGTTAAGTAGCAGGTTATACCACTTCACACTGTACATAGATTCAGTTCACATGTTTGGTTTGATTTTCCTGTAGTGAGGATTAATTTGCTGATACCTCATTCATATGTATTGCTATGATGGCTTAGTGGTTAACTGAGTTTGATCCTTGCAGAGGCAGTTTATTTTGTTGCTGGGCAGAATATGGGCTGTTGGGTACAGAGTGATTAAGGCACTTTAAAGCAGTTGTACACGGGTTTGCATGACGGTGTAAGCACTGCTAACCTCTAGTTACAGTTTCTTACACTCAGTTAGCTTTTACTTTGCTTAATCTGTGTAGGCAATGCTTAACCCCACACAAACGCACTTGAACACGCTTACTAGTGCTTATATATGCTTACTACTGCTTATTTGTGCTTAAACCTGCTTACTAGTGCCTTTTTCATCATGACACTGACACTTCACATGCACATTTAATGCAGTACTCCAGTTCACATTTAAATGTCATTTAGTAGGTTATATAGCAAAAAGATGTAAGAATATGTTCATATACAGAATTCACATGGGAAATATGTGCTGCAGTGGGACTCGAACTGGGAATGCCTGTTCATTAGGCGGATGCTCTAACCACTACACTATTGCTGTGCTGCTTCATTTGCATATATATTCCTTGTTATCCTGTTCAGCCTTTTCAGCTGCTTTAACCGTAGCTAAGCGATGGGCACATCTGCGCACCTATGGTTAGCAGTCCTCCGGGTTTTTTAAAAAAATAAAGGGGTTTCCTCTTTTTATTTTTATGTCCTGTTGCTGTTGTACACATGGGGGACTGTTGTTGGGGATATGTGGACACCTATGAGCAGTCTCGCTCATGTATTTACAGTTGCTGCTGTTCTACTTTGCAGGGGCATGATTCTTAGAGCTCTGCTGTCAGACACGCCCCCTGCCCTCGTCCATGCTCCATGTAGGATTAGAAGGTCAGGCAGCGCACCTTCATTAATATGCATAGCGCGCTGCCGTCCTCCTCCTAAACTGCTGCTTCCATGCAGGACTACATTAGTCCTGCACGTAAGATTAGTAAATCCACGGTATATCTGGTTTTCTAGCATCAGTCTTTTGAACTGTTGGCAATGGATGATCCCATGTGATGTAGATTTCATCATTTTCTGTGATGCTTTGTGGCTCATGTTTCCAGTGTTTTTTAGCTACTTCATTACCATAATGTTTGCACAATCCCCAGTGCAACAGTCTCGCCACATTATTATGCCTTTCAGTATACAGTCTTTCTGCCATTGGTATGTGGCAACCAGCAACGAGGTGTGCAACTGTTTCCAGTTCTGTTTTACAAAAACCTACATTTGACTATTTCTCCCACATGTTCAATGGACTTTGTAAACCAACATGTATGTAGCCCACTATCTTGTGCCACCAGTATTAACCTTTCATCTCTTAGTTTGAATTTGCCTCTCCTTAACCATTCCTGCAGTCATTCCTGATCAACATGAGTTTCTTCCAGAAGTTTTCTATACTTGCAACTATATTTATGCATCTTCCACATTTCTTGCCTTCGCATCTGGTCCTTCACCTTATATTCTTTCTTTTGTTTTTTGGCACATTCAGTTGCTGCCTGGTTTTTAATCCACTTGTGGTTTGATTTCCATTCCTGCTTGACGCCAATATGCTTCTGCTAACTTAAGCAGGGAAGTTATCTTAGATTTATTTTCCTCATGTTTCAAAACCTTCACTACATTTGGGTGGTCAGCAGATATGAGTGGAGTCCCATGATTGCAGATCTATATATGTAATCAATTTCAAGGAGGCACATCCCTTCTTCGGAATGAGGAATATATAATCTTGGTATGCACTGATTTTTATAAATCATTTGGTGAGCCTGATGCATCATTCTTGTTTTCCTATCTAATCTATCCAACACGTTTTGGGGCCAATCAATCACTCCAAAACTGTAAGTTAGGCAGGAAGAGCAAATTGGTTTATAGCCTGAATTTTGTTCCTACATGTTAATGCTGTTTTCAGGATTAATTTAAGTCTTCTAAAGTACTCCTTACTAAGTTTTATTTGCATTTGTTCATGTTTTATTGTTGATCCGTCATCAATTCCCAAATATTTATACACTCTCTGTTACTCAAGTTCTTTTATATCACATTCTTGTCCCAAACTGAATTGGTGCTGCAGTTTTCTTGCTTTAAAGGTTAATAAAAAGAAACTGATGAACCAACCCAGGGTAGGACAAGCACATCAAAGTTCAATCCAGAAAATATCCAAAAATGAGGTATAAAATGTTCTTTATTTTGTGAACGCTTTCACAGTTTTGCAACTGCTTCATCAGACAGTATTCTGTTGGTACAAAGACATTTCAAAAGAACTTCAACCAATAAAAATTCTATAACAATTATCCAAGTAATAAATGACATCATTAACTCTTTTTCTAAAAGCAAAACCTACCTCAAGAAAGAGTGATTCCACTTTATATATATATATATATATATATATATATATATATATATATATATATATATATACATACATACATATATACATATACATATACAAATACATGCACAGTGGAAATAACATACTGAACCTGGAGCGCTGCAGAATTTTGTAACAAGTTATATATGAAATGTATCAGGGTTACTTGTCTTATTAGATACTGATACATTTCATTTATAACTTGTTACAATTTTGCAGTGCTCCAGGTTCACTATGTTATTTTCACTTATTTCTCCAAATCTCTATAAAACTTTTTGGGTCATCAGTAAATTGCTTATTTTGCACTTTTTCTTTATATTTATATGCGTCTTCTAAGTTTTTTCTACCTGTGCTGAGATTTTTAGTTTGTTATTTGAGATAGTGTGTGATAGATCCTGATCTGTTCTAATACTGCAAACTGCTTTTATCACGTCTATCTTTCTTAATATTTTTGTTCTGTTCCCTCTTCTTTACTCTTCTAACAGTGACACTTCTTGTCTTAGTTGCTTTATAGTTTTCTCTATTCGATACTTCCATGATGATATTCAATTTCTGCCCTTTCTCTCCATCACTACTCTGTTCTTGTGATAGAACTTTATCAGTTATTAATTTAGCTGCACAGTAATATATCCTGTTTACTTCTGTTATATCGCATGGATCTCTATGGACAGTCATTATTGTGTTCATTTGTTTTATCAAACTTCTGACTTTTTGAGTTTTATAGACATTCTGCAGTCTATTTCTTTCATTGATCTTAATATGTCTATCTCTATTAAGTCAAGCAACTCTTCTCTTAGCTCTTTTTCTTCTAAACTAAGAACACATTTTTTGTTTTCCATTTCCTGTGGGCATTCTATAGAAAGTTTTTTGCATCCTCCAGTGACGCATTCTTTTTAATTTCATCCTGTGCCATCCATTGCTCTGTCATTTGAAAACTCACTGGCCTATCACTCCTCAACATTAACTGTGTCAGAGTTTCCACAGTTTCCTGTTCCTTCCCTTGCTGCCCAGCTTCAAGTGAATGTTTATACTCATTTCCATTTGGGTTATCTGATGAATTTGCTGAACTTTAGACAAAAAAGACATCCTTCAGCATCACACCCAGGTACTGTTTCCTTTTGTGTATGCAGTTAATGACAAGGAATATGAAAACAGTTGAAATTTATAAGGCCATTTTTTGGCACTTTCATCTTTTGTGGTCATTTTACTTTCCCAGCTATTTGAGAGACTAGAAAGCTTAGGTGTCCACAAGTTTAATATTGTATTGACAGCTGTTGGATATTTTAGTTACAACCTTTGGGCACTGCTTTATGATGCTACAATCATTAGTCTCCCACTACAGATAAATTCTTGTACTTGTGGGAGTGAAACTTTAACCTTTTTAGTGGCTTATCTCAAGCTTCTGAACAATGTTTTTTTTCTGTTCTGTAACACCTCAATCAATACCTTCCTTTGTCATATCTGCCTGTCCTTCCTGGTCTGATATGACATGGCTGCAGTTATGCTGTCAGTGACAGACTTAAATACCCATTACTGTGGACTTCAATATTACTGTCAGTCTGATTTTACTATTTAATAACATTATTATGTTTTAAATGCCATAAACAACAAGTATTATCACTGAAGTAAAGCAGTGATTGAGTGACACTTGCTGAAGAGGCCACGCTTATAAAAATGATATATAATACAGCTCTGTGTTGAGAGGGACTGGGCCCTGGCTATGACCCAAATGACTTAGTTCAATTAGTGGATCAGGAACTAGAGAAGATCGGTGGGAAGGAGAGTGGTCTTGCCACCTCAACCACTCAAGAATGACAGATGGGTTTTCTGTGCCACTCAGGAATGAGGGAGGGGTTTCTGCACCACTCAGGAATGAGGGAGGGGTTTCTGCCTGTCATATGACATGTCATCAGTAATGGGAATGATGCTGTAATTGCCCATAATATTGCTCTTAGTATTTCAGCATTGAAGGTAGACCAGAGCTAACTGACATTATGTGCAATGATGCACATGACATCAGTAGTTCTACCCAGTTGTTGCAAACAAAAAATCCTCTGGCATGCTGGACAGCATACACGATGCTGCCAGCTGCTCTTTTCTACATCTGTTTCATAGCCTAGTGGGCTCCCAGCCTTGATAAATAGTACCGAGAATGCTACAAGAAAAATGGCGAGGCTGAACAGCTGAAGGCCAGCTTGATGGCACACCAAAAGGGAAACAAAAAGCTATATGCATATATATGTGCTCCATTTAGGAACTGTGAAGTTGTGCTATGTATATATTCAGTTGTAGCTGATGTTTGCAGTTATTCAAACAATTCATAGAAAAAAAAACGTTCTGGTTCTAGTATCTTTGAAAAATTCATTATAGACAAGTTGTAAAATCCTAAAACTAAAGTTTTAACTTCACATAGTCATAAAGCCATTTTTATGTTATGAATATTATAAGTATTAAAAGTGCTTTGGGCTGTAAGTGTTGAAACTTTACTATAGCTTTTTGGATAGTAGTTGTATTTGGAATGGTCAAGAAGATTATATTAATTGAAATTTACTCAAAAAAAATAATATTGAGAATTCAAATTCCTCATAGGAAGATAACGACTGAAGAAATATAGGGGAAATAGAATTATTGGGTATTACTTATTTAATCTTTTTTGGATGGAAAGACCAAGAATTAATTAAGAATATGGTGATGATGAGATCAGAACAGAGTAAAGAATGAACGGGGATGTATGAATATAGGAGAGAGAGAAGTGGAATTTTACAGCCTTAGAACCCTCAGAAGTAAATGATGAAGTAAATGTATGCAGAATGGAAACAAAAGGGCAGAAGAAGAGATTGGTAATGAGAATCATAGAATGGAAAAAAATGGAATTGGTGTGATATATGAGTGATAGTGCGAAAAGGAACTTTAAGTGAGAAGAGAGTATACAGTACACTATTTTTGCAATAAAACGGGAAATCATGGTCAAATGTAAACAATGGAAAAGAAGAGATCTGAAGGGTACAGTTATTATAATAGTAAAACAAAACCTGAAACTAAGAGTGACTGACTAGATGGTTTGGGAAGGATCAAATAGGAAAATTCATATGATAAGAGATAGGAGGAGGAAGAGGAAAGGAAATTAATCTTTTAAAACAGGAAGGAGAATTACTATAAAATATATAAGAATACAGTTATTAAAGGATCCATTAAAAGAACATGGCCAAAATGGTGTGCAGTTAACAGCACTGTTTTTAGCTCTACTTCATTTTAACATCTCTGGCAGGATTTTTACTAAAAAACTCAAACAGAACATTTCAAAGTTTTTTTGATTTATAGTTGAACATCTGCTGAAAGATTTAATACAAAAAATAACGTTTTAAGTTTGAAACTCTTTTAATTGCTTTTTCTTGTCAAGAAATCTAGAAAGAACTAACTGTCTCAGAATGAGCCACTCTAAGCCCAATGTACAGGACAGTACAATGAATAAAGACATACAGACTATACTATGTAACATCAATGAGTTATCTGTAAAGATAGATAAATTAGAAAGCAAAATGGACAATTTTAAAGAGGAGTGGAAAAAACAAGTTGAAGTGCTGAGTGAATCCCTTAAACAATAATCATCACAAATCTTGTGTAAAGAAGAAGAAATGTCTGATTTTGATAAATATTACTTGAAAATGAGAATAACACTGATTTTTTTCTGAAACAAAACAACTTATTCCAGGAAAAAAATTGTAGGCGTAGAGAGCAGATGTAGAAGGATTAACATCAGGATTTACAGGATTCCTGAAAAAGAAGAGGGAGACAGTATGATTCATTTCCTTAATACCTGGCTGCCTAAAGCTTTGAACATGTCTGAAGCTTTTTCCTTTGTAATTGAAAAGGCACATAGATCACTTTATAACTCGTCTTTAAAACAAAAACTCACCTTCACCAAGGTCAGTTCTTGTTCTTCTTTCGGCTTTTCCCATTTAGGGGTCACCACAGCGGAACTCCTGTCCACTAATGATTGGCAGTAGATTTTTACGGTGCCAAGGTACCAGCCCAACATTCAACGAAGACACGTCCATTCACGCATGTCTTTTGAATGCCTCTCGACCGTGAGGAGGACATCCAGACTCCACACAGAAGGCGCAGTGATAGTAACATTTTTTCTCAAGTCAAGATAAGGATTTTAGTCTTAAAAGCTGCATGGACTAATTATCCAGTTAAAATTAAAGAAAATACTATAAGATTTGACAATGACTATTCAATATTAGTGATGTCAAACAGAAAAGCATCTCTGACACTTGATAAAAGCTTAAAGAAAAACAATATTAAGCACATATCTTGTTTCCAGCAAAAATAAGGATTCACCTTCCAGAAGGAAAGAAGATTTTTAACACCTTGGGAGATGCAGTGGACTTTATACAGAAAAATAAAATCCTAGGGAAAAAACAGTAGAAATGGACTGGAATCTATCAACTTTTTTGAAAAGAAATGCAACAAGAGATAGTTAATAAAAGACAAAAACAGTAAAAAAACTGAAGGACAATTTAAAACCAATGTATTTCATGATTATGGATTCTTATTAATTTAAAGAAATGCTTGGATACTTATGAACAGGTGCTGAATATTACTTTTTACAACGTAAATTTATTTATTTATTTCCCTACTTCAAATGGTTACAATTTCCCCTTTTTAAAATGTTAGAGTTTGATTCTTTTAGCTATATTTGAAATTAAAGCCACTTATTTTCATGTAAAGTTGAAAAGGTTAAACTATTCATTTTATTTAAAACTTAATCTTTATTATGAGGAAACTTATGTTAGGTGGCAGACTTTCTGATATATTGGCATAGTTGAGTAATATACTATTAATTATAATACATGATGCAACAAATGACTGTAAAGTTGCTTGTTAAGTTATATTCTGGGTTCTTAAAATGGTCCAGTAGTGTGTTATTGATAGCATACTTGACATGCAGTAGCACCCAGGAAAGACATTCTGTGTTATAAACAAAGTATAAAACATATAGCTTTTTACATATATAAAAGTTATTGTGGGAATTATATCATATAATTAGAGTAACATTCACATTTTGGATCACTTGGAACTGTCATTCTTTTAATGCAAGTTTATGTGCTATGTCTCCTTTACAAAATGGCAGTCTGCTTTATATTAAACATCTCATACAAATAGTGCTTACTAAATCATTAAATGTTATTTTTTTTAAATGCAATAGCTTTTTAGTGGTTAAAACACTTTGAAATGTTTTTTGTTGTTTTTTAGTGGTTTGGAGGGGTTTGATGGATTGATTAATGTAGATGTGGCTTGGATTCACTTGTGAGCATCTTTATGTGGATTGTAACTGCTGGACTGTTCATTTCCAACCCTTATTCATGAAAACCAGCTTGAAACAAGTTAAGAGTCATGATCACTTTTGTAATGCTGCTGGAGTTCTGAAAATTCTAAAAACTGTCCAGGTTACTTTTTCCTGTCTAAAAGTAAATAACCATAATATTTTGAATCATATGCTAAGATGTCAAAGAATAAAAGTTAGATAATAAGTAAAAGACAGTGAATTGCATTCTAAACCACTGTCAGTTATTACATAGTTCTGAATGCTTGCTACTGATAGTATACTTGACATGCAGTTGCACTCAGGAATGTTATGCTGTGTCATAAACAAAGTATAAAAAATATAGTTTCTTACATATATAAAAGTTATTATTGAAATGTTATCAAATAACTAGAGTAACATTCATACTTTTATAAGTTAAACCTTGATCTCACATAACTGTCATTTTGTAATGCAAGTTTGTATGCTATGTCTGCTTTAAAAAAATGACAACCTGCTTTATATTAACATCTCATGCAAATAGTGCTTACGGAATCATTAAATGTTATTTCTTTAAATAGAAAAGCTTTTTAGTGGTTGACATACTTTGAAATTTTTTTTTGTTGTTTTTCGTGGTTTACAAGGGTTTGAGGGATTGATGTGTAATGTGGAGGTGGCTTGGATTCACTCATGAATGTTTTTGTGTGAATTGTAGCTGATAAACTCTTCATTTGCAAGCTCTTGTCACGAGGACCAGCCTGAAGCAGCTGAATTGGAGTAATGAGCACTTTTGTGATTCTGTGAGAGTTCTGAAAAATTTAAGAACTGTCCAGATTACTTCTTCCTGTCTAAAAGTAAATAATTATAATATTTTGAATCATATACTAAGATGTCAATGAATACAAGTAAGATAATAAGTAAAAGACAGTGAATTGCATTCTAAACCACTGTCATTTATTAAATAGTTCTGAATGATTGCAGCATACCAAAATGATAGTTTATATACTACTCTATAGAAAGACACTTCTAATAAAAAAAATAAGATTGTGTTTCTCTGTTATTCTCTCTATTTAATAATAACAAAACTTAGTATCTCAAAACAATTTATTATGGGAAGTTTGAATCTTAAAATGGAAGATTTTTTCAGATGTTTCTTCAGATACTATTAAACATAAGATTTAAGGAAAAATAGGACTGATTCTAGCAGTAATACTAGATTAAAGACTATCAAATATATAAGGTTAAATATAAATTTTCTATTATATGATATTCTACATTAGGATTATAGCCAAAATATAAAACCTAGGAATATAGTAATAGTACAAAACATAGCATACAAACAGAAATTGAAAGAGATCAGAATAAGTAAATATGTCTGTAGTTAAAGAATATAAATATATCTACAAGGGTGGAAGGTTGACATAGTGGTTAAGCTGTTCATCTTATAGGCACAAGGTGCCAGGTTTGATTATCTTATGTGGTAACTGGCTGGCCTTGCAATGGCCCACAAAGACAGTTAGCCTGGTACTAATATTTGAACTTATGATCCTATGAACAACTATACACATAGTAAATTAAATAGAAAAAAATATAAAATCATCTGACCTATAAATTAATAATTCCACCCTGTAGTAGACCACGAAGATAATGTTGAGGTACAGAGAAATATGATTGTAAAGATAATCAGTTTGGTCAACTTACAATAAAGATTCTGAACACCTGTTTAACTTTTATTTTAACTCACTGATGGGCTTTTTTAAGATGATGCATACTAAAAATATGAGACATATTAATATGAATCAGAAGCATAAGCTAAGCACTGGTAGTCTAATGAAGGGTTTGAGAGGTCGTTTGTCTATTTTTAACAAACTAGGAATACATTATTCCATGGTAGAATGTTTTAGGGTTATATCATTAGGTCATTTTATTTGTTTCAAAAGTTTTGTTCATAGCTGAAGATTTCATATTGTTACATATAAAGTATGTCATAAGTTTTCTACATAAATGAGATTTCATTATACCTTTGTTTTTGCTTCTCTGTCTCTTATATAAAATTATTTTAAATGCACATCTATTAATATTAATGGATTGAATAATCCAGTAAAGAGGGAGAGTCTGTTCAAATACTTGCAAGTCCATAAAGCTCAAATAGTATTTCTACAGGAAACACCTTTACTTAATAAATATATAAATTTCATTAAATAATTGTTTGGTTTTAGCAGGTTCTGACTTTCAAGCTAAAAGAATAGGCACCCTCATTTTATGGAAGAACTCAGCAGTAATGCCTAAAGTAAAAGATACCTATGCTGATAAAAATGGTATGTTAAATATTGTTATAATTGTGTAGAACTATATACATTGGTGAACTCTTATTGGATTCCGGGGGTTGGAGCTAAAGATGCAAAAATTTGCTTAGACACTATAGCCAGTTACATGAAAGGTGAAGTCATAATGGCTGGTTATTTTAATTGTATTTTATCAGACAAAGATTACAATGCAGATATAAAGTTGAGAATCATATCTTCAGCTAAACACTTAACAAATTTTGCAAATCTAATTAATTTAAAGGATATATATGAGCTAAAGAAAACAAACTGACTTCAGTTTACCCATTATTCATACAGATATGGAACACAAACAAATATTGATAAAATTTTTGTCTCAAATAATCTGTTATCTCATACCAGAGAAGTTTCAATAGTTTCATGTCCATTATTGGACCATAATGCTATAATAATCTTTAATATGATTTTAAAAACTGAAAATGTAATACATCACAGGAGATTACAAGCGCACATTATTAAAATAAAAGGATTGGTATTTATTTATTTGACATTTGTTGACCGGGTTAGTCCAGCTGAGACAGAGACTTTTTTCAGTGGAGACCAGGGGTGAAAAGCTCCACAGTCATTACATACAATAATGTTGAATAACTATTAAGTTAATAAAACAAGAAAAAAAAGTACATAGAATAAGTAAAGCAGATTAAGCATGCTTGGCAATTAGAATCAACATTATAGCACAAGTAGGTGCAATGCAGAGTTCAGAAATACAAATGGTTATAATTGTAAGGAATACAAGATTGTTAAGAGTATAGTTACAAATAAGTAAGTACAAATTTCTAAGCTTAATATTTAATTGTTAACAAGTCATATACCAAAAACAAAAAAGACTGGGGTAGTATGTACAGATAAAAGGTAAAGTAATGAAAAGAATTTTAAAAGAGTATAGAGGCAGAGAGGAAGGAAAATATAATTAGGACATTTTTAGATAATGAGGGTAAAAAAAAAAGGGAGAGATAGAATAGCCAAGAGAGGTGAGTCAGTCAGTTGGGAGAGAGCACCTAGGTATGTTAATAGAAATAAACATGAATGGTGAAGTATCTGACATTGTCCTTTGGGATTCACTAAAGGCTAAATTAAATGGAAGAGTTACAAGATGGTATATTAGTTAAACAAGAGAGTGGGACAAAGAATTGAATACACTACCGGCCAAAATAGACACACTAATGTTAAATCTAAAACCAAATGACATTATGAGTTGGTCTGAACTGAAAAAACTTAAATACAAAATATGTTGAGATTCTAATTCATAAAGTTTCAGTAAACCTGGGTAACTTAAATTTCAGGCATATTGAGTAAACCCTTTAAGCTTACATAAACTTGCTCTTAGATCAAAGAAAATGATAAACTAATTAATATCAATGAAATTATGAAACATATAAATAATAAAAAAGAAAGAAGAACAGATATTAAAGGTATTCTTGATGGCTTTAAAATATTTTATGAAAATATAAATAATAATACATACAACCTCGGTAATGATGATAGAGTTGAAACTTTTCTAAGGGAAAATTTAAACGATAAAATAATAAGTGAACAAATAAAAAAATGATAGATCATTCACTTTAACACAAACACAGTAGAAATGCCATTCCAAAGAAAAAAGGTACCCTGTACATCCAGATGAGTAAAGAAACAGGGGAAGAAGAGAGGGATTGAATACTGGAACAGTGAAGAGAAGGAGACCTAACATTATAAGATCTTAAAAAACTGTGCTATGTCCTTCCATTTCACTGTTGCAATATCCTTTACAATACAGAGAGTACAAAAGCTCAGGAAGAAGAGATGGAGGAGGATGGACCAGCAGAGCTGTCCAGGAACCCATAGCGAATGGCTCTAGCAAAGCCAGCTGTAGCTCTGCAAATCACATCCAACTTGTAGTGCTTAGTAAATGTATGCACAGAAGAGCAGGTAGCTGCCACAAGAATAGTGTTGGTATCCAATTCATTGAGAAAAGCACCAGGAGAAGCCACAGCCCTAGTAGAATGAACCTTAACTGAAGAAGAAAGGCTCCTTCCATGAAAGGCATTACAAAAGGAAATGGCTTTAGAAATCCAAGAAGAAATAGTTTGGAAATAACCAGACCTAAGGATCTAGGATGAAAAGAAACAAAGAGCTAATCAGATTTATGAAACGTTTTAGTCTTATCCATATAAAATTTCAGTTGTCTATGCACATCCAAAGTGTGTAGCACCTTGTCACTAGCAGATTGCGGAGAAGGAAAAAAGTGAGCAAATGAATAGACTGATTAAGAGATAACTCATTCACTGCCTTGGCCATAAAAGAAGGATTAGTACGAAGGGACACCCTGTCCTGATAGAAAACTAAAAAAGAGGACAAGCCATAAGGGCTTGAAGCTCAGACACCTGTCTGGCAGAAGTTGGGGCTAACAAAAGAACAGTCTTCCAAGAACAATGCTGTAAGGAGTCTGAAGGTGCAGGCTCAAAAGGAGCATGAGTCAAATTTTCTAAAACAAAATTAAGATCCCAGGGAGGAAGGGCAGGCTTCCTGGGAGGCGTAATATAAACAACACCTTTAAAAAACTGTTTAGCCTCAAATCTAGATGCTAAAGGAAGTGATAAAGGCAGACAAGCAGAAATGGCTGATAAGTAGGCCTTAACAGAGGAATAACCCACCCGGCATTGAGCAGTTTACATAGATAAGATAGAACCAAAGGAACATCCACAGAAAGTGGATCCAGTTTATGAGAAAGACACCAAACAGAAAACCTCTTCCATTTTGATAAGTAGGATTTCCTAGTTGTGAGCTTCCTGGCCTCCTGCAGGACCCTTAGCACGTCTTCAAAAAAAAGGTGTCTGTATGGAATCAAAATCATATCGCCCATAGTGTTGGTTGAAGAGTGTTCAGGTGGGGATTAATGCGAGATCCCTTGTCTTGTGTAAGTAGGTTCACCCTCTGAGGTAACTTGTAATGATTGTCCTTGGCTAAATGCAGAAGAAGAGAGAATACTGCAACAGTGAAATGGAAGGACATCTCCTGCTACTTCACACAATTACTCGTCTTCCCTCATTTGATCACAGCCCACTAACTTAGAAGTTAGAACCTTGCACTGACATACTATGTACAATTACTGTATCACTCAAGTTGTAAACTACAAGATATGTTACAGCTGAAGATATGCCTGGCTCCCTGCTGAAATGTTGACACTCGAAATGCTGAGTGCCAACAAGCCAAAAAAGACTGAAAATACAGAAGAGTGAATCTTGCACATCACTCCTCATTTGAACTTTTTAAACACACCCAAACTTATATATACTAAGTTCAAGGCCGCCATACCTCAGAGAAAAGGGAATACTATGAGAAATGGTATCTTGGACTTAGTATATGTAAGTCCATTCTTTTGGCCATTCAGTCTCCATATTCAGGACTCACTCTAACAGGTCTTGACATTTCAAATGATTACTGCTATGCCTACTCTCCAGCCTGCCTAATAACAACCTTTAACTAAACTGCAGCAGTTACTAAGTTATCCACTACTGCACTGTCTTCTGTAAAGGTAGTATCTTAAACTGTGTGTGTGTGTGTGTGTGTGTGTGTGTGTGTGTGTGTGTGTGTGTGTGTGTGTGTGTTGTAGGTGTGTTGAGTGTTCTACAGTAGTATCTGTCAAATGTCCTGCTCTTTCTTGTGTGTGCAGTTCATCGCCCTATTGAAATGCCAAATCCTGAAACACTGAAAAAAATGACCAAAAATACAGTAGAAGAGCAAATATCAAGCATTGCTCTTTCCATTAGACTTGCCTTTTGCAAGGTGGGTAATCTACCCTGCACCCCTTTATATGAGGGGCACCCCGTTCCCAAACTTGTATACACCAACTCAAAGATCGACATATCTTGGAGGAAAGGGAATATTCTGAGGAATGTCCGTCTCAGACTTAGTATATTTAAGTCTGTTTTTTTTGGTCATTCTGTCTTCATACATCAGCACTCAGCATTGCAAGTCCTGACATTTTAAATGGTGACCTTACAATGCAGTAGTATCATATAATTTTCTTTCTGTTAAAGAATATTTTAAGCTATCTTTCTGCATATGTACAAAATGTTTCGCTCATTTACACTGCATTTCCCTCCCACCGTTAAGGTCGCCTCTTTAAGTGACCATGCTTACAGTTGGGAGAACCCAGCAAACAAAATTTAAATAAAATGTTTGTCTCATTTTATCACAGCATTCTTGCAACAAAGTATTGGATAAAGGAACTAAGCACTCAGTAACTACTTCATAGGTTCATAGTAATAACTCACTGGACAGTTCAGGCTGTAAAGACAGACCCTCTCTTCCCCATTTTGTGAACTTATTGATATAGATTTTTGTGTCTGTAGATGTACTGTTTTATATGCCTTAGAGATACAGCAGTATCCTGTTTTGTAGAGCTCTGTGTATGCTTTGCATATGGGAGAAGTCCCATGTTTTTGCCTTTGTGTATAATGATTTCAAAGTATTCAACACTGTTTTACACTTTTACATAGTTTCATTCACCTTAAGACTGTGACTAACATCATATTGTCATTATATGGTGTGTCTGTCTAAAACTCTCTCATTTAAGGAGAAATAACCAGTGAGCATCAGCACACTTTGCATACTTAATGATCTTTGTTAAATCGGTAATTTAAACTGAAGTTTCTGTATGTGTGAAACAAAAGGGAAACATTTTTAGGTAGGCAGGACACACTGATTTTCATTATAAATTTGACTTGGGCATACAAGGAAGTTAAAAAAATGCTGAGAACATATAGTTTCAAAGTAATGTCTTCAGGTTTTAAGCTTAGGCTTTCATTTATTATCGATAGCTTTCAGGACAACAGATTTTTGGTACAGCATTATAGCACTCTTTTGGAGAGCTGATCTTACAAAAATATTACTCATCTATATTATTATGCATATGCAGATTGTTCTCTCTTTATGTGGTACAGCCTCCCTCTGTGTCTAATTTGACAGGATCTGATTTGCTTCTAAATGCCATCCTCCATGTCCTTTTCTCTGTCATACTGCTTTGGTAAATATTTATGAATTCAATTTCTTATTCTCAGGCCTGCATTATATTAGCCTTCTCTTTTATTGGTTCTTTCTACCCATTTGTCTAACAAGAACCTTATTATGATCTTTCCATGCTGTTTAGTTTCACTCTCTGTACTTTGTCCAGCTGTTTTTAGTTACTCCTGAGGTAAAGACTGCAGAGCTACATGCAGTGCCATGTAGAAATGGTAAAATTGTATTACACATGAAGTTTTTATATGCTGTGCATTTCAGTCTTTTACTACCTTCTTTGCTGCTCCTGATATTGTCTGTCTGTCTGTCTCTCACTCTCTCTCTCTCACTCTTTTTTTTAACTACTTTGCATGGTGTAATAACATTATAGTGTTTTGCAAATTACTTTTTTCTCCTTTTAATTTTAATTCCCCTTTTAATTAATTTATTTAACTCATTGCATGGTGCAGTGGTGCAGCGGTAATGTTGTTGCCTCACAGCAAGAGGTTCTCCGGATCAATTCTCGGCTGGGGTGCCTTCTGTGTGGAGTCTGCATGTCCTCCTTCTGTTCGTGTGAGTTTGCTCCAGGTGCTCTGGTTTCCTCCCACAATAAAAAGACATGCATCTGGAGCATTTGTGCCCGAGCCTCCGCTGAAAATTGGCTTTGTTCCAAGTAGGACTTTTCCGGTAAACAAATGTTAAATAAATAAATATTAACCACATGAATCCACTTTCTTTCATTACTGACCCAGGAGTGCTGCCTTTCTAAGGTACTTGCTTAGAGTTGTACAGAATACATTTGGAGATTGTGGGAATCAAACCAGGGCAGGATGATACTCATTACCAGCACTAGTGCAATAGCTAGATAGTGCTGTACTGCCAAACAGATTTAGTATCAGTGGTGTTTCAACCCATAACTCATCTACAGGAAAATTCTTCAGGTAAAGAAATGTAATTTGCTATTACAGTGTTCTGATCCATGTATTATACATAAAATTAAGCAGAAGGACATATATAATGGTGCTGAATGGAGGCTGTTGGGAAACCGTTACCAAGGTAACTCCTCAAGTTTTGCTTTCCAGATTTACTGTGGCAACCATTTCTATTTCTGAATGAGCAAGCAACATTACAGTTCACCCCTCTTCGCTTTGCTACTTTTTTTTATAAAATGAGACAGTTAAAACTGGCAGGCAAGCCTGTGGTAAAATACAATAATATTTGATGTGTGCAAAAAACTGCAAGAAGATTTAATACATCCTTCACAAACAAGTATTTATTTAGGGAAAGCAATTTGGGAGACCTAGTTTTCCAATGGAAGGTAAAATATGGTAACTGACTGCAATATGAGCATAATTAAATACAATTAAAATATAACTTAAATGAAGAATTTAAACAATGTTAAAATATGTTGTAATGGAATGTTAGAAAAACCTTGCTTTTTTGTTACCAAGTTGATGCATAACTTTTTAGTATTACTTCCTTCTGTAATGCAGTTCTTGGGCTCCATCTACAGGAGACTTTGAAATACACTCCTGACAGTGTATCTTGCCACATAAAACGTTCTTAATGGGAGATGTTTGCATATTTTAAAGGTAAAATAAAGCAGCAGAGAGGGAAACCGGTTTAGTGAACATCTGGCAGTTTATGATGCAAACGTATACTGCAAATAAACATATTGTCTCTTTTGCATATTTGAAATTGTTCTGCATTGTTTTATTAGTGATGCATTTGGCCAAGCAGTCATTTGGAAGGGAAAAAAGGTTTGCCATCTATCATCTGTTAACTGACTTGTGACAGATACTAAATGTATGACTTCATGATGTGCTGAGAAAGAACAATTGTAAGCAAATGTATCAGTCAGTACTGTGGTTGATATTCATAGACAAGTGCTGACCAAGATACAGAGTAGTTAATGCTCATAGAAGCTGCTGCATATATTAATGAATAGCTCTGGCAGTCTAAGCAAAGGGCCACATAATTAAGGAGAGGAGTAAAGGTAATGGGGCAGACAGCACTGAGCTGCTATATGGCAAGAGTAGAGTAGGGTGTTTGACTGACATGACAGGTATCACAGCTGAACTGAGCTAGTGTGCCCAGGGCTGGTGCTAGCATTTTGGGGACCCCCAGCAAGTTTCAAGTTGGGGCCCTACCCAGGAGAATATAAAGTCTGGCCATGTTGCCATTACGCCCCTTCCCTGTTAAGCTTATCCAGCACTGTTTAGACATCACTGCATAGTGTTACTACATTCAGACCATTAAAAAGACTTGGAAGTGCCAAGGTACACACAGTGACTGGCATTTAGTACCAGTGTTGCATTATGACAAGCCCCTGTACCACAGCAAGGTAGCCACTCAGAAGTACACTCACACACTGACTGAAATTTAGTAGTAAAGTTATTACATTACAACAAGCCTCTGTACCACATCAAGGTAGCCAGTCCCACACAGGTACACTAAGGCACCCACACTAACTCCCACACACAGGGCATAGACACACAAGACAAAGACAGCACTACAGCGAGACTGAATAAAGGCACCTACACAGACCACCATACAGGACAGAAGCACACAAGACAGACAGCTACACAGATTCTCGCACACAGGACATAGACACCACACATGATGAATATAGCACTACAGCAAGACTGAACATCAGCGCATACACAGACTTCCACATACAGGACAGACACCTACACCAAACATAGCATTATAAGCAAGACTGAAGAGACATCCACACAGTGCAGAGACACACAAGACAGACAGCTATACAGACTGCTGTACATAGGACATAGACACCCTCACAAGAAGACAGCACTACAGCAAGGCACATTAAAGTATTCATGATATCATTGCTGGAGCCTTCCTGTGTCCTGACAGAGTGCTCTTCAAATTATCTGGAGATATACAGAGCTAAGTATATTTTTCTGGCACTTCAGAGTTGTGCACAGTTAATTGTTGCTTGACTAATTTTATATCATTGCTGGCTGACTTCAGAGTTGTGCACTGTTATTTTTGCTTCACTGTATAGTTATTCAGATCTCTGCTGAAGGTGTTGGTTTTCCCCTACCCATCCTCCCTATTCCTGTCTTGTTGTTTAAATTTGGAGGCTTTTGCAGTTGCCCGCCCACACTAGATTTGATTTGGGACACTCCCCCCAGTCCCGTTTCTACCTAATAGACTCCTTCTGCACTTGTTTTTAGTCATTTTTAATTTAATTGCGTTTTTTTAAACTGTTTGGTCTAACATTGCTACATACTCAAGTGTGCTAGCTTGCACTGCATTTGAATTGTTTTTACTGCTGTTTTAGCTACTTTTCTGTATTAAAAAAAAATCCAAGCCTGTTTCCTACCTTTCCTGTAACTAGTGTAGTCTAGATTCAGAATTGCTATATCCAGGACTGTATGAAAGCTTCTGAGCCCCCCCCCCCCAAGCTTTATCTGTTGGAGGGAAGCCTTCTAGCTTATCAGTGGGAGTGGTAAGCACTAGGTAACCAATCTACCACATAAGGAGTGGTTCTGGCCCAGAAATTGTAGTTATTGGCCATTTTGGCAGTTTTTCCATCTCTCTCAACTTTCTGATTTAAAAGTCCGCATTTGCACTTGTTTCCCCCCTTTCCTGTAACTAGTTTAGTCAGATACAGATTCTTAGTTTTAGCACTTGAATTTGCTTATTCATGATCAGCACTTGTTCAGAACTTGTAAGCACTAAATAACCTACTAATTACTACAGCACTCAACCTTCCTCATTACCTAGAGGAAAACAGTTTTGGTACTTACTTTCCTCACTTGCTTAGTGAAAAACAGCTCTTGTACTCACTTTCCTCACTTATCTAGAGGAAAATAGTTTTTTATTCAGGCATGTCCAAGGGTCAGCTCCCAGTGTTCTCTCCTGTCTATCTGATGAATCTGGGCATCTTGGGGCAGATAACCCTCTCCTCCTACCACCCAACACTACAACCTGTGAGAGATGCACTTATCTAGCCAAACTGGAGGTAAAGCTCTCTTCAACCAAGACTGAACTTGACAGTCAAGAGGAGAAGGTAAACACTTGCACCACACCACACTCATCACATAGTCTCACTAAATCTACACCACCAAAATCCACACATAGAAACACAAAAACATTCACGGAGGCTCTCGATAATAATCTGCTTAAGCAACAGAGACCTCCAAAGCAGAAATGCAAGTGACCTCCACCCCCCCAACACAACCCAAATGACACAGCCCACAGACTCAGTGTCCCACTCAACCACAGCCAATAAGGCAAAACAACGTACCCAACACACTAGTCATAGGTGACTCTATAGTCAGGCACACTGATGTCCCACTCACCAGGCTGAACAAGGAGAAGGTTACTGTAAGCTGCCTGTCGGGTGCCAGGATCCGCCACATAACCCACGCACTCAGGTCACTCCACAACAAGTACAAATATGACTCTGTCATTGTCCATGTTTGTGTGAACGACCTGAGACATACCGCCCTGGACTACATGAAAAGAGACATGGAAGAGCTCTCTGATCTTGTAGCCCAGGCAGGTATGAACCTAGCCCTGAGTAGCATTCTGCCATCACCCAGAATGATACCACAGTACAAGGACAAAATGATTGACTTCAACAATTGGCTAAGCTTCTGGTGTCATTCTAAAGGGATCCATTATCTGTCTGCCTGGGATGACATGGTCGACAGACCACGATGTTTTAGAAACACAAAAACTGGTACAAGCAAGATGCGAACTGAATGAACGCAGGTCACCACACTAAGCAGCAGAAAACTAAAACTGTTTATTGTTAAGCGTTTTTCATCTCAGGTAGTCCCAAGACTTCTTCAGACTTCTCCTGTTTCATAATTACCACGCCACCACCTTTATTCGGTTGCATGATCCTTACCCCTGCTTCCCTGATGGGCCATAAAAGTTCCCTTTCTGCAAGGGTAATATTAGATTTGTCACATCCCTGTGGACCTTTTTTATGTAAAGAACACCTCAAGTCAAGTTCACACATTGTGTCAAATAGTGCTAAAGTTTGATGTAAAACCGGTGAGAAAGTACTGGATACATGTAACCCATTATTACTGGCAAGGTTGTCTCCAAGTAATACATTCAAGTTGAGTTTCCTTGTAAAAAGCTTAAAATCAATAATAGTTTTTACCAAGTCAGCTTTAGTGTCAGGAACGAACATGTTTCCCTTAGCTAAAAGTTCCACTAAAGGTTGTTTAATTACAATGTCCGTGAAGTTGAAAATTTTAAAATCCAAGTTAGTATTGTACAAGATAGTAGGTTTATTCGAAACTGGAAGAAAGTCAATTACCCGTCTTTCCTCCCCCTCTTGTTGTAATTGTTGTTGAAATTGTTCATCCTGTGTGGTTGTTGACGTAAGTTGTAATATGAGGCTCCTGCCCGAAAATCTGTCTGTGTACCTGGATTATGCTCTTGTTGAACTTCGGAACCTGTTACCACTGAGGAGTAACTAGTTGGTCTTGCTTCCCCTGTGGAGGCATTATGTATTTGCTTCCGTGCTGGCATATTTTGAACATGAGTATTACCTCCAGGTCCAGGAATCCGATTGTTAATTTGGTTGACCCCATCAATAGGTTTTTGACCTATAAATGGGTGGGTTTTAGAGGGAGGTGAAGGTGGGTAGGCTTGATTGCTGCTGTATGCTACCCGGTCACAGTTCAGTTTTTTTAACTTTGTTTCTTTTATTTTAGAAATGTGAGAATCAATACTATTAAAAATACGCTCGTAATCAAATTTATATCTCTCAAAGTCAATATGTTGTTGCAGTGCTTGGTCTAAACCTGTAGCCTCTTCCATAAGCACCTCACACTGAATAGTGTAGTGCTTACACATTAAATCTAACAATTCAAGTCCGTGTTTGTTAAAAAGTTTAACTAGATCTTTGTAAAAGGCAGAACCATCCTCTAAACCAGTGGGGTATTGCCAGGAATGTAAACCCTTCGGTACAATACCCTCACTCTTTGAAGTAAGCGATCTCCAACTGTGTTTTCTTATGCTTTAATAATTTCTGGTCAAGGAGTTTCAGTTGTGTTGAAATGTCAGTTACACCTCTCCCTGGTTGCTCCTCGTTGTTACTACTGGTCGACTTTTGTAGGGATAGTGGCTCTGTTAGCCACTGAGCAAAGTTTGGAGCTCCATTAAGCTCAGAGGTAACACTGACATTATTAGTAGATTGATTGTTCATGTTCAATGTTGACCGCGGGCGGTTAATTTCTTCCAAACAAGGACCCACCCGGGAACTTGCATCCGTTACTGGAATCGCTTGGGGCATCAGGAAGTTCGGCACCATGTTTCCAGGGTTAATAGATAATGTGTCCAATCTCACGGTGAGTATGTCAACCCGGTTGTCAAGTAATTCAATTAAAGACTTTAGATTTAGTAAGTCGTCCTCCTTGTTGGACGAAATAAGTGTGGATACCGGTTCTTCAGCCATAGAACAATGAACGAACTGTAGAAACACAAAAACTGGCACAAGCAAGATGCGAACTGAATGAACACAAGTCACCACACTAAGCAGCAGAAAACTAAAACTGTTTATTGTTAAGCGCTTTTCGTCTCAAGTAGTCCCAAAACTTCTTCAGACAAAGTGAAAAACACACGCCCCTTCTTTAAATACATTCAAATGGTGCACGACATACCCCCATTAGTTAAAATGGCAATGAATCATCAATATACTTTGAAATGCTTTAAACTTAAAAACAAAGAGCTGCAAGCTGTAAGCGAACCAAAACACAAGTCGAACGGACTACAAACTTCCGTCCATACGAACCCAAGATGTTGACAACTATGGTTCTAAACAGACTAAGCATGCGCAATATATACATTTTAACTATCAGTCAGAGCTATTCATGCCCAAAAGGTGCTCCGATGCTAAAGGCTGAATAAAATACAAAAAATGCTTTTTCATATACCAATTATTACAATAAAACTAGATCCTGCCTATACAATACATAACCAAAAAAAATCACTTGAAGCTACCTAGTGATTGAAAATGTTTAAAGTTATTAAAACCTATTAAGTCACCTTGACGGTATGAAAATATAAAATCATAAACAATGTGTGTAACTTAAATCATCTCAGGAGGCTCCTAAGTTTTAAAATGCAATAAGTAGTACACATTTCATTAAGACCAGGGAATGCACATGCATCTGTGCATATTTGCCACGTAAGCTCTAACACTTCAAGACGAACAGCTTCAGGACCACCTCTCCCATCTGGATTTATACAGTCAATAGCCCTAAACAAAAATTTATGGTTGGGATTATCAGAAACATGTTTTGCTAGGGCGTTGATCATTTTTAATTTCCTGATGTGGTACAGGTGTTTGTAAACACATTCCCGAAGCATCCTGTCCGTCTTGCCTATATAAAATGCTGGGCACTGTTGGCACTGGGCAAGGTAAACTACAGCTTTGGACTGACAGTTAAATTTGTGTTTAACTTTATATTTTTGACCTCTTAAGCTGAACTGTTCCCCTGTTCCCATGTAAGAGCAAAAGTTGCACAAGACCACAATGCTTTGCCAGAGATGGCCTGCACCTGTCACCCCTAGGATTCCGGATACTGGCTAAGGTTCTTGCCGCCCCTATATTGCCTTTTTTAGGCAAGGTTCAAATGACAAATTCACCACCATAACAGGAACAGGCAAGCAAAAACTGAGGGTAATGCTACTCAATGCTAGAAGTCTAAATCTAAAAATGCACTCACTCGAGGCACTCCTTAAAATGGAGAACATCGATATCTGTGCAGTGACTGAGACCTGGTTCAAGGCTCCAGAGACCACCACTGCACTACCAGGCTATAACTCATACCACACTTTTCGGCCATGTAACCTGGACCGGAACACCAAAGGTGGAGGTGTGTCCATATTCATTAAGGATATCCACACCTCCAGGCTAGTTGCTCAGCATAATGCAGCTGAGGTTATCCAAGTGCAACTAACTCTGGGCAAAACTGCAATCCAAATTGTAGCTTGCTACAGATCCCCCACCATGCCCCAGGATTCCCACTCCTCTTTTCTTGATGTACTGGAAAATATTAGGATTCAACCAAACACCCTAATAATGGACGATTTCAACTACCCCACCATTAACTGGGAAACCAACTCCTTCGCTCAACGCTTTCTGGAATTCATAAACTCCAATGCCCTGGATCAACTTATCCACACCCCCACCAGGGGCAACAATATCCTAGATCTAGTCATTACCAACATGAGTGACCGGTGTTCCACACCTGAAGTCAGTGCCTCATTGGTCCGATCCAACCATAAGCTAATTACCCTAAATATCCACATCCTGCCCCCACTCCCTTTAAGGAAACCATGGTAAAAAATTTCTCCAAAGCCAACTTCCTGCTTCTTAAGACAGAAGTGGTGAACTTCATGACACCCATGCAGATGGACAATACAGTTACAACTACTGAATCCTAGACAATTGCACTTTATAAGCACTTACACGAGTGCATTGATCGTGCTATCCCAAACAGAACCAAGATGCTATCCTCCAAAAAAAGCAAGCCAATCTGGTGGTCCCCTGCCATAAACAAACTGTACAACAGAAGGAAGAAACTGTTGCAAAAGAGAGTAAAATCCCATGAGTGGAGGAGCTCCCTGGTCAGCCTCCGTAAGAAGCTGCGATCCCTGATAAAATCCTCTAAAGCTAGTTACGAAAACAAAATCACCACTGATTCTAAAGACAATGGCAAAGCATTCTATAGCTATGTCAAGAATCTCAATGGCAACATTCAGATCTGCTCTGAGTTACAGCACAATGGCACTAAATATACAGACCCAACTGATATTGCCAACATCCTGGCAGATAGGTTCAGTGCTAACTTTACCCCTCTCTCACCCCCTAAAGAGCACATCTCTATACCAGAAGAATGCAAAGTTCCTGTAATTACGGCTGCACAGGTAAAAACCATACTCTCCAAAGCCAAGAACACAGCATCCATGGGACCAGACAACATCCCAGGCTGCGTTCTACATGAACTACAGAACTGGCACCCCACCTAAGTGCCATGTTCAATCATAGCCTCACCTCAGGCTTTGTGCTCGCTGAATGGCGCACAGCAATGGTTATCCCACTCCACAAGGGGGGGAGCCACCATGGACCCCAGGAACTACCGCCCCATTAGCCTGACGAGCCTGGTCTGCAAGGCCATGGAACGTATCATCATGGAACTTATAAACAAAGACATTGGTAATCTCCACACTCTGGACCCCACCCAGTTCGGGTTTGTAAAAGGCAGATCATCTCTTCTAAACCTGATAGACTTCTTTGAAGCAGTCACCAAAGCCGTAGACGAGGGTAAGGTGGTCCACACATCCTATCTAGATCTTTCCAAGGCTTTCAACACCATCCCCCACTCTGGAATTAGAGATAAACTCACTAAACTAGGTATAAATCCCTATGTCAGAAGATGGGTTGCCAACTGGCTCACTGACAGAACCCACACTGTGAAAGTAGCAGACTCCAAATCCAACTTCAGACCAGTGACAAGTGGAGTACCACAGGGTTCAGTCCTGGGTCCTCTCCTGTTTGGTATCTACTTCTCTGAATTACAGGCTAACACAGAAGGTCTTTGACTAACAAAGTTCGCAGATGACTGCAAACTAGGAGCCATAATCAAAACTCCTAATGATGTGGACATCCTACAAAAGGGCCTCACTGAGACAGATGCTTGATGTCAAAGCCATGGCCTCAAGCTCAATGCCAAAAAGTGCATTGTGATCCCCTTTGATAAAAACTCTGTACCCATCAGCTACAACATAGGCGAATAGTATACTTAACACTGAAAGTGTGATAAGAGACCTTGGGACACAGGTGGACAGTAGTCTCTCCTTTGATAATCGCATTGCCACAGTAGTCAGGAAATCCTTCTACATGGCACACCTCATCACAAGAGGTTTCTCATCCAGAAAAAAAGAGGTCATCGTTCCCCTCTACTCATCACTCATTAGACCCATTATAGAGCATAATGCCCCTTTTGGTATGTACCTCACAAGACATCTACAACAATTGGAAAGGCTGCAGAAATACCTCACAAAGAGGATTACCGGCCTCAAACAGATGCCAAACGCAGACCGTCACAAAAAACTCCAGCTTTACTCCATCGCATATCACCTACTCAGAGGTGATCTCTGCCTAACATACAAAGCTATGTCAAACCCAGAGCTTTTGGGACATGCTCCATTTAAAGAAGTCCCAATCCCTCTGAGCTACATGCTCTAGGGACCTAAACTTTGTCACCACAATAAACAGAACATGCCGGAGGGATAGATTCCTGTCCCAGAAACTTGCCATACTCTGGAATAAACTACCTATCTATATCAAACAAAGCTCCTCATTAGCACTCTTCAAGAAAAATCTTGATGATTGGATGGGAAATAGGAAATTCACCCCGGGGATCACATCTGTGGCTCTACTCGACAGTGGCACAGGAAAATAATTTTCTTGGATGGCAAAAGCCAGGGTACATTTTTGGCTGGGCTTGTATAGGCCCTAGGGCTGATAGCCTAGTACCTACCTATGAACCTATGTTTGTCAACATTGCATGAATGGGCATGGATATGCTTGTAGGCAAGTTAAACTGTTCAGTCAAATCCCCAATTGATTTAAACAGTTTTTGCTATGTAGCACGTTTCAGGTGTTTACATGTCCTCTCGGTTCCCTAAAACCTTATCCACAAGCTTTTAATAGTTGTATGTACAATACAGTAGTGTTAAACTACTTAACCCCTTGTAAATTGCCCCAGTACCAGCTGCAGCACATCACTAATACCTTCCCCCTGCAGTTCTTTTTTCTTCCTTTGGTTTTATGTAATAATGTATGGCCCCTACTCATAGCTGCATCCTAATTCAATAGTCTCCAGTTCCAATGCATTTTTCTAAAGTTATACCTAGTGAGCAGTAGCTAAACAATTTAATCTGGTTAGCAGAGGTAAAGTGCTAAAGTGTTGTCTAACTTGGTGTTACTTTAAAAACATAATCAACATTATTGATACCAAAACAAAAACAATTAGGAAAACCTTATTGATAGTGTTGTAACTGTCTGTCTTCCACACTAAGGTTTAATATTACTTTTAAAACAAAGACATAAAGCTTGGGAAACATGGATTCACAATAAAACATTGACAAATCAACAAAATTGCACAGAACTAAGGAATAAAGCCAAAAAACAAATCAAGCTTGAAAAAAAAAACACTACACCAACACCCAAAACACAAAAATAACCCACAAAAATTAATTCTGGTCTGCCATCTTAAAATTCTACAACCAGGCAAATTGGTACCCCATAGCCAACAACCAGTAACTCTGCAGACAGTATTACTGCACAGTTTAATAAATACTGTACTAAATCTATCCTAGGCCTCATAAATAAGAGCTGCTCCTCATTTCCTCCAAACCTCTCACCCACAGCCCAGAATAACAACTTCCCTCTGCAACCAATCCCGACAAATACTATGAAAAAAATTCCTAAATAAACGCAAACCCACTACATCTGCAGCTGATAATTTACCAGCTGGATTTGTTAAAATTACAACCAATGCCATTTCATTCTCAGTCTCTATGCTAATCAATCAATCTATATCAGAATGCCACATACCCTCCATCTGGAAAATGCCTCATATAATACCACTACATAAAGAAAGGAACTCTACAGGACTATCAAACTATTGCCCTATTGCCATTCTATCCCCTTTATCAAATATCCTAGAAAAATGCGTTCATTCACAAATCCTACATTATCTCTTAGACAACAAACTTCTGGCAAACACTCAGCATGGTTTTCGCCCTTGTCACAGCACTACAACAGCCATTTTCAGCTTCACCAATACCATTAACTATCACCATAACAAAGGTAAACTCATTTCTTCTATCTTTCTAGATCTCTCTAAGGCTTTCGATACAGTTTCCCACAATAAACTCTTATCTGCACTTTCCAGTCTTAATCTGAGCTACTCCTTTATTACACAGTTCCAAGACTATTTTTCAGGTCGTACTCGGGCAGTAAAATAACAAAACATCTTATCTCCACTTCTGCGTGTTACTTTAGGACTTACTCAAGGCTCTATAACTTGGACCACTTCTTTTTAGCAAATTTAGCAGCAACCTTCTTATTGCTACCTCACATGTCACATTAGTCCAATCTGCAGATGATTCGACCCTAATCTGCTCTGCCCCATCATTCCAACGACTTCAAAAAATAGCACAGGAATCCTTTACTGCAGTTGAAAACTGGCTAGCCAATTCTCAGCTCATTCTTAACCTAGACAAAAGTAAACTGATGTTGTTTCACCCCACCAACACCACTACTCCCACCACTCATTTCACAGTCACTTCTAGTAGCAATACCTACATTATTCCTGTAACCCAAACTAAATTTCTAGTGGTCATCATTGATCAAAACATGAAATTTGATATGCACATTGCCCAAACAATAAAGAAAGTGCATAAAAAATTTGGAATTCTACACATGTGCAGTAAATACCTCACCAACAATACTAAAACAATTATTGCTAGAACTCACCTTGCCTCCACACTTCACTATGCATCCCCCATTTCACTAACCTTAACAAATCTGACTTAACTAAACTAAATTGCTGTTACAACAAAATAGCAAAATTCACAACCAGTCTCACCTATCGATCTCATCACTGCCAGGCCCTTAAACAACTACCCTGGTTAGAACTACGAAATCTCCTCACCCTCAACCAACTCACAATGGCCCATAAGATAATTCAAACTGAAAAAACACCAGCCCTTCAAGACATATTAATCCAGTACTCAAACAAACGCACAGTAAGATTCAGTAATAAATTACTAATCAACATAACCAGAGCTAAAAACAGTGCTGGAGGCTCTCTATATTCCAACTTCATTGCTAAAACCTGGAACAATTTGCCCCTTAACATTAGAACCACAGCCAACAAAATAACCTTTAAAAACCTTTTCAAAACACATTTAGCAAGTTCATGGATTTCTCCATGTTCCATCCCAAACTAAACAACCCATTTTTAATTCCCCCCTACCCACTACCAATATTTTATCTTATTTTTATTTTTCCTACCTTCTCTAACAAGTTCCTCACTCTCTCTAATATGACAAACTTATTTATTATTCTTTATGCATGACAAGTTATCTGTTGTAACATTTTGTTATATTTCTTGTAATGTTTTAAAGCTGCAGTGGAGCTTTTCTCCCCGGGCCTCTGCTGCACTGAAAATGGACCTGTTCAGCCCAGTCGGACTTTCCCAGTAAACAAATGTCAAGTAAATAAAATAATTTGTTGTGGCAAATTAGTGGGGACTGAATTCAGTAAATAATGACAGTCATTTAAGTTTCCGACATCATATCCTTCAGAAAATGCATGGTAACGCAAGTCCCTTTATTCCAGCAACTTTCTAAGGTTATAATAACAATATTTAAAATGTGACCCTATTTTTGAGGCTTTGTCAAGATTTTTTGCACTAATAGGTTGAGAGCTACGTAGGTAACTTTGAAGCTTTTCTCCCAGGGCCTTCTCTGAAAATGGGTTCTCGCCCAGTCAGACTATCCTGGCAAACAAAAGTCAATAAAAATAAATTGAAATTAAAAAAAATACAACTTAATTCCCTGGCTGTCTAGCTGCTGCAGCCAATCAGGTCCCTTGCTTTACTGAAATGGACCTGATTGAGTGCACCTTACAGGAAACAGTTTAAAAAAAGGCAGACTCGCATGGTGACGTTACAAACCGTTCAGTCATTTAGGAGGTGCTGAACAAGGCATGGAGGAAGTAGAGAAACCCACAGATGCTTTTTGTAGGTGCCTTCGTATGCTGGGAGACAATCGGGGGCTCTCCAGGTTCAGTAGGTGCCTAACACTGGCAATGAAACCATGGCTAACGAAATAACCTTTAGAATCCTTCTCAAAACACACTTAGCAAGTTGTGCATTTTCCAACCCAAACTTTTTATTCTTCCTACCTCTTCTATCTATTCTTCCTGCCTTCTCTAACAAATTCCTCACTCTCTCTCTAATATGACAAACTTTGTTTGTTATTCTTTATGCACGACCTCTTATCTGTTGTAAAAAAAATATTTTTCTTTTTATATTTCCTGTAATGTTTTAAAACTGTAGTGGAACTTTTCACCCCAGACCTCTGCTATGCTGAAAATGGACCTGTTCAGCCCAGTCAGACTTTCCCAGCAAACAAATGTCAAATAACTAAAATAGATTGTTGTGGCAAATCAGTGAGGACTAAATTCACTAAATAATGACTTGATAATATTAATTTGAGTTTCAGACATCATATTCTTCAGAAAATGCATGGTAACACAAGACCGTTTATTCTAGCAACTTTCTAAGGTTATAAAAAAAATATTTAAAATGTGTCCTTATCTTTGAGGCTTTGTCCAGACTTTTTCTGCTAAGAGGTTGAGAGCTATGTAGGTAACTCTGGAGCATTTCTCCTTGGGCCTCTGCTGGAAACAGATTCTTGCCCAGTGGGACTATCCCGGTAAGTAAAAGTAAATAAAATAAATTTAAATAAAACAAAAAAATACAACTTACTTCCCTGACTGGCTGTCTGCTGCAGTCAGTCAGGTCCCTTGTTTTACTGAAATGGACCTGACTGAGTGCAACTTACAGGCAAAAGTTAAAAAAAAAAGCAGACTCGCTTGGTGATGTCACACAGCTGTGCAGACATCTAGGAGGTACTCAACAAGGCAAGGTGGAGGTGGAGAAACCCTCAGCAGCTTCATGTGGGGCCCTTGTATGCGGGAAGATAATCGGGGGCTCCCTGCAGCCGCGGGTTCGGTGGGTGTTTAATGCCGGCTGTGAGTGTGCCTGAGTCAGTGTGTGCTGATGAACAAAATATTTAGCCACATAGCTGCACCTCATGTTTAACCAGCAGTGGAAGGTCAGCTTAATGGTCACCAGACAGACCAGTACGGGTGTGGACAGCAAACTGTTAACCCTGTTACTCATTTAAACAGGAGGAAATGGGATAAATAGGAAAGTAGAAAAGGGGAAAAAGCAAGCAGAAGTAAACATAAAGAATAAAAATAGAGAAGGGTACCTTTTTAACTTAAAGAGCCCCTTTTGTAATATTTGCAAAAGAAGGATAGATGCAGAAGTTAGTGAGAGACTGCAGTGGATGAATAAGAGAGGCAGATAAACAGAGTCAGACTGGTAGACAAAAGGTTGGGGGGACACTGGACAGGTGTAGACATACAGATAGTAGATAAGTGGAATGGAGAGAATTGCACAACACACATAAAATGGAAATGGCACATAAGCCCCCATACCTGGATAGGGCATTAGTTGAATGCCAGAGCATCCTGGTAGGCAACAAATGAAGGCTGATGGTGTCAATCACCATTCCAGACACCTCATGCCAGGCATCCACATTCCACAGTGGACCATCATGATTACTCAGCAGATGCCCCTTGAAGTTATTATACAGGAAGAACGGGAAATATCTTACTCACCCTGGCAGAATACTCTGGAACTCTCTATTCCCCACTGTCTTAAGAAGCTATGGTCACTCCCTCTACTTCATTTGTAGACCAAAATGGTAGCTTCATTCACAGGGACTCATGCTTGTGAATTACATGTCATGGAGTATTGTGATGAACTGCAGCACTAACACATGACCACAGTGTGCTCCATGGTTCTGTGGGGTAGGCAAATGCATGTCATGTGCATGGCATACTTGTCACATGGTTCATAGTCACTGTAATGGTTAGGGCTGTCGTTACCATGTACAGTGGCAGTGCTTGACCAACAGTGATGCTAACTTGCTTCATTAGCATAGCCATTGTACTAACTGGCTGTTGTTAGCAGAACATAAACCACTGGTGCCATTTTGTACCATACCACTTGGTACCATGCAGCTGTGAAACAGAAGAGTTTCAGTAAAGATACAATAGACTTGGAGCTTCGCAGAGTTAAGGTAAAGTACCTCAGATGAAAGGACTCTGGTTGATGTCAATAACAGTGAAGCAGATACAGTGGTACATGTGTAATTGGAAACCATTGACAATGGCATGGTTATGTTCCATCTGCCTGTGGCTGTGAGGCAGGGGCAATTCAGAAACAACACAACATTTGGGAAGGACATATTGCAAAGTTTATGGAGGTTCCAAGACCATATGTCTGGCAGCTGATGCAGAAGATTAAGGCTGTGAGCAGTAGTTCCTGTGGTACAGGGATCAATTCCTTCAGCCCTCATTTGCCTACTGTTTGGCCTTAAGCAAGTCACTTACCACAATACTTGAGGGCAACCATGGCCTGCAAACCTTGTAACTAATTGTAATCATATGATCCTATGTTGAGGGGGGGCTCCAGTGCACAAATGGAGCTGCTGTGCATAGGACAAACTGCAGCTGATAACCAGGTGCATAAGGGGAGGGAAGCTTCCTGTTGAAATGTTGACATTCAAAATGCTGAGTGCTGACAAACCAGAAAAAAATGACTGAAACTACAAAACAGAGCGAATTTCCAACTCCCCAAACTTATATATGTGTGTATGTATATATATATATATATATATATATATATATCAACTCTGAGATAGCCATACTTTGGAGAAAAGGGAATATTTTGAGAAATGGCTGTCTTGGACTTGATATATGTAAATCTGTTTTTTACATCATTCAGTCTTTGTGTTTCGGGGCTTGCTCTAGTGGGTCTCACAGTTCAAAGGGTTACAGTTATATCTATCAAACCAGTTATAGGGCTATTTTTAGAAATGGTGGGACTTTCTAAGCTGGGATTCATAAATGCACATAATGTAGGACAAACTATAGGAAGAGGGCAATGAGCAGGATTTGGGTAATTCTAACATACAGATAGTGCTGTCACATAAGGGTAAAAATAGTGTGGTATTCAGCACATTCTGATGAGTACATAATGATTAATAATGGGGGACAGGCTGTGGCCATGGTTATAGTACCTAACAGGAGGTAGGGAGGTTGAGCATACTAGTCAATGCAGCTTATAACCAGCAGCAAAAGGTGAAGTGGCTGTGGCCACAGGTATGTGCATACCGCAGTGTACCATTCACATCCACTGACTGACTGACATGTTTCACTCTCAGGTGTATATGTTCTGCATGGCAACACCTGAAAAGTTCACCAGTATGGAAATTGAAGGCTTGGTACAGGCTCTTCACACATGTAGCATGCACCTCCAGGACAAAGTTGCCATAGACAAGTATTATCAAGACCAGTTGTGACAGGAGTTGGTGCAGGATTTTAATGATGTGGGTGGCCAAAATAGATCTGTATAACAGATGTGATGAAGGGTCACTGATATTATACTCACTGCAAAGGAAAAGGCATGGGACAGTGCATCAGCTAGCCAGGTACACCAAAGGGTTGGACGAACAACAATGTAGCAACTCACAGAGGTTGAGGGGCTTTTGGTGTCACTCACCAGCCAGGGAGAAAAGGTACACATACCTGTGGTGGCTTGGATGTGGAAGTTAGGCTAGTACCAGCTACTCGTGTGTAAGCAGGGGAAGTACAGGTTAGTTATGCCCATTATAGTGCAGTATAGCACACTCCACTGCATGTTTGAAGGGAAGGAAAGATCAAGGGCCACCTGCATATTTGTCCTTCCTTGCACCTCCGGTCTACAACTGCAACAACCTGCATTATGAGATATCTCTGTCCATGTATGCTCTAGCTGTTTTGTAATGCATGATAATAAATGTAAGGACTATAGGGACATTTGTGTGTGAGCAGATAATTCCACCACCTGTGTTCCTGCTTCCCCAGGTTCCAGTGGTGCAGCATCCAGTTCAAGTAAACATGTGTATGGCAGCAGCAGGGCAGCTGTGGTTGATGATGGCAATATCCAAGTGGTACATAAAATGCCAAAATTAAATTAAATACAGTTAAAAAATATCCAAGTGGCACAGTCCAATGACACACTGACATTGTAATACTGCAGGAGGTGATGTCATTCATGTCCACCAATATTGAGGCCCCTGTAGAGGTACAAGCTGAGCTTACAGCTTCACTGGTGCATGACAGACATCTTGTACCTAAGAGTTCTTCACAGGCTCTACTTGTGTTCCAGTTGCACACAGCATTCAAAATGTGCACTGCCTCTGAGCTGTGCATATCCACAATAGGAGATAGATGTGTGGAGGAGGGAGTTAGCTGCTGCAAGGACCATCCATGATATAGCAAAAGAACTCAGCATTAACTAGCAGATATGCAGGTCAGTGATCCAGACACACGTGGCAACTAATCACAGCACTGTGAAGTTGGCAAGTGTGCTCTGTGGTTTTTGAGATTTTTTTGCATCAACTGCACAGTAACATGGAGTATAGGGCAGGGTACATACAGTACTACTGAAGTCAGTAGTGGCAAATTTTGCATACATAGGTGCCTCAGTGAGACACACTGCAACTGCCATATGGTTTGCCTCTATAGCCCATATTTTACCTGGCCAATAATTAGCCCAGATGTGAGGAGGTTGGCCACAGACCTTCCCAAGTCAGACTACACTAGCCATTGTTGATGCAGCATCATTGTTGCTTGTGGGCACAGAGCATGTAACTCCTGTCATGGGCTTCATCCAGGTTGTGGGCAAAGGTGCTTCTCTGGCTTAGCACCTGGGATGTCTCATCAGGCTACATGCACATGCAGTCATAGTTCTCCACCTTCCCATGGGCATACAGCCTGCTTCCCCAGTCATGGGTGTCAAACAGATCATGGGCAATAGCAATCTTCAGGAAGAGTACATGCACTTGGTACTGCAGCTCCTCACATCCCTGCCACAGACCTTAACAAGGCCTAACACCATAAGTCAATGCAGGGGGCACTGTTGTGGGGAATAAAGTCCCTGCAACCTCCTGGTCAGCCATTCTCATCCTCCCTATCATCCAGTCTTGTATCATTGTGTTACCTGTTACCATGTCCCCTCCCAACCTGTATAAGTAATGATGATTGTGCCTGCACTCTCTTTAACCCATGTAGATGTTGTGATGTTTGTTGTACAAGTGACCAGTCTGTGCACAACCCATCATAGTGTGGGTATAACACATGCTTCGTTTTTATTCTATGCTATCAGTGTAATGACCCACAGTTGTGGACCAGATGCTGTCTGTTTGCCATTGCTGCAGTGTATTTCTCCCACTTTTGCATTGCCTGTAGCAGTGCTGCTGCATGTTCCTCTCCTGACTCTCCACCCTGCCCTTTCACTGCTGGTACAACTGATATAGAAGGTACTGCCAAAATGTTCACCTGCTGATCCAGCTCTTTACACAATGTCATCATGTAAGAAGTTCCCCTCACAAAGCCCTGTGGTATAAGATGAATATTTGCCACTTTTGTGAAACATATGAATTGCCCGAGAGGAAATGACAAATTATAAATAATTTTTTGTGCATTACAAACCTCATGGGAGTCTGGGGAGTGGAATCCTTTCCTGTTGATGTGTGATAGGCCCTCTGGACCAGACAGGGTCTTAGTGATGACATTTGTACAGCATACCTCTCACCCATACCGAATTTCTCAGTTAAAACTGGTTTTGAGGTCCAAAGAATGGAGTGCCACAATTCCTGAGCGGCACCCCTTAATTTCCGATTTTCCCACCTCTTTTTTCAAAATTTGTTGACCTTGACCTGACATCATCGCATGTGCGATGACGTCAGCTATGTGAGTAGCCTGCCAGCCTGTTGGATTGGAGCTCAAGAGACGTGCGAGCATTTCTAGCTGCTTCATTGCGAGGGAATTATAAACTGGAAGGAAATATTGCTCTTTCACATTATGTTTTAACGCTCCATTGCGGGGTAATTACTGTAAGGGGAGAAAGAAAGCTGCAAGATAAGTCCAGGAGAGGAGGGAACTACGAACTGCTCCACAAGTCCGTTACGAACATATTACACTGTGTGTGTGAGCTAGCTTTACTTATTTAATGACTGCGCTTCTCTTATTTAATGGCTGCAAGAAGGGTTACATTTGTTTATGGCTGCAGGCTCTGTGCTAGTGTGCGTTCGTTTTACTTTATTACATTAACGAACAGCAGGATTTCTTTTACTTACTGGCTGCAGAGAAACTAGTGTGTGTGTATGTGAGAGAGAGAGAGAGCTTTACTTATTTAACGCCTGAGCTTAACAGCTACCCGAAGGGTTACATTTATTTACAGCTGCAAGCTCTGTGCTAGTGTGCTTTTGCTTTACTTAATTACATTAACAAACAGCTGCAGGCTGTCTTTTACTTACTGGCTGCAGAGAAACTGTGCAGGCAGGAGAAACTGGTGTGTGTGAGAGAGCTAGCTTTACTTATTTAACGGCTGAGCTTAATGACTGCAGGAAGGGTTACATTTGTTTACAGCTACAAGCTCTGTGCTAGTGTGCTTTTATTTTTACATTAACGAACAGCTGTGGGTTTTCTCTTACTTATTGGCTACAGGCAAACTGTGCTTTCTTTTAGTTATTGGCTACAGTGTGTGTGTGTGTCAATGAATGTGGCATATGCATCTTTTTTGTACAATGTGTAAAACAGTCCTAATTGAACAATGCAGCACTGTACAGCCACCCAGCTTGTCCTTAAAATAATACAGAGAGAAGGCAAATATGTATACATCCGATACATTGTGAGGGAGATATGGTGAAAACATTCAACAGCTGTTTCCCATTTCTTCTTCACAGTGTTTACAAAAGCCATGTACAAGTAATAAACGCATTCTGGCTCATAGTACTTCCACACTAAACATTTGTCTTCTACAGCATTTCATTTGTTATTTATAATTTGTTGCTTTAATCTCCATTTGAAATAACAGCCTCACTATTGCTTGAATTCTATCATGAATGTAGATGTAATAGAAAAAAAAAATAATTTCCATTGCTTAAAGCTCAAGTATTAGCACCAGACATCAATCCCATATATGGGTGGCTCAGATGGTTCAGCATCTCTATACATAGCAGACTTGTGTTTGTGTTTAATTTAATTAACTAAGGAGTTCTACAGAAGACAGCCTTCTGCCATAGCAGAGAACAGAATAATCATCATAGTGAGGAGACTAAAACAAGTTCTGGACATTCTATTATAGTCAGAGGTAGGGAACAACATTTCTACACATAACGTCTTAAAAAATAATAATTAAAACGGACTTTTCAGAATGGGTTTCACTTAATGTGGATGCACTATTCTTGATGGGACATTGGATTTATTTGTTCATCCTGCTGTTGATCTTGATGAAAGGTAACTAAATGGCATAGAAGATACTGAAGGCATCATACAGGAAAAAGAAATATACAAAGCATCTGATAGACTATATGAAAAACTAGTTGTAAAAATTGTGTGAATTTTCTTGTTAAACATAGTCCTTTATTAAACTTGATGATCCCGGTAGCTTTTAACACTGAGACCCTGGGTGTCTTGTCACAGATGAGAAACAGCACTGCTGAAACATAACTTCTATCATAAAAATCACATTCTGGCATGAGATGGATACTGACGTCACTACTGTAAAGTAAATGTAGGGCAACTTTCTCAGAAACACTGCACACTATACAGTAATCATTGGTTTTCGTTGTTATATTTGATTCAAATTTCTAAAAAACACGCCTTTATTTTTTTCAGTTTTCAGCTTGGTGTTGTGGCTTTTTGAACTACTGCATTTTTCAAATAGTTGTATTACATGTTGAAAATATTGGGCTGATGTTGAAGATGATCATATTACTCATTCCATAAAAAAAGTGTGGTGGGGATGCAATTCACCCTGACATAACAAGGCTCCATTTCC
Source organism: Protopterus annectens (assembly GCF_019279795.1). NCBI lineage: Eukaryota > Metazoa > Chordata > Ceratodontiformes > Protopteridae > Protopterus > Protopterus annectens. The sequence goes on along the minus strand of NC_056744.1, from coordinate 119,607,370 downwards.
TTTTTCATAGCACAGGTTTCCTGAATGCTAAACCTGTCCTGTTGTTTACGTGCTCACTATATGGATAGTGCTGCCTCTATAAAATGTGGCAATGGAACAGCACACCCTATATACTTAAACCTTACAAAATAATATAGATGTTCTCTTTTCTTGCCTCTCTGCAACAGTCCTAATGTTATGCAAAAAAAAAAATAGAACTGCTATATGGAATTTCATGGTTTTATCCTAATTTTATGCTAAAAATATTATTACTGTGAACATGCATTTTGGAGTAAAAATGGGTATGCGTTACAGCATATCTCACCTATTTTATACAATTCTGATTCTTCCATTTTAGGTGTTGTAATTTACATAATCCATGTGGATTTTTTACATGACGTTCCACATTCCATGTCATTAGGATGCACTGAATATCATCCTGTTTTTACCCTTATGAGCTCACACTGTCCATATGTTAGAATTGCCCACATCCTGCTCATTGCCTCTTCCCACACTGTTTGTCCTACATTATGCACATTTATGAATCCCAGCTTAGAAGTTCCCACCATTTCTAAAAAGAGCCTTATAACTGGTTGTAATGTATATCTATGTATTTTTTAAGTTGGTAGCAAACTTTTACCATTTGAAATGTTTAGACTCACTAGAGCGAGCCCAAAAACACAAAGACTGAATGATGAAAAAAATAGACTTACATATATTAAGTCCAAGACAGCCATTTCTCAAAATATTCCCTTTTCTTCAAGGTATGGTGATCTCAGAGTTGGTATATATAAGTTTGGGGGGTTGGAAATTGTCTCTCTCTTGTAGTTTCAGTCTTTTTTTTTTTCCGGTTTGTCAGCACTCAGCATTTTGAATGCCAACATTTCAATACAAAGCCTTGGTAAACAACAATTACCACTACAAAAACTCAGTTTAGCTGAGCAAAAAAAAAAAAAAAAACAGTTAAATTATTATTTATTTATTTATTTATTATTTTTTTCCCAGTTTGACAACTGGGTAAAAGTGGACTAGTTGATAGACCCAGACACAGTGATACAAGACACAAACATAAAACTATACACAGACTAAAAGAATACAGAGTTGTACATGGTACAGTAACAAAGTAGAAACAATTAATTTGTATGTCACTTACAATTATAAATGGGAACATAGAAACGTACTAGGTAAGTTATCATGTGGACCATAAGATGCCTTGCCACATACACCTTTGTGCAGACAAACGTAAGTTCTTGCCACCCTTTACAAGCACTTAATATTTCTCACCTCCTAGGTTGAGCAGGGCTGTACGTGACAACCCAAGTGTAAATTTGTGCCTGCTCATCCACTCATCAAGACTTCCTTATAGGTAGTCAAAGCAGTGTTTTGTTTGGTCTATAGTGGTAACTTATTCCACAGACTGATAATACATTGAGTTAGGAACCTATCCCTCCAGTGAGTCTTGTTTATTTGTTGGTGTAGATATAAGTCCTTAGTGTTGGTGATTGTAATGCCACTGGTTTTGCCAAGAAATTGGAGGTCAAAATAGAAATGGGCCTTTCATGGCTTAAATAGCAAGGCAAAGGTCACCTCTTGGCAACCTGTAGGCTACTAAGTAAAAGGACAGTTACAGTAATTTGCCTTGGTAACTAAAGGATTTAAGACCCTCACTTTTCTTGGTTAGAAACCTGTGGTGACTTTCCAGATGAACAATAATATTGGATTTGTACATATCAAAGATAGCATTGTATTCATTGATTGGTCTGATAAGGGAAGAGTACTGTGGTAAGATGACGTCTCTGAATCTTTAAGACATTCCCTTGGAAATTAGCTGGGCCAAATAGAATGATTTCCTGACTATGGTGGAAACATGATGATGGAATGAGAGAGAGGTGGAGTTTTCCTCATAAGAAACTAGGTCTCTTATGACCATATCTGTCTGAAGAGGAGTACCTTTTTTTAACATATGAGATGGGAGCAGCATTTCTGGCAAAACTACTGCTATACATTGCACTTTTTTCATTTAGTGTGAGGCTGTTTTTGATGCACCTTATATATGCATGTTCCAACCCTTGCTGAAGCTGTTTTGTCAGTAGATGAGCAGTGCCCAGTTTACAGTAATCACTAAACTTGGTCAACCACACTTCTGAAATATTGGCTTGGATATCTGCAAAATAAATCCCAAACAGGAGAGGATGCAGAACTGAACCCTGTGACAACCAATTAGTTATTATTTTACATTAAGAGAGGGAACCAGCAACTTTCACAACGTGGGATCTGTTGTGGATAGCAAGTTTGCAATCCAGCAGACAATGTATGGGTTTACATTGTGCTTGTCTAATTTTTCAATAATAACCTGAGGGAATAGTGTATCAAGCCTTGTTCAGGTTGAGAGAAGCAATGTGCATAGTAACCACTGTCCACAGCCCCTGTAAACCTTTTTACACAAGTTTACTAGGTTCAGGAGTTAGGACTTGCCCTTCACAAAGCCAGACTGTTTAGGACCTAGATCACTTAAGTTGAATATGGCTGCTAAAATGAGTTCTGGTATGATATGTTCCTTGGCTTTGCATATAAGGCTGGTGGATCAGTAATTAGCTAGGTCTGTTGAGGGGCCACCCTTGTGAAGGGAAGTCACAGTGGATGTTCTCCAGGCATCAGCAACAAACCCTGTAGATAGGCTGAACAGTGTAAGTAGAGGTTCGGGTAGTGCACACCTGGCACTGATGAGAACATAACCTGGTGTGCTTAGTCCCATCAAGGTATTATTTTTAGCCTTTGACAGGGATTCTAAGACTTGTTCCAAGGTGATTACCAGGGAAATTAAATTATCAGGGAGACTGGGGCCACAGTGTGGGTCGGAGAGGTAAAGTTAGCACTAAATCTGTCTGCTAATACATCAGCTATATCCTTGAGATCAGAATGTGTGATATTATTATGGATGAGCCTAGTGCATTTTCAGCATTATTTCTTAATTTTATGACATTACTGAAGAAAGATTTGTAGTTTCTTTTGGAATCTGTAGCAACTTTAAGTTCATACTCTGCTTTATATTTTCGAATAGGCTTTTTAAGTGTGTTGGTGATGTGTTTCAGTTTAGTTTTGATGTAGGGAGATGGAGGTTTCTTTCAACTTTCATAATTTTTCTTCTTTTGTTGTATATTTATTGATATGGAAGTTCCACTGAAAGGTTCATTCATGAATTTACCAGAGAATGGATACTGATTTGAATATGCAACTGTTCAGGTAATGATAAAATTCGGAGGTAAATGAGGCAGCCCTCTCATTTTGGTCATTTGCAAGGGATTGTTGAGACTTTTCATACATCTTCCATAAGTTGAAGTAGCGTTTGCCTTGAGAAGTCCCTAAAGATGATCTCATTTGGTAGTGGAGTAGTACCTCTCAGCCTAATATTGAAGATGACTGATTTGTGGTTAGATTTATCCAGGGATGAGGAGGTGTGGGATGGGGTACAGGTGGAGGCCAGGTTAATAAGAACCACATCAAAGATATCAGAGCCTGTAGTGTGTGGGTTTACAATTTGCTCCAGTCCATTGATATTAATGAAGTCTTGGAAACACTGAGCATATCTGTTTTTATGGGTGTAAGTGTAACAAGTAATGCTTGGGTAATTGAAGTCCCCTAGTAAGAGCATCTTTGGTTTGATATTTAATGCCTCAATGGTGTTGAGGTAATTTCTATGATCTTTAGGTGACGTTGGTTGGAATCTGTAACTAGCAGTGAAGCAGGAGTTGGATTTGTTAAGGGTGATTTGGATCTCCAGGAGCTCCAGGTTATAGTCGTGAGTAATTTGATGTAAAGTAGTGGTGTTTCTAACAAATATAAATACTCCTCCACATAGGATTTGAAAACATAACAGAGGTTATACTCAGGCACAGAATGGAGTAGTAACCACCTGTCTGGCTGAACTCCATGCTATGTAATAGCTGATGAAGGAGATGAAGCCTATTTGAGAAAAATCACGCTATGGACCTTCATCATCACATTGTGTGCAGCAGCCTATTTCTGCACTTCTAGATATTTCTTACAGGATTTTTCTTGTTTGCTAATAAGACCAAAAGGCAAACTTTGTCTTCTTATGTGTGAACATTATGCACTCATTCTAATGCTTGATTTTCTGCCTTCTTCTGTTTTTTTTTCTTTGATAACCTTAGGTTCAAGCACGGTTCCTTCATCTATTTTTTCCAAAATCTTTTTATTGATATATATATATATGTGTATATCAAAATAAGAACAGCAGCATTACATATAAACAGGGTGAAAAGAGTAGTCATAAACAGTATAATTTATAATAAAAACACATCAAAATTAACACTATTTAAAAGGTAGCAAACTGATAAATTATATATGCTATTAAAAATGTAGCAAACTGATAAACTATACAAAACAAAGGGAAGTGTTTCCAATTAACATATCATTAATATAGGTAAATAAACAAAGCCTGCATAATAAAAGTACAGCACAAAACAGACACATTATAAATAAAAAATATGGCATTTAAGATGTACAGAATAACTGCTGGAACTATAAAACACATAACTTTTTGGAATAACAAACACGCCTAAAAGGAAGTGGTTTGAAACAAGGGCCTCCATTATGGTATCAAAGCTATTCACATTAATGTGATTTAGTGACAGCCATTGAGCAGAAATATAAAATGTGTCTAGACCAAACAGCAACTGAAGTTTCAGTCTCTGTAGTAAAACTGGTTTGATGTAAAATTGCAACCTGCAGTTCTTTCATTTTGATTTTAGCCTACTTTGGGCTGTTGTGATGTCATACAGTATGCTCTGCTCCTTTAGCCAAAATAAAAAGATGGTTTTGTTGTTTTTACATAGATTTCGTTCAAGTGCTGTGACTCCAATGTAAAGGAAAAAAAAAAAAAAAAGAAAGAAAAAACTTGGAGATTACTGGTTGCTGTCTCAAAAACTGACAGCAAACACGTGACTTTGCCTCATAGCATTGCACATATGCTGTTACCGCACTAGGGAATGTTTGAAAATGTTTTGTTACTGCTTGATACTAGCTCCTTTAGTAGTAAAATCCATGTTTTGTATTAGAAAGATAGCTGGGGCATCTCGAATTAGGGATTACAGCAAGGATGTATTTAGATTTGTATTGTACTTCTGGAGCCATTAGAACACTGCAAAATCAAGCAAAAAAACAAAAACAAAAAAAAAAGATTTGAAATGAATATGTAGTGCTATAAGAATAAACTAGCCAATTAATTTCTCCAAATGTGGATGAACCCTGGTTTGATAAAAAGCTTTGTTTCTGATAAAGATTGGGCTACTTAGTTTGTGATTCATTCAAAGCATCAATGCATAAACCGTGTTTAGAATCTTACTTTTGTTGTAATGACGTTTTCTTTAACATTTCACAGATCTTTGACACAGAAGCCAAAGAACTGGAAAGAGAAGTATGCTTCATTGACATTGCCTGTGATGAAATTCCTGAACGTTATTATAAAGAATCTGAGGTAATTTTTAGAAATTTCATGTTTACGATCATTTTGCTATAGTTTTTTTCCTTTAAGAACCTGAATGATATTATAAACAAACTGAGGTAATTATCTGAAATTTCATATTTGCGATCATATGTGCTTTGTTTCATGCAGAAAAGCCTATGCAAGTTGCTAAATACAAAAGAACATAGATGCTAATGGCAAAAATACCTTTGATCTCTCAGCTGTATCGAAAGCGAGTGTTGCCTCTTCCCTTACCCTCTGCCACATTTTCCCACTTGGCCGAGTACATTTAATGCATTTCTGGTCCCACTTTTCACCAGCATATTATAATATTTCCTTATGTCACTCCACATCCTTTTTCTTCAGCACTGAAGTGACAGTGTGAAATTATCCCTCAACAACACCAGCACCACTGCGTTATGGTCATGATCATATTTCCCTTTTCCTTTCTGTACTCCATGGTGCACGTTTTCCTGTAAGCCTTTCTTCATAATCCATGTGCTTGTTTCCCTCTCACTGGTTTAACATTTCCTTGAACATTCTCAACCTGCTTGTGATTCTTCTTCTCTGACCTCCAGAACTCAACATATCATTCCAGGTGAAGCCTCAAAAGTATCCAGGAATGGTAGTATTTTGTTATGTTTATCATTGCTATTTCACTTTGGAGAGAACGATTTAATGCATGTATTAACGTATGACAGTTTCTTTTTTATCTGTTCTTAGAATACTCCTTTTAACATAGCACTTTATTCCCACACCAAAATGCACAGCTGTGCTTTTAATTAAACAGGAAAATACAACATGTCATTTGATCCATTTGTGAGGAGTTCAAGACTGACAACTGTTACTTTACAGCTATAAAGATATTTACACATAAACAGCTAGACTCATAAACCACCTCCGTACTGTGAACAAAAAACAGTGCAAAAAGCTGCCATGCCTGAAGTCACATGCTTAAAAGCAGACCTGGATGGATGCCAGCAACCCTAGTGTGCCAGAAAGGGACTGTTACATTGTACTGAGCTGTACCACTTATATCACTGGTTTACTGAGTGACACAGCTGGGTTCCTACAGCCGTGACAGTAGCGGCAAAGGATAGCACATAGAATGGTAGTCTTTCTACCCTACATCAGAACCAGGTGGCCATCAGTAGCAGATACAAAGTTGTGGGTGCAAGAATTATGCCCTGAGTGTATACTGGAATATCAGCAGCTGGACAAAGGAGTATATTATGGTAGGGGTACACTGCCTAGCAGCATATGCTGTCTGCATATCTGCAGTGCAACAAAATGGATCTTGTGCAGAGTACACCACCGAACAGCTTGCACTCCCCACATACCAGAAGTTCTTAGTGACATGGGAATATGGCACACTTGAGGGTTAGGACATGATAGCCTGTGTGCCATATATATATATTTAGCTTTAGTATGTAGAGCGGGGACATGAACATGTTGTAAACTGTATGGAGACTAGAACATGCTGTGCTTTTGTTTAGTCTTGTGTATATATATATATATATATATATATATATATATATATATATATATATATATATATATGCACACACACACACACACACCATGAGTGGTTGTTTGTGTGTGTGTCCATGCAGGTGTATGTGTTGGTTTATATCTGGAATACAAGAGATAACCAAATTATCCACAGACCAGTCCTCCTGTATACATCTGATTACTCATTTGCATTCCATTCCACATTTGTATACCGTTCCTTATATCATTAACTAATGCACTTGCCCTGCTATATTCTACAACCCTGTTGAGATGTCTTATGGGATGTTTCAACTACACTTGCCAGTCAGCTTAGCAGCTCTGCTATTTTATCACTGGCTATTGGTTAAGGCACAGTTTTTCTATGTTTTGGAGCTTTGTCACCAGTACATGATTTTGTGTACTTTTGACAGGATGTACATACTTTTATTTATATATATATATATATATATATATATATATATATATATATATATATATCCTAGGCATACCTCTCAAAACATTTATTTGCATGTTACAAGCATCATCAACACCACTTTGCTAATCAAACCCTGTTCTAAACCTCTATCTCTGACAGAATTAACATGAAGAGAAAAAAAAAACAATCATTTGACACTACGCGATATTGGCTTATACATTCCAGAGATATAGGAGTAGAAAGGGAGAGAGAGAACTATTGTAGCATTTACTGTGAAAGTTGTAATGTAAAAATGAACTATGTGAGGGAGTAGGTTGTTCATCAAGGTCTTTGTTAACTTCTTTTAAATGTCTGTCTTGGAAATTTCCTTTTTGAATGTAGATATTAAGTTTTAGTGGAGTCTCGAGAAAATCTGCAGAGCAGAAATGAAGTATGGTTTTTTTACAGAACAAGTGCTCACACATGTATGCACGGTGACAATAATAGGAAAATATAGGACTTCCAAGATGGCTGCACATTGAGTAACAACTTAATTTCAGCCCTCCAAGTATGAAAACAGAAACTTAGAAGAGAGAGCCAGTAAACTCGTATTTTGGGTAAATTTCAGTAACTGGCTAGTAAGTGCATTACCTGGATGCCAGCAAAACAGAAATTCAGAGAACCTGAAAGAAAATCCATCACAAAAGGTGAGGAAAAAAACAGTGGAAAGAATTCTGCAACTGTTCAGGAAAAAGCAGTGCAAGCTCCGGCTTTGGTACAAGACATGACTTCCAGTAACCTAGAGGAAACAATAAGTCAAATGTACTTGGAAGTGATTAAAGTAAATGAAACATTGAAGGAGTATAGCAACTCAAATAAAAGGCTAGACAAATGGAGGAAGCTTTAAAAAGATACTCAGATAAGGTGATAAAACTGCAAAAATCAGAGGTTGCAATAAGGAAAAGGCTGGCTGAATATGAGACTGCTCAAGAAGAGTAGTTTCAAAAAATAATAGAATTAGAGGACAGAGCACATGGAGAAAACCCGAGATTTTCTGCTGTACCAGAGAAGCCAGAAGAACAGACTGTATTAAATTTATGAAAGCACAAATAAGCAACTGGACTGGTATTCAACATCAGCAGTTGTTAACTGAAAGGGCAGATCATGTATGCTTCAAACCTGGCCATGAGAAAGCAACCTAGACCTTTAACAATAACAATGCAATCCTACCACCAGAAGCAGTTGATTCTGACAAAACTGTGGGAGACAGTAGAGTGTTTGTGGAAAATGAGTACTCACAGTACTCCAGGCAGAAGAGGACCACATTTATTTCACTAATCAGGGAATGTCGAGAAGCAGATGTGAGATTCAAGCTGCTGTACCCAGCTATTTTCAGAATATTCTTTCCTGGAGGGGATAAAATCATTTTTGATGCAGAGCATGCCAAGGAGGAAATACAAAGGTCTGTCCAGCAAAAAGTGAGTTATGAAACAGAAGAAGATTCTGCTTCTTGTTCTTCTTGTAATAAAGATCACAGAGAGAGTGTGTCAGTGAAAACTTTTACAGTGTTTCAACCAAAAATGCTTGAGAGACAGAAAAAGAGCACAAGAGTTGTCAAGAAGAACCCAGGAGTATGTTAGAATGGAAGCTGAGACTGGATTTGTGGGATATGGAGATCAATGGGATAAAACTAACAATTCAATTGGCAAATAAATGTGGAATTACAAAGCATTAATTTTATTTGTGAAACATGACAGAACAAGAAAACATGGAAATATTGGACTTTTTGACTTTGTTAAATGTGTAGGGGACTCTACAATGTATGCCATTCTTCATGCCATTAGTGTTTGGAAGAACATTTAGGAGGGGGGAAGAGGAAGGAAAGCATTAACTGCAAGTAAAACAACATTTTGTTCTTAAGAGTAGTGTTTATAACGTATAACATAATCTGCATACTTTAAAGTTTTCTCAGTTATTTTCAAGTGTAATGGGGGATACTAAAGTAAACAGTGCCCCTGTTTTTTTTTTCTTCCATCTTTCTCCTTGCTCATTTTTAAGAAATGTAGTCACTGCAATGTAAAAAAGAAAAATCTGCTCAAAAGAGTAGGATACAAGAAAAACTGAAGTGATTTTTTTCACTCTTGCATAGGAAAATGACTGGATTAAGGCCTTTGGCTTGACCTAGTAACACTTGTTTTAAAAGAAAACAAATAAATAAAAAAGAGCTTTGTCTAGCAAATAAATGAGTGCTTGTAGAAGCAACACCATATCTGGTTCTCATGTCTCCACTGAGACAATTCAATAAAGAGCAATAAAAACAGAATACTTATTTAGTTCAAGTGTTTTCCCAATCTGGGAGACTAATAAAGATAAGACAAAATCCAAAGAGCACTTAGTAGAAGCACAGGTTGTGCCACGTGCCTTAGCATGCATATCATTCCTTTTAGATTAATCCAGTTCTGTGAGTGTTGCACAGTCTAGGATACTTGTTCCTATTAGGAGGGTAAAACTTCAGTATTTAAAGATGTACATAGTTTTGTGTGTTCCTATTAAGTTAATAGGTTTTAGGGTGTATTTGGAGTGTGTTGTTTTTTTTTTAGGGCTTTCAATAAAACAAAACGTTTTGTAAGATGTGACATAGGCTCAAATGGATATGACAAGAAGTAACTGTATAAAAAATCAACCAGCCAAACATTAATGTATGCATATAACACAAAAGCTGGAATTAGATACTTAAAAAGCTGTTACACATAACATAATGAACTTTTCTGTTATCTTTAAATGTAAATGGTCTCACAGATATATAAGAAAGAGTAGTGAAATATATTAAAAAATGTAAAGTACAAATAGTTTTAATGTAGGGGACTCACTTGTAAAGAACTAAGCATGTGAATTTATAAAAAAAGGTTTTCAGGATGGTTATGAGCAGGGTAATGGAGACATTTGCATTCGCTAATAAAAATATAAGATTGATTAGGAGGATATATGAGGGATCGGAGGTGAAAATTTAAGTGGGTGGGATTCCTCTCTGATAATTTCTGTTTGAGCAGAGGAACCAGCAGGGGTGTCCTCTTTTCCTTTTGTTATTTGCATTATATTTAGAACAATTGGAAAATAAAATAAGGGACTCAGAAATTCAAGTAATAATTGGTATGGTAGTCAAGAGAAGCTGGCTGTCTTTGCGGATGACATTATTTTATACCTGATAAAACAAAAAAAAAGACATTTCAGTGTTGTGGAGCATTTTGAGATAGTTTCACATCTTTTCAGGATGTAAAATTAATGAAGCTAAAACAAAGGCAATAGCTGAAAATTAAGTATGCACACACAAATTGGTTCAGCAATATTCATGTTTATGGGACATGATAAAATGAAGTACTTAGGAATATGGATTAGAAAGGATTCTGGTGTGGCAGTTAAAGTTACATGGGAAGAGACTAACCAAAAGATAATACAAAAACTGAGAAATTGGAAGCTCTGTTTTATGAATATGGATAACAAAATGCAAGTATTTAAAATGTTTTTAGTCTCTTTTGTTTTATGCACTGGTCAGGCAAATTTTTATCAACTATAGAAGTTGTGGATAGGAATTAATAAAGAGATGAAGGATTTTATCTGGGAGGGGAAGATAGAGTCAAGTGGGATAAGTTGATTCTTCCAATAGAATAAGGCGGTCTGGGATTGCCTAATTTGAAGGGGTATGTCAGTTAAGGCTCCTGTATGTAGGACAAGCAAAAATATATAACTCAAAGTGGAAAGGGATGACGGCAAAACAAGGGGGAAGCTCAGGAAACAAGAGACTGGGATTTTGGATGCAGTTCCTTAATGAGAATAACAATAACCATACAGAATATTATATTCATGAAGTAGCAAAAAAGTATTCTAAGAACTAGGCCAACAAGGATGACTGCTGTTGGGGATACAGACAATAGGCAAGAGGGGCTGGAATTTATTGGAGAAAACTGGCAAAAGAACCAATGTATTGGGAATAAATAATTAGAAAGGGAAAGGTAACAGAATGGGAAGAGGCCAATAATTTATTTGGACTGTAGGCTAGAGATTGCCTTCCCTATCAAGGATTGATATCAGTATAGGCAAAGAGAAAAAATGGGAGGATCTTAAGTGACCACTGGTAGAGTTTTTAGTAGAATCTAGAACAGACGCTGCCGGTAAAAAATTAATAATAAGTACAGCATATAAAATATAGCATGATAACTATAAGAATGAATCAGAGGAGGTGAAAGGCTTGGGAAGAGAGATTGGATAAGCGATTCACAAAGAAACAATGGGGGATATATGTATGTCTTGCAAATGTAGAACAAAGTCTAGAATATTTAGGATCTTTGCATGGAAGTGTTTACATAGGTATTTATACCCCAAGTAGACTCCAAAGAACTTTCCCTCAATTAGATAGCAAATGTTGGTGGTGTGATGGGGAAGAAATAGGTAATTGGGAAAATATTTTCTGGGAGTGTATTGGGTTGGCAGACTTCAAGAATTCCCTGCAGACTACTCTATCAGAAGAATTGAGTGAGTAAATTGGTATGACAAAGAAATGTTTTTTTGTTTTTTTTTAGCTGTGATACAGAATCGGAATTGCTTACATACAATAAGGACTTATTGAGTCTAATTATGGTATCTGCCAAAAAAGCAATTACTAAGAAATGGAAATCAAAGTCTAAACCATCTTTACTAGAAGTAGTGAATATAGTAACAGATATAAAACTACTGGAAATGGGATCTTTAGAAAACTGTAGGAGCAAATTACATGGAATAAATGGAACTTGGAGCAATAGATGCAGACAAGGAATGGGGTTTAAAAAAGGCAGGATTTGAATGAGCTATGTAATGTTTGATTGACAATGATTGAATAGATAATAAGTGATGTATGATGTTTGCAACTAAAATTATGTCACTATGGTTTGTTTTCATTTATATAAATGTACAATTGCATATTTTATAAGTGATAATTTGATAAGGATGCTTCTTGTTTAATAAAAAAGAAGCAGGAAAATATATAAATTTAGTAAGAACATTTGCTAGAAAATAAAAAATCTGATATTAAAAGCAAAAATAGATTGAAACAGATTGGTCAACATTGTGGTGTGGTTACTGCCATGCTACTGATGAATGCAAACAGCAGAATAAGTATTACTAGAATGAGGAGCAAAATGAAAAATGTGTGTCTAGGCTATGACTATGACAACAGCTTAAAGTCTGAGTAGTTAGGTTCGAGGTAGTCTAATATGGGGTCAAACTGCTTGGAATAAACTATTAAGTGATGCCACAGTTACAGGTCCAATTACATCATAGCTGTTTTTTACTGATAAATTCAAGCAAGTTATGGAGCAATTTACTTGATAATTTATCTAAAGATGCAACATACGTGGAGTCAGCAAGCTTGGTTTTTTTCAATTTTACAAAAGTACTTTATTTGAATCAGAGCCTAAAACCAGTTTCAGAATTGCAAAATTTGCAAGGGTTGTAGACAGCTTTTAAAACAGTGTTTTTGAGCTCCACTTACTAGGTGCATTAGCACTATTACAGCTTCTTACCTATATTGACAAATTTAGACTATTTCATCAGTTTGAGTATAGCTTAATAATGTACACTACATACAATTAAAATGCATGCCTAAAATATTCATTGAAATAATAGTAAGGCAAAGATGTGATAGTGAGCATTGGTGATGCTTGACAGAACACATGCATGAAAAGGTGAAAGTCTCTAGTACCTAGAAGAGCACAACAGTCCCTGCCATAAATCCTTTTACATTTGTGATTTTTTAATACCACTATATGGTATTAACATGTTTCCAGTTACATACATTATGCATCACACATATTCTTTTTTTATAACTATCCTCAATCCAACATTACATAAATTGCTCAATTCCTGCTCCCTTAAACCTTGCACCAGAACATTATTCTGCATGTTTTGTTTTCACCAGTTCCATTTATTTCTATGTAATTTGCTCATTCCCTTTTCTAAAGATCCACCTTCCAGTTCTTTTATCTCTATCAAAATGTTCAATACTTCAGATACGGTTGGTTTAGACTTAGAGTTCCATTTCTAGTCCTTGCTTTTTCAGCAGCCACCAAAATTAAATTTTATAAGGCCTTACTATGTCTCAGCAGCTCAGATCCTGTGCTCAACTCAAAGGAATAATTTCCTTACTTACACCCATTTGCTTACCCAATATTTCAGACAGAGTGCCCATTTGGGAATTTTTAACAACTGAAATTAGTTTCTCTGTCTCTTTCTTCTCCAACACATCTCCAAGATTTGCCATTCACTTGGGGAACAATTCTTGAGAGTCTACTTGGGGTATAAAAATATGTATGCAAACACTTCCAAGCAAAAATCCTAAACCTTCTAAGCTTAGTTACATACTTGGGAGCCATACATATGTCCTCCCATTGTTCCCTTGTACATTTCTTATCCAATCTCTCTTCCCAATCATTTTAACCTCCTCTGATTTTATATGCCCTACTATTTGTCTCTTTTTTAACAGCAGCTTCTGTTCTAGATCCAAAGAAAATCTCTACCAGAACAGGTCTTTCACCTAGTTTTCCACTATCCCTTTATTTTTGCCTATACCAATCAATCCTCAGTAGAGAAGGCAATCTCTAGCCTACAGTCCAATGTTATCTTAGCTTCATCCCATTCTAATACCTTTCCCTCTCTAGTTATTTGCTTTCAATACTTTGGTTCCTTTGACAGTTTTCTTTAGTAAATTCTAGACCCGTCTTACCCATTCTATGTACATCTACCTGCAGTCATACTTGTCTGCAAAGTCTCCCTCCATTCTCTTATAGTATCCCCATAAATATGAGTATTGCTGAACCAATTCATGTGTGAGTACGTAATTTACTGCTGTTGCTTTTTTTATTTTCATTAATTTTATATCCCGAAAAAAACTATAAACTGTCTCAGAATGTTCAACAACACTGAGATGTCCATTTCTAAATCCAGCAGGTACAAAACAATATCATCTGCTTAGTTACTAGTATACTTTCTACTACTTTATGAATATAATATTCTTTATGGTGTTATTATTCTTCTTAAAGATCTACATCCAAACTCCCACTCTTTACTTATTTCTGGAATCCCCCCATTTTATTACCCCTTTCCCCTTTGAATTATACCTTTCTGCTTGTGTTATGTGTTTGAGCCTTAATTGTGTAGCTGTAAAATATCCCTTCAAATCAGGTAAACCTAATCCACCGTGTTCTTTTGGAAGGATCAAGTTATCCCACTTAACCCATGCCCTCCCCCCCCCCCAGGTAAATTCCATCAACTCTTAATTGTTGTCCACAACTTCTCTTCTGGTTGATAAAAATATTTCTGATCTGTATATAAAATTAAAGGGACTGCTTGTATCCTACTTTCCGTATCAAAGCGAAAAAAGAAAAAACAGTAACGCTCAAAAACACAGGTAACCTTAAGTCCTAAAGCCAACAGTCCAGTCCAAAAGTCTTTCTTAACGCAGGTTTTATTGCTTAAAAATAACAGCGTTTTCGCCACTTACACTTAAGCAGCTTCATTAGAGATACAAATGCAAGCAGTAAATGCAACACCTTTATATACACAGGAAATACTGCAACAAAACATCATTTCCTAGTGTAAGAACAAAAAGGTGTAGTAGTTTATAAAAACAAAGTATTCTAAAATCATATACATATTATTAAATATAAAATATATAAAGTAATAGCTGAATGTTATTACTTCAAAAATACTAATAATTAGCCAATCATATAACACAAGTAGTACCTACATATATTAATACTTTTAATTAAAAAAGTATATATATAAACCATAAATAAAAATGTATATAGAAAGTATATAATATACTGAAAAGTTGCACCATAAAGGTACAAAGATGTCTATCTAAAATAGCTCCTAAGCTTTAAAACTGCTGAAATATTGCAGTTTTCATTTAAACCAGGGGACCTAAAGGCATCTAGCTTTAACTGCCACTCAAGTTCTCGATTCTCTAAAATCAAAGAGAAAGGGCCCCCTCTAATACCAATAGGGACTTGATCAATGCCCATAAATGAGAAGCTATGTCCGAAATTATTGCTAATATGTTTAGCTAATGCGTTGTCGTTAAGGTTCTTTTTGATAGCATAGGAATGTTGGTAAAACCTCTCTCGGGCCTTACGGTCTGTCTTCCCCATATAGAAGGCTGGAAAACAATTGCATAGTGCTATGTAAATAATGGATTTAGACTCACAATTTAACTTACAATAGATGTAATATTTTTTATTTTTTATTCCTGACAGTAAAAGAATTGCCAGGTCTAACTACTTTACACCAGTTACAACAGCCACAAATCGACATGCCTTTCTGTCTGCTAAATTGTGTTTGAGGTAGATTCCTTTGCAATAATTCTTTCAAATTATGTGCCCTTTTATATACGACATGTGGTGGTGCCCCTATTTTTTCACTCAGAAAGGCGTTCTCAGAAATAAAATGCCAGTTCTTTCGTATAATTGACCATATCGCTTCAGAATTGACATTGTAAGTGGTGACAAAACTCAAAGCAAACTGTGATTTCGTATTGATGGCTATTGAATCAGTATTAGGACTAGAAGGCTGTCCGGAAAGGAAACAATGCTTATTATCAGTAGTAGACTCTATGTTGATCCCAATTTGGTTCAAAATAGGTTTGGTTTTTATAAGCTGAATTGACAGAGTGCAAGAAGGAGAGAAGGGCGGTGTTAGTACTGTGTCCTGGGCGGAAACCGTGTTGGGTAGGAGAGAGAAGTTGGTGCTTGGTAAGGAATGGCAGGAGTTGCAGGTGGATATATTTTTCTAGGATTTTGGAAATTGGGGGGAAGATGGCTATAGGGCAGAAATTTGAGGCATTACTATTTTTCCACCTTTGTGGAGAGGAAGAATGTAAGCGGTACGCCATAGTTTAGGTACGTAGGATTCAAGTATTGACCTATTAATTAGGATGCTGATAGGTAGAGCAGTAGAGTCAGAAGCTATTTTTAGGAAAGAGGATGGAATGTTATCAGGGGCATTGGAGCAGGGCTTTAGTTTATATAGAAGTTTCTTTATTAGGTCAGTAGATACTGGTTTGAGTTTGAAAGGGGGGGAGCAGGTTATGGAAGACTGAGCAGGGAGGGGAGGAAGGTGATTGTTAGTAAATGTCTTGGTTAGCTCAGTGATGGAAGAGGTGAAGAAGGAATTAAATAGTGAGGCTATTTCAAGATCAGATTTGCTGGTATCAGGACAGGGGTTGTTTTTAGTACCTGGTCTAAGGAGGGAATTGATGGAATTCCAGAATTGTTTGAGGTTTCTAGCATGGTTTTCTTGAAGTTTGATGTAGTAAGACTTTTTTATCTCTAAGGACTTGTTTCTTGGCAAGGTTTCTTAACTGCTTATACTTGAGGAAGATTTCATGTTGCTTGTGTTTAATGTAGGTCTTCCAGGTTTTATCCTTTTGGAGCATTATCTTTTTTGTGTCTTTGGTGAGCCAAGGGGAGGTATTTGCTTTAACTGTTTTTGTTCTTGTTGGAGCTAGAGAGTTAAGGACTGTTAAGAATGTGGAATTGAAATAGTCGACGGCTTCATCTAATGGTAGTATTTTTAGAGGGTTCCAGTTGGTGAGTTTAAGAGAGTCAGAGAAAGAAGTAGGGTTGAAGTTAGATAGGTGTCGTGTGTGAGTGTAGCGGTGAGAGTGTGGGGAGGTGGGAGTAGCTTGAATGGAGAAGGTAGGGAGGTGGTCTCCTAAAGGGTCAGGAGTGACACCAGATTTTATAACTTTGTTTGGATGAGATACTAGGATCCAGTCAAGTATGGAGCCAGGGGGATTAGCTTTGTTAGGTCTAGTAATGGAGTTAGTAAGTTGGGAGAAGTTAAATAGGTTGATAGTTATCATGGGATTTGGGTTAGAGATTTTTCCCCAATCAATATTTACATCACCCAAAATGAAGGTTTCTAGCTTAATATTGGAGGAAGTCCAGGAGATGATGTCTTCCAATGTATTGGTATTGTTGCCTGGAGGGATATAGAGACAAATGATGCAGATGCTTTTATGGTTGTTCATTTTTAGTAAGCCAATTACAAGTTCAGCATTATTGAAAGAAGGGATGGGGTTAGGGTAAGGAGTAATGGACAAGAGGTTGGAGTAGATTAGAGCAATGCCACCACCTCTTCTATTAGGTCGGTCAGATCGGAGAGAATGGAATCCTGGGGGTAGGAACTCAGAGTCATTAATGTGAGGTTTTAGCCAGGTTTCAGAGATAGCTGCTATATCAGGAGAGTTATGGTTGAGCCAGGCATGGAAAAGGGATAGTTTATTTTTTAAGCTTTCGGCATTGATGGTGAGGAATTTGAGGTTTTTATTAGTGGATTTCTTGTTGGTGCTAGGGAGATTTGTAGGAGAGAAATTAGGACCTGGATTGGGGTGAATATCTCCAGCCAAGTGAATGAATGTGGGATGAAGGAGGTGTTTATTAGTTTTGTATTTAGATAGAGGATGCAGGTAGATGTGTGGTTTATATTTAAGGTTTTTATCTGAGCTTGGAAAAAGTTTTACTTTCAGGAGGAGGATTGGGTAGGAGGGAACTAAAGAAGCTGAGATGTTGTGGTAATGGGAGGTAAGGTGGTGTTGGGGAGTAAGAGGAGGGGGAGTAAATGGACATGAGTATAGCAAGTGATTTGGTATAGAGATATGAGAAGGAAAAGGAAGGAAGAGAGGAGAAGGACCTTGGGAGGAAGGGAGAGCATGGTAGTAGAGGTCAGTTAGAGGAAAATAGAAAAGAGAGGTGATGGGGTGTTAGTAATGGGGGAGTGGTTAAAGGAGGAAGGGGAGGGGAAAAGGAGAATTTGGATTGGTTGGAGGAGGGGGAGGGACTGAAAGGGGGGGATAAAGGTAGAGGTACTGGGGGCGGGTGGGAATTGGGGGCAGGGTAGGGGAGCGGAGTGAGCCCGCAGAGCGAACGGAGCAGGAAGAGCCAGAGAGGCGGGAAAAGGGCCGAAAAACAATCAGTGACCTGAGGCTGGATAAGGAAAATTACTGCAGGGTGCAGGTAAATGTTTTAAACTTTGGTTTACAGTTAAAAGCAAGGATGTTCTGTTTGGTAAGTGAAGAACTCTCTGAAAGTAAGTATGTAAGTAACTAAATCTTTGAGTGTAGGGCAGAGGCACTTTTGGGCAGAAAGTAAGTAGAGCAGGGAAAAGGGAAATATTGCAGTTCCTTTTATCAGGAATATGCTGTCACCTAGTGGTAAAAGGAGGGAGGTGCACTCAGAGGGGAAGAGGTTCCTAGGAGAAGTTAGGCTACAGAGATAGATAGAGGTAAATAAAGGGAGAAGGACTGGGAACTAAGGATGGAGGGCTTGTGCAGTGACCAGTGTTAGGCTACTTTCACGCGCACCGGGGTAGAATGCTGCTCAAGGTTAGGAAGATGCGAGAGAAAAAATATATTTAAGAGGTTACATACACTGAGTCTCTTTAGCAAGGGAGAGTGTCCCAAAAAATTAATAAGGCTCAGGCAGGTAGTCCACAGACGTCTTCTCTTTTGGGAGGAGTAATCTCCTGTCTGGTCAGTGAAGAAGGGGGAAACACTCTGGGGAACAACTGAAAAAGGAGTGAGAAAAATACAATAGGTTAAAATGGGAGTAAGGGTGGAAGACTAGGAAGAAGAGTGCAGGAGGAAGACTAAGCAGAGTAGTGGAGGGAAGTATTCAGAGTGGAGTCGGAGGAGGAGAGAAAGTAAAAGGGACAGAAGTGTAGACTGAGGGAGAGGGAAATAGGAGACAGAGAAGTTGGAAATAATGAAAGGTGGAAACAGTAGTGCAGTAGAAGGTCCACAAGATATGATGAGCTTTAAACATCAATTCAGCATGCAAACAATATTTAGGTAACAGAATATACATGCTAAGCAAAACAACAGTGCTGGAGAGTAGTCAGAGACCATATTTGTGTTCACATAGCAATGAAAAAAAAAAAAACAATATTCCTAGGTAGGAGACATTTTCAAGGCAGTAGCTGCAGCTAGATACAATTCTAACAATCAGATTTGCACATAAGACAGTCAGTTTAGACAGGGCTACTGACTAGCAAAATATAAATATATATCAGCAAAAACAAAGTCTTTGTTGAACCATTTCATGTGTGGGTGCATAATTTATGGCTATAGCCTTTGTTTTATCTTCATTACTTTTATATCCCAAAAAGACTTGAAACTGTCCCAGAATTTTCCACAACACTGAGATGTCCTTTGATGGATCCATCAGTTACAAAACAATATCATCTACAAATAAAGCCAACCTTTCCCGAATACCATAACAGTCATATCCTTGAATTCCTGAGTCTCCTGTCCTCCTTGCCAACAGCTCTAAACACAAAGCAAACAGCAAAGGGGAAAGAGGACTACCCGGCTCTTCTCCTCAGACACAGTCCATCAGAGAGGAACCCTTCCCACCCTAGGTTGCACCTCTGACCTCTCAAATATCCCCTAGTTAACCTCATTATTGCAGCAGGGAATGCAAATGCTTCCACTGCCCTGCTCACAAAATCCCAGCTCATTCTGTTGAATGCCCTGTCTGCATCAAGAAAGACCCAAAAACAACAGTGGTACCCTCCTACATTCTGTTTTCTCCTGGATCATCACCACCCTATCAGTGCTGTCAAATGTTTGCCTCCACTCTAAAAAACCACAACAATCCATATCTATCAATCCTGGCAACTCCCCTGCCATTCTCCCAGCCAGTACAGACACAAATACCCTTTAGTCATGGTTTACAAAAATACTCACATCTCCTGGAATGAAAATATAATTTATTTAACAATGTTAAGCATTTTCATCTGAAATTTGAACAGACTTAGACAGAACAAAGTCAAGACACCGGACAGACCCACATTTCTTTAATAAATTGCATATCACATGACACATCAAAACCATGTTATTTACACTATGTTATTTACCAAGTATTATGTTTGTTAATTAAAACTCTTTTTAAAAGAAGTAAAATCATTAATACCAGGACATAAATCTGCACCCAGTTTAAGGTGCCAATAAACTTCCCTATTCTATAAAAAGTTGTCTCAGTCCACCTCCCGTCATTCTTTTCCACTTTCTCCATGATAAAAAATGTGAATTTATTAAAAGTGGGGGCACTCACTAGCATTTTTTGCTATGGCATTGTTAAAATTCTTGACCAAATAGAATACACGTGCTGATAAATCCTTTCTTTAATTTTTTTCTTCATCTTACCCACATTAAAAATGGGACAGGATGAACACGTTGTGATGTAAACCACCCCGATAATGTTACAGCTGTACCTACCTCTGATACATACTATAACATCAGAAGGTATTATATTTGTATCAGTATGGATGAACTTACATAATTTATGAGTTCCACACTGAAACATGCCCTTTTCTGTTAAACCAAAACTATGTTGTTTTGTAGTTTCAGAACTCTTTTTAATACAACCATTTTTATTAAAAATAAATGTAAGCACTGTCCCTATTTTTATCTTAATATTTTCACAGTGCTGGAATATATTTCAATGTTTTTTTTTTTAATTATGATTTGTATAGCACCATTATCTACTGAAAAGAGAAGACACATATGTACTTAAAACAATTTCTGATGTTATAGTATGTATTACAGTTAGGTATAGTTGGAACACTATTGAGGTGGTTTATATTGAGATGTATTCATCCTGTCCTGCATTTATGTGAGTAAGATAACAAAAAACGTAAAGAAATGATTTATCAGAATGTATATTCTATTAGGAACTCTGGAATAAGCTCCCACTTCTTGTGCAGCACAGCTACTCAATGACCATATTTAAGTGTAAATTAGACAATTGTATGGGTGACCATAAAATCACCACAGTGTTGGCTTCACATTGATGGGAAGCCTATTCCATAGGAGAGGCAGTCTCTGGGACACATATCTGTCTCTCCAGCATGTTCTGCTTAAGTCACAGACACAAAGTTTAGGTCCCTAGACCTTGTATTTCTTGTACTCTTTGACTTATGAATATGTAGGAGATTCATAAGTGTGGGGTTTGTGAATGCCTTCTAGGCCAGGCATAGATCACCCCCTCCACAATCTATAGGAGACTGAGTACATGGTAAGGGTTTTAAGGTGCTCTGCATAAGACAGGTTTGTTACAACTTGTATTCTTTTTGTAAGGAGCCTCTGAGGTTGCTCTAGTATAACTGATTGATATTGTGATTCCATGAGGATGGTTTGTCTTTTGAGTTTGTCTTATTCTTAATGCGAATGGGCACAGCTCACTGTATACAGCTATCAATATGGCTGTACAGAGATTTTGCAAATAGTTTGTTGTTTGCTATGGTGTTTACTGGATTTGGGGGTGCTTGGAATTTAGCCAAGGTGTTGCTTAGTAGAGAGAGGTTAGCCTTGGAATAGTTCCTAAAAGTTTTTGGTTTCACTGGGTCCCCAGATTTAATTTTTATTTCAAGCAATACTGCCTTACTGTCAGATCTGAGAAGAGAAAATATTACATTGGGTGAGGAATATTGTTTCCCCAAGTTCATAAGTACAAGGTCAAGGATGTTTGTACTCCTGGTAGTAGAATGGACCAACTGTTCCAGGATTAAGAAAGTTTAGGAATCACTGGGCTTGTGCATTAAAAGTGGTGAAGGATTCCCAATCTATACAGAGGTAGTTGAGATCTCCCATGAATATAGTATCGGGTTAAATGGTGAGGGATTATAGTACATTGAGATAGACATGGATGGGAGATCTATAGTTTGCAAGGATATGGTGTTGCATCCTGTTTATGGTGAGTTGCACATGGTATGAGTTCCAGTTGCACATGGTATGAGTTCCAGTGGGTCATACACTTTAACCAGTCTGGATGTGAGATTGGTTTTAAAATACAATGAGACTCCTCCACCTTTAGTTCTCTCCTGTGCAGTAGCTAGTCTAAATGTGTGAAAGGCATTATAACCTTACACTGCTGGTGTACTCTCAGTGACTTTAAACCATGTCCATGTTACTACACAGATGTCTACACTCTCCATGGAGAGGAAGGCTTGCAGGGAGTAGAGTTTATTGTTATGACTTCTAGCACTAAGCAGTACCACCTTCAGATATTCCTTCATTGGTTCAGTTAAGTCAGTATGCTTATCAGTCTGGCATTGCCTAGAAAAGGCACTGTGGAAGTGGAAAAGGTCTTTGCCAATATCTGAAAGCCTAGAGGAGACAAGTGCAGACCATCCCTGGCAAAGCAGCATGGTCTGCCAACCATGTCCTCCCAGGACTGAAACCAGAAGCTAAGCCAATTGTTATAGAATCACCAAGGACCTGGAAATTTGGCTGTGTGCTGGTCTGCCTTAAGGGCTTAGCAGTAGAAGCATTGGATACAGTGTTACTATGTGTAACTGTGGGTGGTGTTTTAACTGCGTGTTTACATGGCTGAGGACTTTCTTTGATTGGACTTTGCAGGAGGTGTTAGGGTTTTAGGAAGGTTACCTCTAAGTACCTCAACATAAGTAGTTTATCTGTAGGTTCTTTACCCGGTGCAGTAGGCAAGGTGCAAGTGTCACTGACAACCTCTATATGATTAGTTTTGGTTGTATGAGGGAGTTATGCCTCCAACATTAATGTGTTTACACCTCTCACATACTGTATATGTTTAATTAAGAATAAGTGAGTTGGCAGTGTACATGAGGCTATTGCTACAAATCCTCAGAATACTCATCTCAACCCGACTGGCCACAGCGAGAGTCAGGAAGTGCATATTCATGGCTACTAATCTACTAGGGAGGAGTGAGGAAAATTTTAATATTGAACAAGTCAATAAGACAAGTAACTGGATGAGCAAACTAGATGCTCTAGTAGTTGAAAAAAAGTCTAGACAGCAATGCCACAAGAGTGTAGCCACAAACCTTCTTAATGTAAAATAACTGGTATGGAGCCCAAGTGTTTAAACCAGAACAAAGACATTTATTGAATAGGGAACTTAATTGGCAACTTACACTGGGTAAAGATTCATGTCTGGGTGTTAATGATTTTATTTCTACTGAAGCATTTTAATTAAGAAACATAATACTTTGTAAATAACATGGGTATTGATGTATCATGTCATATGTCATTTATTATATAAATGTGGTTTTATTTGGTGTTTTGAGTTTGTTCTGATGAAGTCTGTTCACCTTTCAGATGACAGCACTTAATGTTGTTAAATAAATTATATTTTTAGTCCAGGAGATGTGGATAGTATTTTTGTGGACTTGTTTCTTTATCTCTTCTTAACAGCCTTTGGTGTCTATAATCATGGTTTAAAATTTAACACATAAAGCTAGGTCAGATAGGTCCTTACCATCTGTTAAGTGTCAGTGCCACTACAGCCTTCTCCCAATATGTTGGTGTGTCTCCTCCTTTTAAAGTACTGTTAAAGAAAACCTTCCAGTTCGTTATCTCTTTCTTCCCTCCTAACTTCCAAACTTCTGCAGGAATACCGTCTGTTCCTGGTGACTTTCCTGTGGATTGACTGTACGTTACTATTATTATCTCATCTCCTCCCATCTTAATTATTAATTGGTAGGCCTCATCTACCTTTAATTTGGCATACTTAATTCTTCCTTAAATATTTCCACTTATGTTCTTTCTTGATGTCCGTACTCCTCTGATTTTTTTTACATCTTTTCATATATTTTCCAAAATATCTGCAATACCTCTACAGGATTTCTGGCTATATTTCTTATCACAGACTCCCCAAAGTTTGGCGACAACCTCCTCCACTTTCTGTTACCCAAGTCATTATGCTAAAACTTTTTGTGCCCTGGAGTTATTATCAAAAAATAGTTGCTTCACAGCAGTCTTTCTAAACTCGTACATATTATACAGATACTCCCTTATTTTCTGTTAGTACTCTGCAGTTGCACCGTTGTTCTATGAGATTGCACGTATTCTGCATTACTTTAATCTTTATCACCCCCAAATAATTCCTATTAATTCTTAACCATATATCTTTTTCTTTTATTTCTACCCATTTTTTTAAATTCCATTTTTATTTTATCCCACTCACTAGCTACAACTTCTGAAGAAATTTCTGTATTCACTAATAACTCAAGAATAACTTCTACTATCCATTCCCTAAATTCTTCTCATTTCAGTGGGTATTTGGGAAAGTACCAGTGCCTCATTTTGACTTCATTACCCTGCATTATTATCTTAGTTTTTATTGGTGCATGATCTTAAATACTTATTGGATTTGTTTTTAAGGTTTCACTTCAATGTACCTGTTCTCATGAAATATAATTTCTTTCTAGTCTAGCCCAGTTATTGTACCTTGGGGAATAATATGTAAATTCTCTCCAAATTCATACAACTGAATTCACATCTTCAGCGCCAAATATTTTTATAAATGTCTTCAGAAATGTACCCTGTTTTGTTATACTTTCCCTTCTAAGTCCCTCAGATACATCCTGACTGTTGCAAATCCAATTCCAATCTATATGTAATGTTCCCTGCTGAAAGCTGATTATTTTCCCCAAATGTTCTTAAGCTCCATAGTAGCAGTTTTTGGTGGAATATAAATACATACCAGCATAATCTTCCTCCCTTGCAGTAGCCCCTTACTTCCGCAAGTCTACCCCTATTACCTTTTCTTCCTCTTCTATCTTTATTGGAGCGCCTCTTTCCCTGATGTTCTGCTGAATATCTATCCAGAAATCCTTTATTTGTTAAGTTCATATGCTCACTTTTTTCCAGTTGTGTCTGCTGCAGCATTGCTATTTTCACTCTGCATTTCTTAATACAATTCAGCACTCTTACCTTTTTGTATGTACCTCTAAGTCCATTTGTATTCCAAAATTATATGGCTAATGTATCCATTATGGTAAGAAGTTATTGTTCCCACATATTATACAACAGCTTTTTTGAATGCCTATTTCCAGCTTTTGTGTTACATGCATACATAAATGTTTCGCAGGTTGATCTTTTATACAACTGTTTCTTGTCATCTCCATTTGAACCTATGTCACATTTTCAAGACTTTTTTTAATGAAAACCCGCAAACAGACAAAAAAAAACTAAATACAGTTTCAGAACACTGCCATAACCTATTACCTTAGAACAAAACACACAAAACTATATTCATCTTCAGAAATGTAAGTTTAACCCTCATGATAGGAGCAATTGACCTAGATTGACAGCTGCACCCGCAGGCAATACCTAACTTAAAACTAAGGTTGCCCATGCTAAGGAGCAATGTAGCCTGTGATCCCAATTATACTGATTGCTGTCTGTTCTTTTCTTATCTCTGTTCCCCTTCCAGATGTGAAGAACATCTTGTATGTTTCCAGAAAACATTAGCTTTTAGTCTTAAGAAAAAGCGCACTGGCTATTTTTAAATAAAACTAAATTATACATTGTTCTTTTAAATGCTCTGAACTATTACGGCTTCTAAGGAAGCTGCTATCTCTTAT
Source organism: Protopterus annectens (assembly GCF_019279795.1). NCBI lineage: Eukaryota > Metazoa > Chordata > Ceratodontiformes > Protopteridae > Protopterus > Protopterus annectens. Next base: position 119,581,565 of record NC_056744.1, on the reverse strand, counting down.
TCATTTCCAGTAATTTCAAGCTGTATTTTTTACTGAACTCCTGGCCCTTGTACCTTTACATTTTACATTTCCCTCAGCAAACATTGCTCAGAACTCTCACAGTTAATTACTTGTCTTCAGCTGCCGACTTCTTAAATCCTACTGAACACATTTGCTAAAGGAAAAAAAAACCAAGCTAATATTATATGTGCAAGAAACTTAGTACTTCTCATGGCATTTGTCATTCTGCCATATTTTCAAGCCTACTTGTTTATCGAAAACACTTGGTTTTTAGATTAAGTCAAGAGTATTAATCCAGGCATTCACCTATGCAGAAATGAGAGAAAACATCTCAACTCAACATATAATATAATCATTGCACTTTTACACCCCACCCCCACCCCAACAACCCAAGATTATAGCATATTAACTTAAACTTGCTTTTGTCCAGCCTTTCCTTTCTTTTTACATTGTAATGCCTATATTTATTAAAGTACTTGTTCACGTTAATATCTTTAGCACAACAACAATCACTGAAAAGATTCACCCTCACCCCCATAGTTAAGATACCCCTGACTATATACTACACAAAACTGCTTTACTAAAAATGTTTTATACAAGTAATATTAAGAACAAAAATTGTTTTACTTACAGTTACTTTTTTTTTACCTTTTAGTGTCTTTCTAAACTTGATGGAAACTAAAAAGGAAACTAAGAGGACTAATTAAGTCCAAAAAGGCCATTTAACAGGTCAAGATAACCCCACAGGGTAACGACAATCACAATGCCTTTAACAACCATGTCCAAAACCTCAAAGGCAGCACACATCAGTGTGCTGAACTGATGGTCAGTGGTGCCACCTTCAGTGCGTAGGGACATAGCAAAGTTTCAGGTTGACAAATTCATCTCAGACTTCACTCCCATTCACCCCCTGTTTCCCCCATGAAACACCTACAAGCATAAAGCCTCAGCTATTAATAGGAAGCAGGTCCTGGCAGCCCTCCCTAAGATCAAAAACACAGCCTCAATGATCCCTGACAATATCCTGTGATGCCTTCTAAATAGCATGAAACTTGACTTACAAGGATTACTTAATCGCTTTCAACTATAACCTCAGAACAAGCTTTGTACCATAAGAATGGAGGGCTGCAATGGTTATCCCACTTCACAAGTGTGGACCATCAACTGACTCCAGAAGTTACAGACCTATTAGTCTTACTAGTCTAATATGCAAAACCATGGGATGAATTACCATGGAATTGATCAACAAAGACATAGGCAGCTTTCAAACACTGGACCCAACCCAGTTTGGCTTTGTCAAGGGAAGGTCATGCCTACTAAATCTGCTGGATTTCTTTGAGAAGGTCACCAAGGCAACATTAAGGGGGGAATGGTGCATACTGCCTACCTGGACCTGCCGCACTTGGGTATAGTTGACAAATTCACCAAACTGGGTATAAACCCCTCCATAACCTGATGGATTGCCAGCTAGCTCACAGACACAACCCAGGAAGTCAGGATTGGTGACACCACCTCTACTAAGAGACTGGTCACTGGTGGGGTACTTCAGGGCTCTGTGCTGGGACCATTCCTATTTGGTATCCACTTCTTGGAGGTGAAGTATAATGTCAAAGGCCTTTAGCTGACCAGATTTGCAGATGACTGCAAATTGGGAGCTATCATAGATTCCCCCATGATACAAACATCGCATAAGAGGGTCTAACACAGACTGGTGCAGATTAAAATGCAGTGCCAAGAAATGCATTATAGTGCCTTTTGGGAAACTAATACTGAGGCTAATTACTTCTTTGCTAAAACACCCTAAGAGCTGACCCAGCAATTAGCAATCTGGGAACATATATAGACAGACCAACATGTGGCCAAGTTAATAAGAAAATCATTCTATGTCACCCTGCTTATAACTAAGGGCATGGAATCCAGGTCCAAGAAAGCCATAGTGCCATTTTATTCGGACCTTATCAGACCTGTCATTGAATGTACCTGACCAGACATATGCAACAGTTGGAATACCTGCAAAAGTTTCTTGCCAAGAGAATCCAGGGTATAACCACATTGTCCTATACAGATTGTCTTAAAGACATATTACTATAATCTCTCTCTCCTACAAGTTACTGAGAGGCAATCTATGTCTAACATACAAGGCATTCTTAGATCCAGCTCTGTTGGACCTTTAGCTCATCAGTAAAATGAAGAGCATCAGAAAAGCTTGATCCAAGGATTTAAATGTTGCTTATGACATAAATAAGATATGTTGATGAGAAGAATATATTTCTCTGAGGATCCCCTTTGCTCTGGAAAAGGGCCTCCACCCATGTAAAATAGAGTCCATCCCTTACTCTATTAAAACTTAACCTTGACCAATGGATGGGGAAATCAGAAATTCACCCTAAATCTGCCCTGATGTCTCTGGTAGACAGAGGAAGACATAATGCCCAAACTAATGTACTCCCCCACATAACCTCTAGAAACTTCCTAACTAATATACCCCTTCCTAATAAATGCCCATGATTCATAGAGACACAGTTGGGTTGGATTGTGTGACTAGGCTTATAAAGGCCCTGGTGATTGTTAGCCTAGTGTATACCTGTGAACCTATAAAGTGAGGTATATGCTTTACAGTCCACCCACAAGTTTAACAAAGTCAACAGAATTTCAGTCATTCTCGGCCACTTTTTCACAAATGTGATCAATGCTTCATAATCTCACATTTATTCACTAATGTCAGTGTTACTGGTCTCTTGCTGTTCATCTTCATCTCCCAACAACAGATTTTCTCAAACATTTTCATTTGGAACATTGGCAAAGGTTTCACTGGCAAAGTCTCTCTGTGTGATTTATTGTCAGAAGAATGAGATGCAGAGTCCCTTTCTGTTTGATGGCTCACTTTTTGTTTAATAAACTTTTGTATTTCTTCCTTAGCCTGTTCTGCATCAAAAAATGTTTTGATCCTCCAGGAAAAATATTCTTAAGACAGTTGAATACAGCAGCTTGAATCTCACACCTGCCTCTCAACATTCCCCGATTGGTGGGATAAATTTGCTTCTGTTCTGCCTGGTGTACAATGAATAATAATTTTCCACAAACACTCTACTGTATTCAATTTTCAAATACTTTGCCCTTCAGGCACATAGTTTTGTCAGGATCAACTCTTTCTGCAGGTAGGATTGCATCTTTACTAATACAGGTCTTGGCTGCCTTCTCATGGACAGGTTTGGTGCATACACTCGATGTGCCTTTCAATTAACAAATTCTGCTGTAGAATATCAGTCCAGTTGCCTATTTGTGCTTTCATAAAATTAATGCAGTCAGTTTCTTCCAGATTTATTGTAAATGTAGAATCACTGACTTAGCGCTTTCACCCATAACAATGGGCTTTTTCAGAGTCAGTTATACTCAAAAAAATCATGACTTTTATAGTCCTAAACAGGCAATCAGCCAATATAAAAAAAAATCCATTAAAGTCAATTATCCAATTAAGCATTTAACCCAGCCACTGCTGCAAAGAAAAAAAAACAGCACAAGAAATACTATGATAAAACCACATCTTAAAACAGAAAAAAATTGTTGTAATAAACTGTTTCATGTAAACGCCTTTGGTGAATATTTTGTCCAAGGAAAGTTAAAAGAAAGTTAAACATAATCCTATGTTAAATAAACTGGGATTTGTGTTTCAAAACACTTGCAATAGAAATGTTTTCATTAATGCCTGGTGTTTCTGTTGCATCCAGGTGCAACTGCCATAGACATTCTCTCATCTCTAGTAAGGTTTTAACATCACCTCCCATGTCTTTTTTGGGCACCCTGTCAATGACAAAAAATATAAACTTTTTGTAGTTGCCACACTTCTTACTGTGGTTAAATAGAGCACTTGTAGGCTTCTTGTTTTTTATGTCTGTGTTGTGTTCCAAAATATGTAGCCTTAATTTACATGTGGTCATTCCTATGTAAAATGCCGGAAATGATAGACAGGTGGCTACATATACTACCTTGTCAATATTGCAATTACAGTACCCTGGGCAGTTTAGTGTTCTTTTGTAACTGTCTATGTGTACATAAGGTCCGTCATTAATAAACTTGCAAATACTGGATGTACCACACTTAGCCATCCATGAGATGTTACTATTAGTTGTCCCTACACCTCTTTCCAACAGCTCTTTCAAGTTGGAACCCCTACTGTTAATGAATCTCGGGCTTGGACCCAATACTTCTTTTAAGTCTGAAGGAAATACACTGCCCCATACTGTCTGGATAATGTTCTTAATTTTCATACCTAAATCATTATACTCCAGCACCATTGCCATAGAGTTGTTAGTAGTAAGTGTATTAATCTCAATGTATTAGATGAACCAACACTTCTTCTTGAATCCAAGAGAATAGGTCTAAAATTACTGCTTCTTCTCATTTCGACATCCTTATTTAACTTAGTCAGTAAATCCATTGGATACCCTCTATTTGTGAACATGTCAATAAGCTTCAGCAGTTCAAATTTAAAATAGTTATCCTGACTAATAAACCTTGACAATCGAATCATTTGAACCTTCACCACATTTTTCGTTTGCAACTGAGGGTGCCAACTCTCATAATGTGAAAAAGAGTTGCTGTATTTTTTATGGTAAATATTCAAATGAATATGGCCATTCTCTTTGTACAAAAGAATATCCAAAAATTCAATCCTATCTCTGTCCATGTGACTTGTAAATTTTAGAAAAGTAGTCGTGTTACTCAAATAACCAATAAAATCTTCCAACTCTTGTTTTGAGCCCTTCCACAAAATCAGTATGTCATCTAGGTACTTCAAGTATGTCATGATCGTTGACATATAGGCAGAATTAAACATGTGTTGCTGTTCCCATTCTGCCAACACCAGGTTAGCATAGATGGGTGCACATCTGGCACCCACTGCAACCCCGTTCGTCTGCTTGTAGTATTCCAAATCAAACAAGATGAAATTATTAGATAAGACCAATTTTAACAAATCCACAAGCAGGCCACTTTTTACATGGTGTAAATCATTGTTCTTAGCCAGACTGTTGTTAATGTTATCAATTCCAATATGGTGGGGGATCACCAAAAGTAAGTTGACTACATCTACAGTCACAAACCAAAAGTCATCACCACAATTTAAATTCCTGATATTATCAAGGCAATTCCAAGAGTCCCTTAAAATGTGCGAAACATTGTTCAACACATTCTTACAAGTGATGTCTATATATGATGCTAAGTGGTTCCGTTTTGGAGCCCTTAGCAGCTACAGTGGGCCTAAATAGTGGAAAATTTACATTTTTATGAATTTTGGGGATAACAGAACTAGAGGAAATAATGGGGTTCTCCACTGTAAAATATTTAAACTCCTCATTAGAAATTATTCCATCACACATAAATTCATATAACTGTCAATCAGTTTTGTCATAGTCCCTATGTACATCAAACCTAGAAACCCTCTCATAAGAGAATGTCTATGGCAGTTGCACCTGGATGCAACAAAAACACCAGGCATTAATGAAAACATTTCTATTGCAAGTGTTTTGAAACATAAGTCACAGTTTATTCAACAGATTATTATATGTTTAACTTTCTTTTAACTTTCCTTGGACAAAGTATTCACCAAAGGGGTTTACATGAAACAGTTTATTACAACTATTTTTTTCTGTTTTAAGATGTGGTTTTATCATAGTATTTCTTGCGCTGTTTTTTTTTTTTTTTTGCAGCAGGGGATGGGTTAAATGCTTAATTGAATAATTGATAACTAAAAAAATAAGAATAAAACTACAACCAGTCAGAACACTGAATTACTGGTAAAATGGATCTATACCTACACAAGGAAACTGTGAATGATTAAATTATCTTAAAACATAACTAAACTATAAAACTGAGACATCCTAATGTAAACTCACTGATCTACTAAAATAATACAAAACATTACTGAGAGATTCAAAAATTAGGTTAAAATCACCAGAACTAGACTAAAACACTCACAGGATATTCATAAGAACCTTAAAGGAATCACATAAAGCACTTTTCAGATGTGTTTAAAAGAAACATAATTACCATGTTCCATTGAAATGAAAGGAAAACAGTAATTTGAAAATAAAGTTAAATGTAAGGTGGGGTTAAGTCATATGATTCATGACATTTCTTACATTCTAAGTTTATGGAGATGGATGTTGTGATGCATGGCTTTAGCATTCATTATAGCAATAACCCACGCCTGGGTGTGGGTAATGCTGGATTTACCCATGGTTGGCGTGGTTTGGTCCCGAGGGCGAAGCCCGAGGGACCAAACAAAGCCATCCGTGAGTAAATACAGCACTACCCACACCCAGAAGTGGGTTATTGCTATTATACCATGACATTATTTAAGAAAAGAAACTATTACTTTTCTTAAATAATGGCATAGTATAATGCCTGTTTACTGCCCTTCCGCAGATGTCTGGCATCCGCGGCAGTTCTGATGTACTGCGCGCCTGCGCAGTACATCAGAGTTGAGCAAAAGCAACGGAGAAAGCAAGATCTCCGTTGCTTTTTACTGTTTTGCTATGTTAAATGGGTTTAACATAGCGAGACAGTTTTAAAATAAGCAACGGAGATGTCCGTGGCTTATTTTAAAGCTGTCTCACTATGTTAAACCCATTTAACATAGCGAAACAGTAAAAAGCAACGGAGATCTTGCTTTCTCCGTTGCTTTTTTTTAAAACCTGTCTTGCTATGTTAAATGGGTTTAGCATAGTGAGACAGCTTTAAAATAAGCAACGGAGATCTCCGTTGCTTATTTTAAAGCTGTCTCGCTATGTTAAACCCATTTAACATAGCGAGACAGTGTTTTAAAAGTAGAGTTATACTAATGGAAAAAAGTCCGGGCGACCGGACCTTTTTCCATTAGTATAACTCGATTTACAATGTGCACGCTGGCCAATCAGCGTGCACGTTTTGGAGGGGTCATGGTATAATATAAATGTAACACCCTGGTGTCTAGCGCGCAGCTGTTTTATGTATCACACTTCAGACCCGATATATTCCAAAGTTTGTATGGAAGTCTGCAGATGCTGATAAACTTTGTAAATCATACAAAGTACAACTGTGGAACACGTGTATGTAGCTCAATGTCTCTGTTTGTTTAATAAGAGTGGCATTACTAACAGGATGAATTTCTGGACTGTTGCAGGATAGTTTGATTTCTTTTTGATTTGTGGATGCAGTTGTCTCTGACATTTATTTCATGATTTACTTTATCAATACATGTTACAGAATAACTCTGTCTAAAGTGTTGATTGTGTAATGAAATATATTGACACCCTTTGTATTGCATTCTGCTTAACTGCGACAGTAGATGACACATAGTTGAATTTAATGTCATACCTTCTCTCACCTGCAGCACAGATGGCCATAGCTAGAATGTCCTTTTTTGCAAGACTAAGTATGCATTAACACCCCAAAAATTCAAGTTACAAAAAACAAAATATTCAGATTCGTACTCTTTGTCACCATTGTATTAAATACAGAGCCACTTATCTTATGGGTACCCTAATATTTAAAATTCTAATACTTGGCTAGCAACTCCTTAAAAGAGTACAACAAATTAGCAATAGGAGCTTCTCATTTAGAAGCAGCCAAGAAAAAATGCTCACACTGTTAGACCAAAATTTAAACAAGTCATTGGAGAAAAAGCCTTCTCAAGAGTAGAACCCGCTACATGGAACCAGTTATCTAGTGACAGGGGCGGCTGATGGTACCGGACTGTTGGGCTGCAGCCCCCCCCAATTTTCTCAAACAAAAAGTTTAATTAATATTTTTTACACACTAATAGCAATTTGAACTACAAACTAGTGTGTAACGCCTAAGAAGCTATGTCCAGCATGCATGCATGCTCGATAAAAAAAAGTATCTTTTTGTCACCAGCTTTTTTTAAAACAGTATGGATTGGGAAGACATCAGGCATCAATGAAGATGACCAAATAACCAGAAGTCATTGTGGTTTTAACCACAGGAAATTGGAGGCAGACTTCACTGTTAAGTCAGCAGCCTGTCACATAATCTGAGTAAATAATACGGCTGCTGATTAGTCCTGTTACTTTCGCATGTTCTTCCCGTACTTTAACTGGGCACAGTTATGTTGCGAGGGAGAGAGTGAGAGATGGAGGAAATCATTTTAAAAAGAGAAAATCCATTGATCAGATTATTTATTTTTTTTATTCTGTGTGAGACTCAGAATCAAACTTTTAAGATAATAGAAGCCAAGGAAAGCTATTTATAAATTAATCCCCCAACATCAAAAAAAAAAGTAAAGTTTTTATTTTCTACATTTTTTCCAAGCTGGGGTCACCCAGATACTAGTGGTCTGTGTGTGTGTGTGTTTTTTTTTTTTTGGGGGGGGGGGGGTGTTGATGGCTTTTTTTTTTTAACATAATATCCTGGCAGGGCTAATGAGATACTAGGGAGGCAATGTGTTTTGTGGACCGTTGATTTCTTTTTTAATATAATGCACTGGCAGAGTCAACCAGCTACTAATGATCTGTATGTGTTGATGACTTTTTTTTTTAATATAATGTCCTGGAGGGGTCAACCAAATGCTAGGGAGGTGGTGTGTTTTGGGAGCTGTTGGTGATTTTTTTTAATATAATATCCTGGTCGGGTTAACCAGATGCTAAGGAGGCAGTGTGTCTTTGGTGCTGTTGATTTTTGTTTTATATAATATCCTGGCAGGGTTATCCAGATACTAAGGAGGCAGTATGCTTTGGAGACTGCTTGGCTGTGGATGTCTTTCTTCTAATAAAAATATCTTGGCAGGGGTCAAACAGATTCTAGGGACACAGTGTGTTTTGGGGGCGGCTCATGGATGAAATGTTTTTTTTTTAACCTAATGTCTTTTTTCAGGGTCAGTCAGGATAGATTAGGATGGTTTGTGGATGTTTTGTTGTTGAAACTCTGGATTTGCATGACTGAAGTGTGTATGGGTAAACTAAAGTAAGCTCTTGACTATGTGATGCAAAAGAAATATAGTAATGTGACCATTGTCTTCTCTTTTCATTATTTTAAATCTTATAGGCTCAAGCAGATGCTGTGGGTAGACAGTTGGGCTGGGGGAGGCTATACCTAGTATGTGTGAATGAATTTACTTGGTCTTACTGTTCTTGTTCTGACTTGCTTTGCAAAAGTAATGTGCATCTGAGTGAAGTATGTGTGATGATAGGAGGTACTGCCAGCTATGCCAGGAAAAGTAGGGCAGTGGATGTGTAACATATGCCAGAACAGCTAGCTGGAATTTAGTAAAGAATTATATGTTACCTGAATTTCAAACTGATTTGTACAGATGCTTGTGTTGAAAATGTATTTGTAAAGTTGCTTGTGTTAAAAATGTATCAACAGTGTACCATGCTGGAAAGCAAAGAAATGCACATGCATTATTGTAACTGTTCAAAGGTATATGTTTTAACAGAGGATACTGGAAGAGAAGAGGGTAAGCTCAGTCCCACTTAACTTTGGAAAACAGCTGAATTTAAACTAAGCCATAAAGATTGTATCTTACAGTTCTGATTGCAGCCAGAGATTAAATGTCTGTAAGAAGTCTGGTTTAGTAGCCCTGTAGGAGGAGAAGATGTTTGAAATTGTTTTATGACTTCCAGGAGCTACAGCAGATCTGAGCAAAACTCTATCTGTTTGTATGGTAACAGGTGCTAAATCATGGCAGATTCTATTGTTGGTGATAGTGTGGGAAACAGTCAGATGACCAGATTTGATGTCATTCTGTAAGTTGTCCTAGAAATAATATTTAGATATTATATTGAGAAGTATCTCAGTCAGACTGGGCAGTCTGTTCATGGAACCGGACAAAGGACAACCACTCACCTACTTCATCTTGCCTTGCTCTAGAAAGTGAACCAGGGAATAGTAACTCTTTAAATTAGTCAGGAAAATATAGTGAGAATAGTTATAGTGAGAATAGTTAAGCATTGTTTTTCTGTAACTGTGTAAATCTTTCCAGCTGTGTTATTTTTAATATTTTATGTGATTGATACTCTGGTGTTTACTGTAAATAGATATTTAGTATTTTCGTATTCTTTTATTATTTATAGTTAAATATATTTAAACTTCTCATTGTGGCTGGTCCTTTTAGAAAATATTTAAGATGTAATAGTATTTGCAAATATATATTTGGTGATAACTCTGGCCACTGCTGAAAGCCTGGCTGTTTGGTTATCATTACCATTTGTATTAATATTAATTTCACTCAGTATAATTGGATACCCTTTAAAGAACCTTATAATAACTGACTGGTGGCAGTGAATCTACTTTCTGGTCTGGACAAAGTTGGTAGCTCGAGTAATCTATGCCAGTCTTTCCTAGGCGCGCGTCCGTATGTGTGTGTGTGTGTGTGTGTGTGTGTGTGTGTGTGTGTGTGTGTGTGTGTCTGTGAAAATTAAGTCTCAAAGAGTGTGTGTGTGTGTGTGTGTGTGTGTGTGTGTGTGTGTGTGTGTGTGTGTGTGTGTGTGTGTGTGTGTGTGTGTTTGTATCAGCTACTTGGAACAGGGACATGAAACACTGGTTTCACAAAGAGGGTGCTGGAGGACTTGGCTTGGACACTCAGCTGAGGACTTAACCCTACAACTGTGCCAGTGGCAAGTCTTATTGGTGACCTGGAGGGAGACAGAGAAACCCAGTGTTCTCTGTGTGCTCTTAAGGGAAGTTGTGTGTGATACAGAGAGGTCTGCATCTGGAAATATTGGGTGTATCCATTTGTATTCTGAGTGAACGTCCCTCTCCAGTGTCAGTGGTGAGGATTCAGGCTCCTTGACTACTGGCCCAAAGTGGGGACGTCACAATAAGATAGACCACAAGCTCTGAACTCTGGCGATTGTTTATGTGAAATAAATGCATCTATTAATAACAATTTAGTCTGTTATCCTTTTTTATCTTTTAACCTCACAGGATCAAATCAGATAATGTGGTTGGGGTGGGCAATAGAGACTGGGGCGAGGTGAGAATGAAACAACTGGCCCTGCTGTTTACTGTTGTTGTAATTCTGGCTTTGCAAGACTGCAATATTTGTCTGCACTTTCAGGGGAATGTAATCTATCAAATGAATGAGTCATTCTTAGTGTATGTTAATATTGAATGTCTGTTTAAAAATGTTTGTAATATGTTAGAGCTTTTCTCCCCAGACATATGCTGAAAAGTTTTTTTTTTATATACTAAAGACAGTTGGACAACCCTGAGTAAACAAAAGTAAAATAAAATGAAGTTTGTGTAAGGTGAACTGGCACATGTAAGGTATGACTAATGTTTGTGTCAAATAAATGAAATTAATGCAAGTATGTAACCTAACTGTTACTATTATTTCTACTTTAATGCTGTCAGGGTCGAAGCAGATACTTTTCTTTGGTAATGGGGAGGGGGGGCTGTTTGTGAATGAAATATGTTGACTGGCCCTGCTGTTTGCTGTTGTACTTCTGGCTTTGCAAGATTAATGTGTATTTTGGTAAAGTCAACTGTCATACAAGCCTGCTTCAATGTCTCTCAAAACCACTGGCACAATAGGTGTTGGAGTGATCTTGAATTGTGAATAATAAATTAAGATAGTACAGTGGGATTTCCAAATCTGCTTACTTTTCACTTGGCATTGTACAAAATGCAGATTACCTGATACAGTACAATGTATGTTTACTACATCATGTGTACTCATAATAGTTTCATGCAGTCAAGACCAACTACTTATTTACTGTTTGGAGATGTTTAGGTTTTGTACAGTTATAGCGTAACCTACACATCTCATTAGCTCTGAAATGCAATTTAGTCTAGTATTTGGTACACTATTCAGCATGTGCAATAGTGACTGAGCAGTTATTTTATGTAAAATGGTAAGCTTGATTAGTATTTCTCCCACTGTAACATAGATCTGCCCTGTGACCTTAACCCCACCCTTTTCTAGTTGTTTCCACCCCATTCAGGTGTCGCCTGTAGCCCCCCCACTTTGATTTGAAGTCACCAACCACCACTGCCTAGCGATATAAAAATATTTGGCACCCTGAAGACATTTAAAAATAAGATGAAGCAGTATCTGCTAAATTAAGCCAAGTACACCAGTTTTCTTGACACTGGCTAGTTCTGTAGTACATTAATTTCAGATGTGAATGTTTATTTCCCACTTTTTGTAAATATGTGAACCAAATGTACTTTGGCGTAAGCTACTTGTGTTAAATATGTACACCTATTATTTTGTAGTATATACTATGTAAATGCTTAGGAACTACAGTTCTCTTAATGTATCTTTCTTACTAATAAGCAAAATGATTTATGTCAGTTTTTAGACTATTGTATTTTAATGTTGCACCTCTATACCTGGGCTGTAACTGAAAAGGATCAGTTAACTAAATCACTTACCCAGTTATCAAATTGCAAAATGAAATAACTAAATAAACAAAAATTAACAGTTTTGGCTACCTAAGTCTGATGATTACACAAAACCTGCTACCATTATGACAGGTATTTCAGACCAATACGACTTGTCAAAAACACTTGATGCCTCATTCGTTTGAGCAGAAGGTACTCAGGTTGTATTTAACTGCAAGAAATCTAAGATTATAAACCTAGAAATCAATAATAAAGTGTTTCCTTTTGCAATTAACAGTGAGCTTTTTGTTGTCATTCACAGAGTTTAGGGGATATAGGGGGTAACAGCACACATTTGTTTTCATTTAAGCTGAATCTTAGTGCAACAGCTAAGAACGTTTCTGCATTATGAGAACACTGTTTTATTCCACCTTTTTGAGGAGCCCAAAAGTGTTGATGCAAGTTTTTAATGTTTTAATAAGGTCAATTGTAGAGTATAGTACAGCTTTTTGTTGGTACTGTATTACTGACATTAGAAGCTTGGAGACAATTCAGCGACATTTTACAAAATTATTTAACAATGAAAGATGATCATACCCCAAAAGCCTTAATAATTAAACTTTCACTCAGTTTATTTTATATTACATAGGAGTAATATAACTTTAATATACAGATACTCAAAGGATCCAGTACTGTGAGGCACCCTAGGACTAGCATTTGCATCCAGAAGTTACATGACAAGGAGAAGTAGCCTAAACTTAACAGTGGCAATATATAACACTGAGATAAAGCAATTCCCCTTTTTTTAAATACCAGGACAGTGATAGCTTGAAACAAACATACGGTAGTTTTAAACACAGTGTAGGGAATGTATGGATTCCACCAAACTCCTTGGTAACCCCTTCTCTGAGGTTTTCAAGTCTGATAAACTAACCAATTTTGACATTGGTAGGTATGATGAAGGATGAGGCTTTTGGATGTTCTTCGTGTTTCACTGTTGCAGTCATTACATTTAGGTAATCTGCTGGCAGGTTGCCCTCAGTCGGCCTGATTAACAAAGTCTTGGGTCCTGCGTCGGTTGCTGTCCCTTCTTCCATGACATCTGGTCGTCAGGGGTATAAAACATGCAGCTGACGCCATTACATCAGTCTTTCTTGCCATGCGGTGCCCGAAGCAGAAGCAGTTCGCAAGTGCCGGTCGGCCTACTCCTGAAATTTTCATTTTCGAGTTTCAGAACCTAAGTCTTCAACTTAAAGCTAAGTATCCCGTCGGGGAAACTTTTTCTTGCTCCTTACGGATGTCAGTAAAAGTTAATAATTGCATTACTTGTCGGAAGCAAATACCTCATAAAGATTTTCATTTGTACTGTATTCCTTGCCTAGGCCCTGACCACGACGTACCTTACTGTTGGTTTTGTGCTTTATTTAATCAGCGCACTATCCATCGTCAGTACATTTTTGCCTCTAAATATTTCGGTTAGCGGTTTAATTATCCAGAATTGACGTCAATTAGCATCCGACTACCGGAATTCTGAAAAAACGCAAATAAAAAAGACAGAGACAGGCCATTGAGGTCCAAAACTGCTGACGACGCTTCTCCTAAGCCAGTCGCCAGTTCGCCGGTACTCATTGAGGTGCTTTCACAGCCCCTGATACCCACTACTTCTGATTAGCAGGCCTCTACTGAGACCCATTCGGAGTCCGGTATGCCGCGAGATGCTTCACCTATGGAACCCGCGGATTTCTCCACCTTGGATGGGTCCGGAGCCGCTGTGCAGGCACCGGCTTCTGAGGGTGTATTTAGGCCTACAGACTTGCATATTAAACCGACTCCACCTTCAATACTAAGGCCTAAATCTCGATCTATGTCTAAAAAACCGACGTCCATGCCACTTGTTCAGGCCCCTATGCCTAAAAAACAAATTATCAAAATTGCTAAAGATCTAATTACTCTAATCAGGGTAGTCACCCCCCCCCCTTCTAAGAGGCCTAGGGCTGAGCTTGACTATGAATTTTCTAATCAGGACTCTGTTTCTTCTGACTCTTCTAATGACCTGGATTTGTCCATCCCTACTTATGAGGATTCTGATGCAGAGGATTCCATTCCCTCTGCTCACCCCCCCCCGATGACTTTTCTTTTGGGGAAACTTTACATACTTTAAGGGAGCATTTCCACTGGGAAAGTCAGGAATTTTCTGAATCCAAAAAGAGGCTTAGGGATTTCCTTCTTCATCCTCAGCATAGGCCTTTGGCTATACCTCCTGTACTAGACATTGTTGATGATGTGTTTTCAGAATCCAGTATGGCCCTTGATTCCCTGCCTCCGGCTCCTAGTAAACCTGACAGATACTACAGGGGTCCTGAGTCCCACAAGTTCCTTTTCAAAAATCCTGTTGCGGACCCAGAAACCATTTCTCAGGGGCCCAAGGGCATTAAGGCTTCTACTACTAAAAATCCTACCCCTTCTGATAGAGACGCCAGGGTGCTGGATAGATGGGGTAAAAAGGTTTATACTTCTGCAACCTTGGCAATCAGGGCTTTAAACTGTCAATTTCATATGCTAAAATATCAACAGCATATCACGGGACTGCTTAAACAGAAAATTATGTTGATTTCTGACTGTGTGGAAAATAAAGATTTACAGGATTTATTGCATTCAGCAGAACAAGTTGGAAAACATACTTTGCAATGTGGTTTTGATTCTTTAGAGGCCTCTTGCAGGGCTGCTGTTACTGGGTCTGTGCTTAGAAGGCATGCTTGGCTTAAGGAGCAATCTCTGCCTGATCATGTTAAAGCAAAATTGTTGTATGCTCCTTTAAATCAGGACTGCCTGTTTGGCAATAAGGCTGAAGAAGTTCTAAAAAAGATGGAAGATGAAGCTAAATCTATGCAAACTGTGAAAGATTTCTTACAAGTGCAACCTCCAAGATTTAGTAGGCACTGGCCTACTAAGAACTGATCCTTTCCAGCTCCTTCCAGATCCACTCAAGCTAAGCCCAGACACACCAAAAGCACCAGGCTTCAGTCCCAAGGGACTCTCAGAACTAAGCAGTGGGGTGCTTCCACTTCCAAATCTGGAAATAACAAGCCACCCCCCAATGGTGAACAGTCTCAATGACTTTCCTTTAAAATTACCAAGCACTTACCTTTCAGCTGCCTCTTTGGGGGGAAATATTGCTTTTTATGCAAAAAAACTGGCAACTCATAACCCAGGACAAATGGGTTTTAAATATAGTGTCCCAGGGATACAGATTTCATTTTCACACATTGCCAACTCCAAACGGGTGGCCAGACCTGCCCCCAAATCAGTGGGCAGAGGCTCAGAAACAATTACTTTCCCTCCTAAACATGGGGGCTATTCAACAGGTATCAGAAGAGGAAAACGGACAAGGTTTCTATTCCAGACTTTTCCTGGTACCCAGAAAAGACAAATCATGGTGTCCAATTCTGGACCTGTCTGCTCTAAACACCTTTCTGGACATTCCAAAATTCAAGATGCTGACTCTTCACCAGTTACTTCCTATGCTAGGCAAGGATGCCTGGTTGGCAACTCTAGATTTAAAAGAAGCTTACCTACATATACCAATCAGGGAATCTTGCAGAAGATACCTACGCTTCAAAGCAGGCTACTTGCATTATCAGTTCTCTGCACTGCCCTTTGGCTTGTCTACTGCGCCCAGGGTAGTCACAAAGTGCCTTACTCCAGTAATTGCATTTTGCAGGAAAAGAAATATTCAAATATATCCATACCTGGACGATTGTCTAATTCAGGCAGAAAACCAGGCCATACTTATAAAATAACTGGCGTTTGTAAAAAGGGTTCTAACTTGTCTAGGGTACACCATAAACGAAAAGAAATCACAACTGGTACCCTCTCACCAGATTACATTCCTGGGTGCAAGCTTAAATACAACTGCCCAGATGGTTTTCCTCATGCCAGAAAAGCAAATTCATTTGGTAACTTACTTCAAACAGGTGGCCACAAAAACTGTGCTATCTGCAAGACAAATACTGCAAGCCTTGGGGTTCATGGCCTCCTGCATTCTTCTAATTCCATATGCAAGACTGCATATGAGGAAACTTCAGTGGTATTTAAAAAGTTTATGGAGTCAACATTGTCACAGCCTGGAAACAATGATTCCTATCATACCTTGCCTATGCCTAGAGTTCCTATGGTGGGCAGAGGCCTGCTACCAAAACAAGGGACTGCCATTGCCCCCTGCCACCCAAACCCTAACTATAGACACATCAGACTATGCATGGGGGCCTCATCTGGCATGGAAGTGCATTCAGGGCAAATGGAGCTCAAATCAAATGCACCTACATGTCAATCAAAAAGAAATGTTAGCTGTACAGAATGCTCTGACAGCCTTCAAGGACTATATTGAACCAGGACAATAAATGGTAAAGACGGACAACACCATGGTTATGTGGTACATAAACAAGCAGGGAATACACATTCGTAACCCCCCCTGCAATCTAGACGTGGCATTGTGGAACACGGCCTTGAGCTACCAAGTGCAACTACAAGCTTAATTCCTGCCAGGAAAACTGAATATTCTGGCAGATGAACTAAGCAGAAATCTCATGGACCCACACGAATGGAAACTGGAACCACAGATTTTCAACATGTTGACAAGCAAATGGGGGAGCCCAGACATTGATCTATTTGCCTCCCCCAAAACTACCAGTTGGACATGTTTTGCACAAGAACTCCTCACAAAAAAGCCAGGAAAGTGGATGTTCTGTCCTTCAGCTGGAAAAAACTATCAGTCTACGCCTTTCCCCCTCTGCCTCTGCTCTCCAAAGTTCTGCTAAAAGTCAAACAGGACAAACCAAAAATGATTTTGATTGCTCCAGACTGGCCACGCCAACACTGGTACCCACTACTGTGCAGTGTGTCACAAATTCCTCCATGGCACCTGCCTCAGACACCTTCCTTACTGTCTCAGCAGGAGAACCAAATTCTGCACCCTCAGCTCCCAAAATTGAAACTTGCAGCTTGGCTAATCACTTAAATTCACCCTTAGCATCCCTCAGCAAACCTGTGATGGATGTCATCTTAGAGGCGAGAAGACCTAGTACTAGAAAATCTTATGCTGATAAATGGAAAAGATTCTGTGCCTGGAATCAAACTCAAGGGATGAACACAGGAGCACCCAATTTACCTCAGATTTTGCAATACTTAACTGAGACTGGAGGGCTCTGAATTGCAGGAGGCAAACCCAGCAAAAAAAAAAAAAAAAGACATTTCAGTTTTTGCAGTTGTCTTACATGTGATTGATTGATTGATTTAGTTATTTATTTATTTATGGGTTGTGATCTGCAAGATAAGTTTCTAGCAATTAACTTTTACCTTTACAGTGGAAGCCTGTTTATTCCCTCCAGCATTTTGTTACTGTAGTTTCTGAAGAAGTGAGGGATGAATGATGAATGCCACGCTATGCACTGTGTGTTCTGTCTTTAATTTCTCACTTCTAGTGTAAGTCAGACTTTTAATGTTTCAGTTTTGCAATGTCATTTCTGTGGCAGCATGACTGCATCTGTGTATTACTATTATGATGTCCATATGCATGCATATAATTACAAACCTTTGGCTTTAAAGCAAAGTGACAAGCAGGATTCTGGAAATGCATTTCCTATGTTATCTCATATCATTTGTGTACATAACATTTTTTCCAAGGCAAGTCATATCTCATTTTAATGATTTAGTTTGTTGATAAGGCAAATAACCTACTGGATGATAAACCTCACAATAGCAACCTTATTATCACTTAATTTCCAAACATAATGAGACAGGACAATTTATTACATGTTTCAAAATTAGTTTTATTGTTATTTTTGTATGCAGTTATTTTACATTGCATGGCAAAGACCAGTGTGACATATTACTGAACCAGCACAACATTTTCTAAACTTCTGTAGCAAACAGCTGTCATATGTAGCTATTACCTAACTGATTTTATTTGAAAAACGTAGACATTATTATTACTTTTTTACTATAAACCACATGATTTTTTTCATCATGTTTCACAATGGCTCTAATTATTCGGCTCAGCCAATAATGCTGATCTGTTACTTTCATGGCAAGCAATGGTTAATGATTACCATGCTATACTTGTATCATCTTCCATCACTGTGTCCTGAGTTGCATGTAAAAACAGGCCCATGGGGACTGCTATGTTTACCAAGTCAACAAAATAACTGCATAAAATAAGGTCTGACTGCCTTGGAGAGAGTGGTGTGTACATAAATGATGGAGCGCAGAAGATGGAATCTAAAATATAGTTTGCAGTCTTGCTTGTAGTTGCTAGTTGCTGTGATGATTTAGCAAAAGCTTCCTTGTTGTCTTGCCGCTTAGATCTTCCTTTTTTAGTCTTTTATGCAGTTTACATTATTTACTGTATTTTCTTGCCTCAAGTTTATTTTTTTACAGTTCTATACTTAACAGCTTTCATTTTGTTTTTCACTTTCTAGGAAACAAAGATAAGTCTGTTTGCATTCTGTGCTTCTCATTTTTTTAACTGTTTTAGGGCTATATTTTATTTGGAGTGTGCATATTTTCATTTCTGTGATTTGAAGAGTCGATTTTTAAGAAAATAACCTGTCTGGCTGTTTTACCTGTTACATGACTGTATTTTATTTGAAGTATGTATATTTTCATTTCCTTAGCTTGAAAGCAACCCTTTGTTTCAGAAAATAACATATTTAGCCTGGATCCCATATAGCTTTTATAAAGCTGCTGTTGTCATAAATGTACTTTTAGGAGCTTCATTTTCATTTTACAGTAGAGAGTCGATTATCCGCACATCGATTATCCAAAACGTCAATTATCTGAATACATCATTCCAAAGTTTTCAGGTAGGAAAAATCATAAAGTCTAAATATGTAAACATTATACTTACTCGCGCCAAACTACCCTAGGTCCCAATTAGTTCAGATAATCGACTCTGCTGTATTAACTGACAATTTTTACATATTAAAGAGACCCAAAGATAACTTCTGTCCCCCACCTATAAACCTTGAAAGTGAGTGTTTTAATATTTTGGGAAATAGATGTCTGTAGTTTTGGAGTAAACTACTAAAATCTCTGTCATATTTTGTTGCTAAGAACTTTTCAACAAAGTGTGCGTCTTATCAAATAAATTAAACCTGAAAAGCATCATAATGACATTCAACAGACTACAGTTATGGGTAGTGTTCATCATTCACACTGCCATATGGGTTCTTTGCCTGCACAAACACCTGTACTGGTAGCCTTCCAGAGCTCAGAATCTCTTCCTCTGAGTCTGTCCCCGATAGAGGATTGGATAGGCCCCTCCCATCAGGAAAAGCCTAACTGTCACAAAAAGTCAGTTATTCAGTCCTTTGTGCTCGCTGTAGGTCCCACACAAATAAATCTCCTCAGCATCCTGCAGTGGTAGATTACAGCTTCCCTCTCAGATAAGATCCCATTGGGAACTACTCTTCTCCCTCCATACCCTACCCCAATGCAGTCAGTTCAGATGGACTCATCAGATTTTGCATGGGGAACAGGGTATAGAGAAGTTCAAGCGCAAGGCTAATGGGGTCATTCAGATGCTACAAAGTGCATAAACGTCAAATATTTTTTTTAAACAAGAAACATCTTCATTGAATTACCACTTATGATCTAGGCAACCATGCATCTATAAAAATGAAAACAAACCATACTGACATATTTTCAGCTGCAAACATTACACACAATTTTTATACAGTCATTGTCAGTCAAACATTACATAGCTCATTTAATTCTTGCCTTCCCCCAACCCCTCCCCCCAAAACCACCACTCTGCATTTATTGTTCCAACAATTCCCGCCCCTTTCTGTGCAATGTGCTCCCACCCTTCCCAAAGATCCTACGCCCAGTTCCTCCATCTCAGCCACTATACTCACTACCTCCAGTACAGTTGGCCTAGACCCTGATCTGCACCCTGTAGCAACTGTTTCTGGCAGCCAGCAGAACCAAACCTCAGCAAGGCCCTACTGTGTCCAGGGAACTCCGATTCTGCATCACAGCTCAAAAAATCATCTCCCTAGCCACACCAATTTTTTCACCCAGAATTCCTGACAAAGTAGTGTGCAGGAAGTTTTTAAAGTCATCACCAACTCATTGCACTGTCAAAAAATATGTTCTCAGTTAACCTCTCTCCTCCCCATCACACCCCCCAACACCTGCATTCCACCCAAGGAAAAACTCCCTAGAGTCTGTCTGCAGTACAAAAATACCCATGCAGACACATCCAAGCAAATATCCCAAATCTTCCAGATCCTGCTGCACACCCAGAAGAAACATACATATCTTCCCCACTGCCTTCGTATGAACTGCCAGTCCAATCTCTCTTCTCATTCACCTCCAACCCCCTCTGATTGACTCCCACAGCCATCATGCAACATTTTATATGCTCCACCAATCATACCTTCCTTGACAGCAGATTCTCTTCTAGATTCCACCAAAAAAACACCAGTGTTGGTCCTTCACCCAGGATCCCCCCACCTCCCTCTCCTTGCCCATACTCCAACATCAGTTCCTGATTAATTCCTGGCCTCTTCCCATTCTGATATCTTTCCCTCTCTAATTACTTGCTCCCAATACCTCCTCTTACGTATTTTGTATACTCCTAATTGCAGTCACCCCCCCTGTGCAAAATCTCCTTTCTCCATTCCCATGTTGGCTTAGTTCTTAGAGTACTTTCTGCCACTTTATGAATATATTGTTCTGTATGGTAATTGTTATTATCCTTAATGATCTGCATCCAAAATCCCAGTCTGTCCTTATTTCTTGAACTCCCCCCCCTGTTTCGTCACCATCCATTTGCACTTTGAATTATAGTTTTCTGCTTGTGCTGTGTATAGAAGCCTTAACTGTGTAGTTCTGAAATACCCCTTCAAATCTGATAATCCCAAACTACATTGTTCTACTGGAAGGATCAACTTATCCCACTGGACTCTTGCCCTCTTCCCCTGCCAGATAAAATCCTTTGACTCTTTATTAATTGCTATCTACAACTTCTCCTCTGGTTGATAAAAATATGCCTGACGTGTATAAAACTAAAGAGACTGAAAACATCTTCACTGTATCTTGCTATCCATATCCACAAAACAAAGCTTCCAGTTTCTTAGTTATTGTGTTATCTTTTGTTAAATTTCTTCCCACATATCCTTAGCTACCATAACAGAATCATTTTTAATCCATACGCTTTAGCATTCATTTGTCATGTCCCCATAAATCTGACTTTTGCTGAACCAATTCATGTGTGAGTAAATACTTTATAGTTATTGCCTTTGTTTTATCTTCATTAATTTTGTATCCTCAAAATACTTGAAACTGTCTCAGAATGTTCCACAGCATTGAAATGTCCTTTTCTGGTTTTTATCAGGTGCAAAATAATATCATCTAAAAATAAAAACAACTTTTGATTACTATACCAATTATATCCTAAAATTTCAGTGTCCTTTATTTTCTTTGCCAATGGTTATAAATATAATGCATATAACAAAGGGGAAAAAGGACTCCCCAGTTGGTTCCTCTTTTCAAACAGAACTTATCAGAAAGGACCCCCCCATCCACTTTAATTTTTGCCTCCGATCCTTCATATATTCTCCTAATTAACTTTATTATTTTGTCAGGGAATGCAAATGCTTCCATTGCCCTACTCATAAAATCCCAACTTACTCTGTCAAATGCTTTCTTTGCATCAAGACCCACCAACAACAGTGACATTTTTTCTTACATTCTGCTTCTCTCCAGATTATCGTTGTTCTATTAATGTTGTCAAATGTTTGCCTCCCCTCCACAAAACTACACTGATCCATGTCTCTCAATTTTTGCATCACCTTTGCCATTCTTTTACCCATTATAGACATAAACACTTTATAATCATGGTTTACAATCAAAATGGCTTGCATGAAAAAGGATCTGATGGGTCTATGCCATCTTTAGGTATTACAGCCATGACAGCTTTCTTCCAGGATGTTGGTACTTCTCCTTTTAAAAAAAATGCTAAACAAAACCTTCCAAATCTTTATCAGTTTCTTCCCTCCTAGCTTCCAAACTTCCACAGGAATACCATCCAATCTTGGAGACTTTCCTGTAGATTGATTGGTTATATATCACCATTCATATATCCTCTGCTGCTAGCCTAACTGTTAGTAATTGAGCCTCATCTACCTCTAACCATAGCATGCTTAAGTCTTCCACAAATATTTCCATTTGTACTTTTTCTTTTTTCCACATTTCTCTGCCTTATACAGATTTTCATAAAAGTTATTGTAAAAAAAACAGTTGCTTAATAGCAGTCTTTCTAAGCTCATGCATATTACCGAGCTAGTCTCTTATTTTCTCCTTAGCAATCCGCAAGTGCAAATCTTCTAGTTCTTCATAATTCTTGTTGATACTTAACCTTATCTCTTTTATTTCTTCCCTATTTTTAAATTCTACTTTCATTTTATCCCATCCCTTACTATATTTTCTGAAGCGATTTCTATCTTCCCTAATAATCCCAAATAATTTCCACCACCCAGTTCTTAAATTCCTCACTGTTTAACAGACAGGTGGGGAAGAGCCACAGTCTCATTTTTATTTCATTTCCCTGATTTTTATTTTAGCTATTGTTGCTCTGTGACCTGAAATAGTTATTGGATGTATATCAGAACTTTCAATAAATGCACTTGTTCTTGTGAAATGTAATTTCTGTCTAGCCGAGTCCAGTTTTTGTATCTTGGAGAATAATATGAAAATTCTCTCCAAAGTCCTACTACTGAATTCACATCTTCTATACTAAATATTTTCATACTAAATATTTTCATAAATTTCTTCAAAAATCTAACCTGTTTTGTTATATTTAGCTTCACTGTTGCAATGAAAAGTCTAGCCCCTGCCTATAAGTAATATTCCTTGCTGAAAGCTGATTATTTCTCCCAGAATTTTCTTAAGCTCCATTGTAGCAGTTTTAGGTGGAATTTAAATACATGCCAGTGTAATCCTCATCCCTTCCCAGTAACCCCTTAGTACTACAAATCTACTATTATTATCTTTTTTAACCTCTTCTGTCACTATTGGAGCTCCTCTAGCAATTAATACAATTATTCCCCTTTTCTGTTATCCCAGTTATTCCCCTGAAATCCTTTATTTATTAAATTCACATGCTCAATTCTTTCCAAATGTGTCTTCTGTAGCATAGCTGTTTGCACTCTGCATTTTTAAATATAGTTCACTACTCTTTCTCTTTTGAATATACTGGGAGAACATTCACATTCAAAGAAAATATAAAAAATGTTGCCATTATAAGAATTTATTATTCCCAAATGTTATGTATAACAGCATTTTTTAAATGTTTAGTTTCAGCTTTTATGTTACATGCATACACTGATGGTTGGCAAGTTGATCTTTTATACAGTTGTTTCTTGTTATATCCATTTGAGCCTATGTCTCATCTTACAACACTTTTTATTTTAATGAAAACCTCAAATAAACAAAAATAAAACCCCCCGGAGCACCCCTGTAACCTATTAACTTAATATAAACACACAAAACTATGCACATCTTCAAATAATGAAGTTTAACCCTCCTAATAACAACAATTGTCCCAGAGTGACAGCTGCACTCACAGGATTGAATTGACCTGTAATGAAAGTTATACATGCTAAGATACATGGGCCTGTGCTTCTATTTACATTAAGTTCTGTCTATTTTTGTCTGATCTTTATTCCTCTCCCAGATGTAGAAAACAAATTGAATGCATTCAGAAAACATTATCTTTTAGCCATTGAAAAAAAGAATATTATGTTTTTATTGTCTTTATCAGCTTGCCTCCATAGAAGCATGAGAACCAGATACAGAATTGCCTTTAGCTAGAAGCTTCTCATGTTGCACTCTGGATATTTCTTTGCTAATAAAAACATTTTCATTACATTGTGTTCTTTTACTTACTTGCTTTCGATTAAAACTTATTGCTAGATCAAGCCAAGAGCCTTAATCCAGTCGTTCCCCTGTGCAGAAGTAAGAACAAGCATATCAGCTTATATCATGGTCTTTTGTCCAGGCTTTCTTCTCTTTTTAAATCGCACTCCCTACATTTCTTAAAACTTAACAAGGAGAAAGAAAGAAGGAAAAAGGGGCACCTATTTACTCTAGTATCCCTATTACACACAAAAATAACTAAAAAAGGTTTACTATATAACATGCAGTATATGCCATGTTTTATAAAAATACTATTAAGAACAAAAAAATCTTTACTTAGAGTTACCTCTTTCCTCCCTCTTCACCTGACGTTCAAACATTAATGATGTGAAGTAGGGCATGTCCTTTGGAGTCCCCTACAAGTTTAACAATGTCAAAAAAGTCCAATACTTCCAAGTTTTCTTATTCAACCATGTTTCACAAATGTGATTAATGCTTTGTAATCCTACATTTATTTATTAATTTTCAAGTTGCTGTTTTTCTTCCTTTTGATCTCATTCTCCAACCTTCAGTCCCTGGTTCATTTCCAGTGGACTCCTGGTTCTTCTAGTCAACTCTTATGCTTGTTTTGTGTCTCTCTCAAGCAATTTTCTTTGGAACACCGGAAAAGGTTTCACTAGCACAGTCTCTCTATGAGACTTGTAATCAGAAGAATAAGAAGCAGTATCCCCTTCTGTTTCATTGCTCACTTTTTGTTGGACAAACTTTTGCATTTCTTCCTTAGCATGTTCTGCATCAAAAAATGACTTTGGCCCTCTTGGAAAAAATATTCTGAAGATAGCTGGATACAGCAGCTTGAACCTCACACCTGCTGATCAATATTCCCTTGATTGCTGGAATACATTTACTCCTCTTCTTCTTGGTGTACAGTGAGTAATCTTTTTTCATAAGCACTCTGCTGTCTCTAAACTTTGCCCTTCTGCCACAGTTTTGTCAGAATCAACTCTTTCTGCTTGCAGGATTGAAACTTTACTATCATAGGTCTTGGCTGCTTCTCTCATAACCATATTTGTAGCATACACATGATGTGCCCTTTCAATTAACAAGTTCTGCTGTGGAATACCAGTCCAGTTTCTTATTTTTGTTTTCATAAAATTAATACAGTCTGTTACTTCCAATCTCTCTTGTACAGTAGAAAATCTCAGGTTTTCCCTATGTGTTCTGTACTCTAATTCTACCATTTTTTAAACATCTCTTCTTGAATAGTTTCATACTCAGCCAGCGTTTTCTTCATTTCGTCATCTGATTTTTGCAGTTTTATCAGCTCATCTGAATGTCTGCTTAAAGCTTCTTCCATTTTTTTGTAGCATTTTGTTGAGTTGATATACTCCTTCAGTGTTTTATTTTAATAAACTCTGAGTACATTTGACTTGTATTTTCCTCTAGATTACTGGAAATCATGCCTTGCACCAAAGCTGGAGCTTGAACTGCTTTTTGCTGAACAGTTACAGGATTTTTTCCAGCCAGTGTGTTTTCTTCTTACCTTTTGTATTTGATTTTCTTTCAGGTTCTCTAAATTTCTTCTTTGCTGGCATCCAGGCAATGCACTTACTCACCAGTAACTGAAATTTATCAAAAAGACAAATTCACTGGCTGTCGTTTCTGAGTTTTTGTTTTTACACTGGGAGAGCTGCAATTAAGCTGTTACTCAGTGTGCAACCATCTTGGATGTCCAATGTCAAAGAAATGTAAAGTTCTTCACCACTTATGGTCTCTAGGTCCCCTTTTGTTGGTCATAGATGACACCACAGTCATGTGGTACCTGAACAAATAAGGGGGTACAAGGCCATACCCTCTTTTCTGGTTGGCATTAATGGCCTAAGAGCTAACTATACAGCATTCTTTGATGTTTCAGGCCTCATGCATCCTGTTAGAGCAAAACATAGTGGCAGACAGACTAAGCAGATCACAGACAGAATCTTACAAGTGAAAAAGTGGGACAGAGGTCTGCCTGGATTTGATCCCGATGTGGAGAACACTTCAAGTAGATCTGTTCACCTCCTTTCAAAACAGACAGTTGGAAACATTCTGTTTATGACATCCTCGGAGCCGTGCTTGGGGGACAGAAGCTTTCTTGTTCCCTTTGACAGGAATGTTCCTTTATGCATTTCCACCCTTTCCACCAAAACCCCAGGTAATTCTGAAGATTCAAAAAGAATTACCAAAAATCATTTTGGTAACCCCCTTTTGTCTCAGGCAAAGTTGGTTCTCCATTTTAATGGAATTGGACAAAGGCAATTACCACAAGCCTCTTCATACTCTGGATCTGCTCTTACAGAGTCATGAATGACTGGTGCATCCCACCTTAGAGAAATTGCTACTGACAGCCTAGATAGAATACCTTTCTTGTTCCATGAGGATGTGCTGTAGGTAGTGAAGGAGGCAAGAAAACTTGCAACTAGAAAATCTTATGTGTACCAGTGGAAGATATTTTCTATGTGGTGCCTATGGTGTCTGCCCCTCTGATTTTGAAATATTTGTATGAGCTGTTCATTGATTGCTTATCATCTATCAAGGAGAATATTGCGTTCATCTCAGTTTGTCTGCCCATGGATCCCCCTCTTTCATCTTTGTTGTGGTAACAGAGTTTATGAAAGTAGCGTTGTATATGAGACTCCCTTGAAAGCAAATTCCTCCTCCTTGGGATCTCGACTTTATTCTAGAAAAATTTACCTTATCTCTTTTTGAACCTGCCTTTCTGGCTGATATGAAGTTTATCACTTGGAAGACTGTTTTGCTAATTGCTCTAACATCTGCAAGCCAAGTGTCTGAGCTGCATGTTGTCATGGTGGCCAACCTTATCTGATTTTCCTCAAGGACAGGGTTGTTCTTCAATATATCTTCAGTTGGTCGACTAACACAAATGTTGACTTCCTGAAGGTAAACCACTCTACACCGAAAACAGAAACGTCAACTTCCTAGTATGCATGCACCAACATTGCTTTGAGACACATGCAAGTATTACTTAAAAAAAAAAAAAAAAACTTAAACACCATGCACACTAATTATATATACTAACTCTGAGCTTGCACAATCCCCAGGGAAAGGGAATATTCCTCTGCTCAGGGATTGGTGATTTTCTATGCCTGTCAGCTGTCTGTATAGATGACCAAATGCAGTCCACCAAACCAGTGGAGCCCTGTTCTACACACTCATTTTTTTTTTCTTCCCAAAACTTGATTCTAAATTTACCCTGAATCAAGCCACAAATCTCCCAGGTGTTCTTCGTGTTTCACTGTTGCAGTCATTACATTTGGGTAATCTGCTGGCAGGTTGCCCTCAGTCAGCCTGATTAACAAAGTCTTGGGTCCTGCATCAGTTGCTGTCCCTTCTTCCATGACGTCAGGTCGTCAGGGGTATAAAACATGCAGCCAACGCCATTTTTATCAGTCTTTCTTGCTGCGCGGTGCCTGAAGCAGAAGCAGCTCGCAAGTGCAGTCGGCCGACTCCTGAAATTTTCATTTTCGAGTTTCAGAACTGAAGTCTTCAACCTAAAGCTAAGTACCCCGTTGGGGAAACTTTTTCTTGCTCCTTACTGATGTCAGTAAAAGTTAATAATTGTATTACTTGTGGGAAGCAAATACCTCATAAGGATTTTCATTTGTACTGTATTCCTTGCCTAGGCCCTGACCGCAACATGCCTTGCTGTCAGTTATGTGCTAAATTTAATGAATGCACTATTAAGCGTTGGAATATTTTTGTATCTAAATATTTTGGCTCAAGATTTAACTATCCAGAAATGTCATCGGTTAGCAATCCAACTACCGGAATACATAAAACACACAAAGAAAAAGACAGAGACAGACCGTTGAGGTCCAAAACCGATGACGAAGCTTCTCCAAAGCCAGTCGCCAGTTCGCCGGTACTCAGTGAGGTGCTTTCGCAGCTCCTGATGCCCACTACTTTTGATTTGCAGGCCTCTACTGAGACCCATTCGGAGTCCAGTATGCTGCAAGACACTTTAAGTATTGAACCCGCGGATGTCTCTACTTTAGATGGGTCCAGAGCTGCTGAGCAGGCACCGGCTTCTGAAGGTGTTTTCAGGCCTAAAGATTTGTATATTAATCCAATGCCATCTTCAAAACCTAGGCCAAAATCAACTTCTATGTCTAAAAAAACTATGCTTGGGCCATATGCACAGGCCCCTATGCCTAAAGAACAAATGATCAAAATGGCTGAGGATTTAATTACCTTGATCAGGGGTTCCCATCCCCCTCCTGCTAAGAGGCCTAGGCAAGGCACTGATTATGAATCATCAGATCAGGTTTCCATTTCTTCTGATTCCTCTTCTGATCAGGAATTATCTATTCCACCTTATGAGGACTCTGATGCAGAAGAATCCATCCCTTCTGTTTCTCCTCCTGAAGATTTTTCTTTTGGAGAAACTTTGCATACCTTAAGGGAGCATTTTCACTGGAAGAATCAGGATTTCTCAGAATCTAAAAATAGGCTTAGGGATTTCCTTCTTCTTCCTCAGCATAGGCCTTTGGCTCTACCACCTGTTCTAGACACTGTTGATGATGTTTTCACAGAATCCAGCATGGCTCCTGATTCCCTGCCTCCAGCTCCTAGTAAGCCAGGCAGATATTACAGGGTTTCTGACTCCAACCAATTCCTTTTTAAAAACCCTACTGCTGACCCTGAAACCATTTCTCAGGGTCCCAAGGGTATTAAGGCTTCTACTGCTAAAACTCCTACCCCCCTTTTGATAGAGACTCCAGGGCACTGGATAGATGGGGTAGGAAGGTTTACATGTCTGCAACCTTGGCAATCAGGGCTTTAAACTGTCAATTTCATATGTTTAAATATCAGCAGCATGTCATGGGCTTACTTAAACAGAAAATTATGTTGATTTCTGACTGTGTGGAAAATAAGGATTTATTGCATTCAGCTGAACAAGTTGGAAAGCATACTTTGCAATGTGGTTTTGATTCCTTGGAGGCCTCTTGCAGGGTCGCTGTAACTGGATCTGTGATAAGAAGGCATGCTTGGCTCAAGGAGCAAAATCTGCCTGATCATGTTAAAGCAAAATTATTGGATGCTCCTTTACAACAGGACAGTCTATTTGGTAATAAGGCAGAAGAAGTTTTGAAAAAGATGGAAGATAAAGCTAAATCTATGCAAACTGTGAAAGATTTCCTAGAAGTGCAGCCACCCAGGTTCAGTAGGCACTGACCTACTAAGAATTGGTCCTTTCCAGTACCCACCAGAGCCACTCAGGTCAAACACAGACACTCCAAAGGCTTCAGGTTTCAGTGACAAGGAACTTACAGAACAAAACAGTGGAGTGCCTCCACCTTCAAATCTGGAAGTAGCAAGGCACCTCCCTATGGTAAACAGTCTCAATGACTTGCCTATGCCATAACCAAGCACTTACCTTTTGGCAGCCCCTTTGGGGGGAAAACTGGCACTTCATGCACAAAATTGGCATCTAATTACCCAGGACAAGTGGGTTTTAAATATAGTATCCCAGGGATACAGATTTCATTTCCACACATTTACAGTCCCAAACAGATGGCCAGATCAGCCTCCAAATCAGAGGGCAGAGGCCCAGAAACAAGTTATGTCCCTCATGAATATGGGGGCTGTTCAACCTGTACCAGAAAAGGAAAAGGGACAAGGTTTTTATTCAAGACTTTTCCTGGTACCCAGAAAAGACAAATCATGGTGTCCAATTCTGGACTTATCCATTCTAAATACATTCCTGGACATTCCAAAATTCAAGATGCTGACCCTACAACAGTTACTGCCTATGCTAAGCAATGATGCCTAGCTAGTAGCTCTAGACTTAAAAGAGGCTTACCTGCATATCCCAATCAGGGAATCTTGCAGAAGATACCTCCACTTCAAAGCAGGCTATTTGCATTACCAGTTCTCTGCACTGCCCTTTGGCTTATCTATTGTGCCCAGGGTCTTCACAAAGTGCCTGGCACCAGTAATTGCATTTTGCAGACAAAGAAACATTCAGATTTATCCTTACCTGGACGATTGTCTAATTTAGGCAGAAAACAAGGACACTCTTCTAATATATCTGGCATTTGTAAAAAGGCTTCTAACTTGTCTAGAGTACACCATAAACGAAAGGAAATCGCATCTGGTACCCTCTCAAATAATTACATTCCTGGGTGCAAGCTTGAATACAGCTGTCCAGATGACTTACCTTATGCCAGAAAAACAAATTCATTTGATGACCTACTTCAAACAAGTGGCCACAAAAACCCAGCTATCTGCAAGACAAATTCTGCAGGCCTTGGGGTTCATGGCTTCCTGCATTCTAATAATTCCATATGCGAGACTGCATATGAGGAAACTTCAATGGTACCAAAAAAACTTATGGAGTCAACATTGTCACAGCCTGGAAGCAATGATTCCTATCATTTTTTGCCTGCAGCAAGAGTTCCTATGGTGGGCAGAGGCCTGTCACCAAAACAAGGGACTGTCATTCATTCCACCCCCTGCCACACAAACCCTGACAACGGAAGCATCAGATTATGCTGGGGAGGGCGCATATGGCAGGGAGATGCATTCAGGGCCAATGGAGCCCAAATCAGATGCACCTATATATCAACCAGAAAGAGATGTTAGCTGTACAAAATGCTCTGACAGCCTTCAAGGACTATCTTCATCCAGGACAACTACTGATAAAGACAGACAACACCACAGTTATGTGGTACATAAACAAGCAGGGGGTACCCATTCCTACCCCCTTTGCAGACTAGCCATGGCTCTGTGGAACATGGCCTTGACTTGTCAAATACATCTACAAGCTCAACTCCTACCAGGAAAGCAAAACACTCTGGCAGACGAACTAAGCAGAAATCTTGTGGACCCACAGGAATGGAAACTGGATTCACAAATCTTCAGCATGTTGACACGCAAATGGTGGAGCCCAGACATAGATCTTTTTGCCTCACCCCAGAGCTATAAGTTGGACAAATTCTGCACAAGAATTCATCACAAAAAAGCTTGGAAAGTGGGACGCACTATCCTTCAGCTGGAAAAACCTGTCAGTCTATGCCTTTCCCCCTCTGCCTCTACTCTCCAAGGTCTTAACTAAAAGTCAGACAGGAAAAACCAAAAAGGATTCTGATTGCTCCAGACTGGCCTCGCCAACACTGGTACCCGCTCCTATGCAATATGTCACACCTTCCTCCGTGGTACCTGCCTCAGATGCCTTATCTACTGTCTCAGCAGAACTATCAAATTCTGCATACTCAGCTCCAAACTCTGAATCTTGCAGGATGGCTAATCAACTAATTTCACCGGTTACATCTCTCAGCAAACCTGTGATGGATGTCATTTTGGAGGCTAGAAGGCCTAGTACTAGGAAATCTTATGCTGATAAATGGAAAAGATTCTGTGCCTGGAAACAAGCACAAGGAATAAGCACAACAATGCCCAATATTCCTCAGATTCTGCAATATTTAACTGAGATGCTTCACAAGGGCCTATCTTTCTCTTCCATAAAAATACATGCCTCTACCATTTCAGCTCATTACAACACAGAGCCTCCCCTCTTTTCTCATCCCCTGCTAAAGCAGTACCTCAGAGGGGCCAAAAATTTAAGACCTCCCAAGAGAGCACCAATTCTTGCATGGGACCTCAATTTTGTGTTGGAAAAGCTCACCCTAACTACTTTTGAGCCAGCTGCTACTGCAGACATAAAATTTCTCTCTTGGAAGGCAGCTTTTTTTTAGCAGTTACTTCAGCTAGAAGGATTTCAGAACTACAGGCTCTCATAGCAGTGGAGCCTTTTATTATCTTTTATCCGGACAGGGTGGCCCTCAGGACCAATCCATTCTTTATGCCTAAGGTAGTATCCCATGTGGCTCTTAATCAGACCATTCATCTGCCAACTTTTTTCCCAAATCCACAGAACAAGGGGGAGCGGATCCTACATCTATTGGATGTACACAGACAACTAAGATTCTACTTAACCAGGACAAAATCTCTAAGAAAATCTGAACAATTACTGGTGGCATTTGCTGCTGGGGCAGAGGGAAAGGCTATTTCTAAGCAGACTGTTTCAAAATGGATAAGCCATTGTATTTGTTTCTGCTACATGCACCATGGTAAACCTGTTCCCAAGGGGATCAGATCCCACTCCGCCAGGGCTGCATCTACTTCTGCAGCCTTTCTCTGAGGGGTTCCTACCAGAGACATTCTAGAAGCTGCTACCTGGAGCTTAGTTCATATGTTCACCAAGCATTACCATTTACCTCTCTTCTCTAAATCCAGAGCAGGCTTTGCCACTGCTGTCCTGCAGGGCCTTATAGCTGCTCCTAATGCTGTATAATTCCATCCTCTCAACCACAACTTTGGGATTCTACCCAAATGTAATGACTGCAACAGTGAAACACGAAGAACATAGTACAATTGTGTACACTTACCATAAATGTAGATGTTCGAGTGTATTCACTGTTGCAGTCCTGGTTACCCACCCGCCGGCCCCTTGTTTTTCTCTTCCTATACCTCTTCTTTCTTTTACTATGCTCAAAAGCCTTTTTTGGTGTCTTTGCTTTTATTTGGAGGTATATTTGTTGTGTTCTAAATTACATGCATATATATATATATATATATATATATATATATATATATATATATATATATTTATTTATTTATTTATTTTTTTTTTGCTTCCCATTTGGGGGGCACCTGACATCTGGGGCAAGAAAAACTGATGAAAATGGTGTCGGCTGCATGTTTTATACCCCTGATGACCTGACGTCATGGAAGAAGGGACAGCAACCAATGCAGGACCCAAGACTTTGTTAATCAGGCCGACTGAGGGCAACGTGCCAGCAGATTACCCAAATGTAATGACTGCAACAGTGAATACATTCGAACATCTACATTTATGGTAAGTGTATACAACTGTACTTTTTCTTTCTAGAACCTAAAAATAAGGAAGGGAGGATTCTGCATACTTTGGATGTGTACAGTCAGCTCTGGTGATAATTTGACATAAATAAACCCTTCAGGAAAGATGAACAGCAGTTTAGTTCCTGTTGTGGGGCTAAGAAGGGTCAACCTCTTTCTAAGCAAATGACTGCTCATTGGTTGTCCTCTGGTATAGTTTTTTTGTTACTCTCACCATGATAAATCTATTCTAGGCAAGGTTAAGGCACATTCCACCAAAGCCTTATCCTTTTTCATGGCATATTGGAAAGCAGTGCACTCTAGAAACTTTCTAGAAGCATCAACCTGGTCCTCTGTTCATACCCTTAATAAACACCACAAGCTTGATTCCTTCTCAAGTTCCTTAGCAGTCTTTGTGAGGACCATTCTCTCTATGGGCCCCTGGATCTTTATCCTTCCTCCTCCCAGGTAGGGTAAGCTTTGGGAATCTACCCATATGCCACTGAGGCAGTGTGAATGGAGAACATAGTACAGCTGCATAAGTTCTACTTACCTGTAATAGTAGATGTTCAAATTTCACTTTGCCACAGTGGCAGCACCCACCCCACAACACCCACCGATTTTGTATATAGTTCGATGGTATCCAACCTTGTAGCATTGCTGCTTGGGTTTGGTTATTTGCATTGGTGTTTTACGGCTGAAAATTGTTTGGTTTCGGGCAATTCATGCTTCTGGTCCTTCTTGGATTGTCCTACTTAGCACTAAAAGCCTGAAGAACTGACTGTCTGTGACAGGGGTTAAGCTTCCCCTGATGTGAGGGGCTTAGCCAATACCCTATAATGGAGACAGAGGAGGGGATTTTGGGCTCTGGAAAGCTGCCAGTGGAGGTACAGAACCCATATGCCACTAAAACAGTGGTGGTGTACTAAGGCATAAACCCCACTCAACTGCCTAGCACGCATGAGCAAGATGTCATTAAATTAATTTAACAAAAGGTTTTAAAATTACAAAATCCACTGCAGAAATATTTAATCATTACTTTTTCTTAATACTGCTGGCAGTATAACTGCACTTTGGATGTTCTCTGCTTTACAAACTGAACTTTTGGCACTGTTGTTTTAGAACTTTCTCTTGGGTTTGGTAACATTAGTTGCAACAGGGATAGGTTTGGGGGAGTCTTTCCCTGCTTGAAGGGTGGATTTGCATAAAACATTACTGAAAGTTCAGTTTTATTATCTAGATCTGACTAAACAGTTGAATTGGTCATTGACAGACTGAACCAGATTTTTAGTCCATCCAGATAATTCTATACCACCATGTCTACTTTTTGGAAAGTTAAGTAATTCTTGGAGCATATATAACTAAAACATTCATTCAAATGCTGTCAGGTTTACGGGGTTATAGACTTGGTACCTTAGTATCCATCTGAATACATCACTAGTAATAGGACTAGTGATAACACTTTTTACTAAACGTACACTAATGTGTTAAGGTTATGATATTAAAGTTCATCTGTTACAATATCTGACACTCACAGTAACCCATGCCCGACCTCATGAAGTCGTACCCCTTTCTGACATGTTAATAGTGACTAGTTGCACTGCTAGTTACAAATAACTATGAACAGCATATATTTAATGTAATATACTAGCTAAGGGCATGTGCAGGTGTTACTTTGTTTAACAAAGTCCCTTCCCTTTCCACACTACATCCTGTTCCAAACTAATGATACAAGCGGTAAATATCAAACCAGTTTATTTATAGTTTTAGGTATCTGGGGTCTAAAACATTCAGCAGCTAAATATATTTACATTTGTCTTTACAGTTCACTTAGGCGTGTTTGTCTGTGCTCATTGTTAAGTACATAGCTCTCAACCTCCCATCTCCAAATGGAACAAATGGGCAAAATGTGGAACACATACAAATGGCATACTAACTAGTTCAACTAGGAAGGTCATATGATAGTTAAAATATGCTGGTTTTACTTACAAAAAAGATCTTTTAATGAATTACTATGATTTATTTGTATTTACCATGGATATCAGTAAAAACAAATCTAAAACTGGATGTGTGACAGACTATTTCAATGTGGAACTTCAAGGAACATGAACTTTTTAAGACCCCAAATGAGTTATGTTCCTCGTAATGAGGTGTACTTGAGGGGTATGGTTAAGTAACTGTTGCATATTTTTTAATGTTGAGATGTTTGCTTATGCCTAATTCAGTCCTAGTTATGTCTCTCTAACTTATTTCCTGCTTCACTTTTTCTGCTTACTTTCATTCTGCTATGCATTCTTTGCTATTCTGACCTCCCTGCATTCTTTCCTTAACCTCTTTCCTCCATTTTACTTTCTGTTTTTCTTCATCCGTTGGTAGTTTTATTTCCCCTCTTCACTCACTGACTCATCTCGTTGTTTTCTTTCCCTGTCTTGTTGCAGCATTTTGTTATCCTTTCTTGTGTTTTTTCACTCACTTCATTTTCCTTTCGCGCCTCCGTGTTTTGGGACAGGTGAGTATAATCCCACTTCCCTGTCTTTCTCTTTTCTGCTCCTGATTCAAAGTTTGGCTTTACCACTTCGAATCCTCTGCCTACAGCTTCAGCAGTTGAGCTGCTTGACAATTCCCCCTCAAAAACTGGCTTAGTCAAAATTCTTCAGCTTTTCTGTATATCCGTTATATGATGGCATTTACCAAAAATCTTTCTTATCACATTTCAGTTTTTATCAGCCTATGTGTTCCTGAACAACTCTCTTTCTCCCCTTCCCCTCTGTCTCTTTTTTATTCTAACTGATAATATCCATAACTACCCATTTTGTAGATATGTAATCTGGATATAGGGTCTTTATCAGTACATTGGGCCACATTACGTAGAACAGCATCTCAAAAAATCTGAGACATTTTATCCTGATTTTATCCTGAAACTCAGGGGTCGGCTTTAAGTTTGACACCCCTGTTTCCACAGTGTGCTGCATGTTGAGGGAGTCATTGTCAAACTTTCATTAAACAGTGATTTAATTAATACCTGACACTTTGTAAGATACTTACAAGATATGTTTTTGTTACATGCCACCCCCCCCCCCCATATCAGGAAGTAATCACTCTGTGACTGATCGATAAACCTTCATCTGTCAAAGAGAAAAAAAAATGACACTATCAACAAATACACTATTTTACATTTTAGGCTGGCAAAAATAATTTCATAAAATATTGACTAAGAATCTGCCTTTAGGGGCAAAACTGGAGGCAGTTTTATGACCAGCAACAGATGCAGAACAAAGCACGATGAGAAGAAAGTAAATGCAGGTATGAAAGTAGCTGATAATATTGTGTTTTAAATCTCTTCTAGTACCACCCTTGCTACCTCTGAGTATTCATTTTTTATCTAAAGGAGCATTGTTTTCCTTTACTAGCACTGATATGAGGTCAGTTGTCTCTGAATTTTGATTGTTAACATATAATATTAATTTAAAGTAAATTTTCCTACCAACGACAGTTTAGACTGTACTCTTAAAATAGCATGTTTAATCTGTAAACCCACCTCCTTGACATTTTATGTACTGAAGCCTACAAACACGACATAAGACAGTTGTTAGACCCACCTCATTGCAGCAAGTTGCATAATTTGACCCTAAGTGAGATCTTAACACGAGGTTATTAAAAAATAATGGCATTGTTATCAGACAAGCAGGCAATTAGAACTGTATAGTTGTTTTCAATACCATCTACTTAAGAAGAAGAAGATAACTGCATTAATTTCAGACTCCACATTTTTTATAAGATAATGTTGAAATCTGTAATTGATGGAATTACCAGCCAAGTGAATGCTGTTATATATGATCTAACCTTGGAAGGGTTCCTATTAGATGACCAAAGATGCATTCTATTGAATGCTTCTTGGTCGAACTTAAAACAACAAAAAGGCAAAATAGCGAAGCGGCTTTTAAGCAAATTCTTTCTCAGGCAAAGAATTTGCTTGGTCACTTCTGTTACTTTGCCATTTTTGGCACTGTAGTGCAATCTCAGAGTTGGTATATTTAAGTAGGGGTGTGGGGGGGGGGGCAAAGCCCCCCACTTTATGAATTCTTTCAATTTTTTTTCTTTCTTTCTTTTTTTTTTTTTGGAACAGCAATTGTTTCCCCTTGGAAAAAAATCGCTGTTCTGAGCTTTCGGGATTGTAAGCTTTCGCTTACATGGGGTCGATTATTCATCATTCGCTTTTTGTAATATAGACCCACATGGAAGGGGACCCGTCAGATGAACCTTGGAATTACCTCTGCATTTCTGATCCTTTGAAACCTTTCCTTTATGTACTATTCAAATTACAAAATAATCTTTCCTACCCATGATGTGTGTGGTTTCTGGCAGGAGGTGAACGGCAGAATTCTTGGCAATTTATTTAGAGAGAGAACTGGAAAAAATGTTTGTTAGGTATTCTGAGTTATATAAAGTACAGTGGGGACTATACAATGAAGTGAATTCAGTTCTTCACCAATTTCTCTTGACTTTATATTTGCAGCTTTGGATAGATTCACTTTGTTCTGCCATACTTTGTAACATGAGTGTAGAGTGACATCCAGTTATATTAATAATAGGTTGTGAATTTTACTTGAGTTAGTATTACAGAACAATGTTTTCTTATTTAATTCTAAATTATTTACCAGATATCAAGTGAAGTAATAGGAACAATAGTTGTTTCCACTTATGTAAGTATGGTATTGGCTTCTTTGGCCAGGATGACCATCTGCAGGGATCAGTACCTCACCTTCCCCTACTTACTTCTTACTGAGTGGTTTACTCCCCCCCCCCATACTGAGGCTACCAACTTGTCCACAGCTAAGCCATCTTCAACGGGAGGGAGAGGACATTTAGTAATCCAGAATCTGCGTCATTCACTGTTACCTGCAAGAATTTCTTTAATGCCCCAATTTTCCCCAAGACAGGGGGCATGCCCTGACATATGCACATACTCATGCACTCTCCCACCCATAACATGCTGACTATAGAGCAGTTCTGTGCCACAAAAAACTGTGCCCTCCCCTAGGATAAGCAAGCTGGCCATTGGCCACCCAAGTCTACTTTTCCCAGACAGCTTCCCAGGTCACTAGTCAATCCCCAGGTCACCAGCATCACAGGTGGACAGCCTCCCCTTGTAGCAAAGTGTTAGCTGAAAAAATTATCTTTTGTATTAGACCATGGTAATAGTTCACTGGCTAATATTCTTTTGTGAGCCTTAGGCAAGTGGTAACCAAACTGTGGTGGTGAATAATGAGAAACCGTTTCAGTAAGAACATTTTATTACTGTAAGTTTTTTTTCTTTCTTGTTTTTCTTTCCTTCCTTTTATTGATGATCAGATTTGGAAAGCTGTGCATTTCGATAGCTGAGTACTTAGAAACTACAAGAAACAGAAGGGGAAGGAAGACGGTAAAGATAAAAATGATTAGATATCTCTATCTGATAGGAGAAACAATTCGTTGAATTTATTAGATGACCCTTGGAAGAGTCAAACCTTTCACTGGAGTGAGGAGAGCAAGGGAAATGTGAATTGTAACAAAGAAGATATTATTTTTTATCAGCTTTGATATCTAATGTATCACAGGGTTTTGAGAGGGTTTAAGTAGATTTCTAGAGGATCAGTTGAGTGAAGACATGGCAGAAAGAGGGGTGATAGAGGTCATAATGTTACATCTAGAGAAGAAAAGCGGTATGTTGGAAAGCTGTCTGATGATTTAATACTGTAACCGAAAAATCCTAAACAAGCTAATATACTGATTATGAAACAAATGCTGATATGAATACATGTTATAGAGGAAGAAAAAATATGAATATGAAAACTTTATGAGAAAACCAAAAATGTAGTATCGTAGAACTAGAAAGACAAAAGCTAAATAGGATCCTAATGATTGTAATTTAAGAGCATGTGGAAAATGGACTGTAAATAAAGCCGATGCAGTAACAATAAGGAGGAAAACTAATTTAAATGAATGGTCCAAAATTATTTAAAAATTATGAAAAAAATGTGAAGATAGGAAAGCAAAGTAAATCAAATAACAAGAAGGAAAAGATAGGATAGGAATTAAAGCAAAATGAGTAAATGAGGAAAAATAAGGAAATTAGAAAGGGAAAGAAGTTGAACGAAGGAATGTTATGATTAGTTCCAAAGATTTGGAAGTTGATAGACGTAGGGATGAAGATATACAAATGATAATAGGAAATAACAGAACAGGAGTAGGGCAGGTTCAAGAAAATGGTGCTTTAGGAAATAATTAGGAAGATGTTTAATTGCTTAAGGTAGGCTGATAAATGACAAGCTGCGAGGAAATAACACTAAGACCACCTAAAACCAACAAATAAATCCAGGAAATAGAGGGCATGATAAGGTCAAATGAACAGAAGAGCACAACAAGAAATTAGTATAGTTTTGTTTGTGAAGTGTAATAAAAAGCTGCACTGCCATTTGGATGAGATACAGGGGCTATTTTCTTTTGACAGTTTAATAAATCTTGCATCGAGACATGTAGTTACAGGAATAGAGAGAGCTTATAGAAATTGAAAACAGTAAAACCTGATGGCAGTTAGTGTTTACCTCTGAAAAGTAGCAAGGTTTACTGTTGATTATGCTGGAGTTATTCAGCAGTATGGAATGTATGTCTATCTAAATGGAGAAGATAGAGATCTTTTTGAAATTTTCAGACAAAAAATTAAGAGAGGAAGGGAGGAAGAAGAATCTTGAAAAATAAATGGTTAAAAGGAAGGGAGTTAAGTCTGTATTTCATCAGTGTTGAATGTATTTATGGTGGACAGCAAACAGCCTGCTCAGTTAATTAAAGAAGGTTTTACAAACGTTACTAGAACTAGTTCTTGGAATAACTGTAAACTG
Source organism: Protopterus annectens (assembly GCF_019279795.1). Lineage (NCBI taxonomy): Eukaryota > Metazoa > Chordata > Ceratodontiformes > Protopteridae > Protopterus > Protopterus annectens. The sequence continues at coordinate 119,541,525 of NC_056744.1, read as the reverse complement.
TGAGTATATTAATAAGGTAAATAGGAACACAAAAAAGTCATCAGAGTGTGGGAGAATTTTATAATGATCTTAAGAAAGCTAGTAAAAGACTGAATTTTATTGCAAATGAATTGGGTTACCTGGATGGAACGGGATGGATAGGTGATTGGTACGGGTTGCTTGCTCTGCGAAGTAAAATTTAACTTGGAGACAAGGAAAGTCTGTCTTAAAACACCTTCTGTGAATATTGCAGTTTTAAGTAATTCATTAGGAGATAAAGAGGTGTAGAAAGAGTTAAGGATGTTTGATGTAGGAAATCTAGTGTAATCAATTTATAGACCTGTGATGTTGGCAAACTCTTAAGAACTTTACATCAATCTTGTTAAAAGAATTTGAAAAGACAAATCTTTGAGAACTCAGCTGTACTGATGACTATCTATAATTGAAACGTGCATGCATGCTGTATAAGCACTTAATCTGAAAATTATGTTATCATAAGGAGCTAGTTTCTACATGAGTTGTTTCTCAATTCATAATCAGCATTTGACAATATGACCTGTTCTAAGCTATGGAACTTACATTGGAAATATTTTTTGAAGCCTGTAATAAGCATTACATATGCCTTATTTGGAAAAACATGGGCACAGATTAAGTATTACAGCAAAGGTTTAGTATAAACAAAGAAAATGGGGTGTATTAGCACCCCAGCTCCCCAGCTGTTCCTACTTTATATTGATAAACTGTTAAGAAGTTATGTGATGCAGTAGGAGATTTACCTAAGATAAGAAATAGGAAGTGCCTGACAATAAGCTTTGTTGATGAAGTCTTTCTTCTATAAACTTCAAGTTTTACATTGAAAGAACAATTATGCATATTATGCAATTATATGAATATGAATGATTTGTTAATCAATATTTAAAAAAAAAAACTAAAATTATGCTTTACAGAGTACATAATAAGAAACAACATGAGATTAAAATTAATTGGAACTACAGTGGTGCAGCAGGTTCTCTGGTTCGATTCTCAGCTGGGGTGCCTTTTGTGTGTAGTCTGCATGTCCTCCCTGCATTCATGTGGGTTTCTTTTGAGTACTCCGGTTTCCTCCCACATTCCAAAGACATGCGTGTGGAGCATTTCTCCCTGGGCCTCCGCTGAAAATGGGCTCTGTCCCAGTCTGACTTTCCCGGTAAATAAATGATAAATAAATAAATGACAAAGTAATAAATGGCATTACTTTATATCCTGCCTGAGCATAAGTTTTAAGAGGACTGGAAGATAGGCACGCTGTTTAGTAAAATTAAAATTGAAGATAAAATAGTGCAGTGGAGTAGAGAAAAAGCATATTAGCAGTCAGAGGATAACTTTTATACTATTAGTCAAAACTATAAGAGCTTATATATATATATATATATATATATATATATATATATATATATATATATATCCCCTGATGTTCTTCATAGTCAGTGTTGCAATACTAATCCTCTGGACTTCCCACCATGCAGAAGCCCATGACTGGCATGACTTCCAGAGTTTTACAATATCTCCATCCGATGTACACTTTATGACCAACAACCAGACAGTGTGGTGTAAGAAAGGCGTCTGTTAGCACCATCTTCAGTTGTTTGTAGCTGTGCAGTCAGCTGCATTTCACATATGTTTTATACACTTACAGTCTGTCAGTCAGCTCATGTTTATGGAGTTCCTCTGCTTTCAGACAGATAAGTACCCTATTGTGGAAATTTCTTCCTACATAAAGATTATCACTTGTTTTGCTGTTTCTTTGGTGCCTCAAAACAACATTTCTGACTGTGCTGCTTGTGCTAAATTATGTGAAAAAAAACCTTAAACATAGAGCCAAGATACTCGCTGCTCATATGAAGTTCTCATCATTGGCTTCTTCTAAAGCATTGCAACCCTTGTCTTCTGCAGGTTCTGCTATGGCTCCAGTGATCACTAGTGTGATCCCAAACAATTGAAAGGATAAAAAAAAACAAGGGATCCAGAGTCCACAGAAAAAGTGATCATGTCTACCTCTAAGTTGACTGAGGTCCTTGATGAGTCAGTTTTGCATCCCATATAATTGGCAGCTGTTAGGCTGGAACACCCTGACATGACCCCTCAGGAGGTAGCCATGACCTCCTGCCTTCCCGTGACTACCACTACTGCTCACACACCAGTCGAGTCTGACACCGCTATGCAGGCTTCAGCTTCTGACATCAGAGAAGTGATTCCACAAGGAGTCCTCACCTCTCTGCTGACGTCCGACGTTCCTTCTGAAGTCATGCTCAGTCACATCCCTCAGCTACATCAGTTAAATGACCATTAAAACTGAAATGTACCTCCACCATGGCCTCGCCTATGTCATCTGCCTCTGGGCCAAAAGCTGAGGTCAAGAATCTGGTTAAGACAGCATAGGAATTTAAGGCTTTCATTAAAACCAGAGAACCTTTGCAGACGTCCAAAATCTTCCCGGTCTGGACCAAAAGGACTAGGGATAAAGTTTTCCAAAAGGAGAAAGACTCCTCATCCTCTGAAGATTAGAAAGAGCTTGCCAACTTAGGTCACTAACTTCATGCTCTGATGACACTCTTTCTTCTGCCTCCCCACCTTGGACCTTTACTTTGGGGACACATTACACAAAAAGAAAGAAAATTAAACTGGAAAAGTAAGCATTGCTCCCAATCTCAGACAAACTACAAGGAACTACTCACCTTATCATCCCCTTGACCACTGGCTATTCCCCCAGTACACTTCATGCAAGATGATGTGTTTGAGGATATATCCCTTCATCGGTATTCCTTACCACCTGCTCCTAGGAAACCAGATATGTTTTACACATGATGGTCACAAACATTTCCACAAAAACCCTAAGGCTGAGCCCCCCCCATAGTCTCCACTAAAACTACCAAAGGGATTCCCAAAAGGCCATCCCAGCACCCATTATCTAATGACAGGGAGAACAGCTACTGGACAGGTCTGGCAAGAAAACTTACACCTCTGCTACCCTACCCTAGCCATGAGAGCATTAAATTGGCATATGATAAAATATTTCTAACCACTTCAAGATAAACTGTTAACAAAACTTGATTCCACGTCTGACAAAACCTCATACAGGGAGATGCAGGACATTGCTAGAAAAGCCTTACAGGTAGCCATTCACTCCTTGAAATGTGGTTATGATGCCTTAGATGCTTCTTGCAGGGCAGATGCCACAGGATCAGTTATATGCAGATATGCTTGGCTAAGAATTCAGCCATTGTCAAACCAGGTTAATGCAAAGTTATTAGATGTCCCATTGAACAAAAAGTTCCTGTCTGGCCCACAGCCTAACAAGAATTGAGAAAACAGACCAAAAAGAAATGATTAAAACTGTTAAAGAATTCTACATGTCCTCAACTCCAAGATGCAGTCACAACTACCCCTGTAAACCTTGGTCCTTCCCACCTAGACAAAGGGAGGCCTCTACATAGAAAAAGACCAAGGCAATCCAGAAGATGGCAACAAGAACAGCCTCAGAGATTGAGTGCTGCCAAAGAGCACACCCAGCACAGAGAACACATGTGACTATCTGCTGCCCCTTCTTAGCTCCCTTACCTGCCTCCCAGACCCCTGGCAGGCAGACTTTCCCTCTTCTTAAGCCAGTGGAACACCATTATAAAGGATCAGTGGGTTTTTCAGCATTATAGAAAAGGGATACTTTATCCGATTCAGGAAAATTCCCCCCTTTTTTGGGCATGTGAAGACCTACAAAAGAGCAAGAAAACCTCTCGCCACTGATTATCAACAACAGTGAAGCAAGGGTCCATATAGCCAGTCCCACCAGTTCAAGAGGGGAAGGAGAAAGGTTTTTATTCAAGCCTCTTCTTGGTCCCAGAAAAAAGAAGGAACCTGGAGACCTGTACTAGATCCCTCAAGGTTAAACATATTCCTTCAGGTTCCAAAATTCAAGACGATTACTTTGCAAAAGCTTTTGCCTATGATTTATTCAGGGTACCTACATGGTAACAATCAGCCTAAAAGATACCTACCTTCATGTACCTATAGCTCAGTCACAGAAAATACTTACAATTCATAGCTTTAGGCTCCCACTTCCAGTTTTGTGCTCTACCATTCGAGCTGTCTACTGTTCCAAGAGTGTTCACAAAATGCTTGGCTCCCCTAATATCACATTGCTGAATGCTTGGGGTGCACATTTGTCCCTACTTTGGTGACTGTCTTATCCAAGTGAAGTCCACTTCAGAGACCCTAGATGCTCTGCAGACATCTGTAGACTGCTTCCAAAAGGTGGGCCTCATGTTAAATGTAAAGAAGTCTCAAATGAGTTTCTGGGAGCCATGATAGACTGCAGCAGAAAGCATTCCTACCTCACAACAAGATAGTCTTCTTCACAGAGTACTTGAACCACCTGCTTACAAAACTTATCTCTGCCTGAGATTTCTTAAGGATCATAGGATAAGTGACTTCATGTATCCTAGTGGCCCTTTAAGCAAAGCTCACTTGAGGTTTCTCAAAAATGTCTGGGAACAGCACTGTCACCCCCTAGAAACCTTTCTTCTTTTGCTCCCATGCCTCAAGAAGGAGCTTCTATAGTGGAAGGACACCATACAAAATAACCCAGGAGCAACTTTCACTGTGCCTCATGCAGACAAGTCCGTCACCACAGACAGCTCAGGCGTAGCTTGGGGAGCCCACCTAGGTCCAATGAGGGTACAGGGCATTTGGTCCCCAAAACAGAGACAATTGAATATCAATCTGAAATAAATATGAGCAGTTTTTCAGGCAGTGAATACTTTCCAACAGCACTTGAGTCTGGAAACCCTTCAAATTTGGCAGATGATACCACAGTCATATGGTTGTGAAGCCGCGGTGGTGCAGCGGTAACGTTGTTGCCTCACAGCAAGAGGTTCTCCTGTTCGATTCTCAGCTGGAGTGCCTTCTGTGTGGAGTCTGCATGTCCTCCCCGCGGTCAAGTGGTGTTCAAAAGACATGTGTGAATGGGCGTGCCTTCGTTGAAGGTTGGGCATTGGGCTGGCAACTTGGCACCATAAAAATCTACTGCCAATCATTTGCAGACTGGAGTTCCGCTGTGGCGACCCCTAACCTGGGAAAAGCCGAAAAGACAAAGAACAACCACAGTCATATGGTACATAAACAAATGAGGGGGGACCTTGTCTTACCTCTTGTGCCACTTTACCAGACAGGTCTGGATGCTGACCCATGTCTTGGGGATCATTTTCACTGTATTGTACATACTAGGCCAGAGCAATATTCTGGCAGATTCCCTCAGCAGGGACTTACTAGACCCAAGCGAATGGGTATTGAAAAGGGAAGTATTCCTTGATCTCAACAAGCTCTTCAGAATCCCATCTATAGACCCCTTTGCCTCTCCCCAGAACAAGCAACTACTGAGGTTCTCTTCCAGAACCCAACAGGAGGGAGCCTGGAAGACAGATGCTTTCTCCTTCACAAGGAGCCAGAAATTCCCATATGCCTTTACCCCATTTCCCTTAATTCTGACGGTATTCAACAAGACTGATAGACCCAGCATGATTCTGGTAGCCCCCTTCTGGCCCAGACAACACTGGTTCTCATCTACTCCTTACCCTTAGTGAGGGGAGGTTTTGCATACTCCCAAAGGACACAGAACTTCTCAACTAAATAGGGAAATTAGTTTTTCACCCCAAACTGACAGCTCTCTGTCTAGCTACCTGGTAGATTGGGCCATATTACCCACATCTATGCCTTACTGTAAGGATGTATTGTGTATTCTTAAGCAAGCAAGAAAGCTGAACACCTAGAAGTCATACATAGCAAAATGGAAAATATTCTCCATATGCTGTCATGACCAGCACACCGTTTCAGGTCAAGCAGATATTGATTCAGTATGGCTTTACTTGTCTCAACTGTTTGGACAGGGTCTTTTTTACTCCAGTATAAAGGTTCATGCTGTGGCAATTTCATCATGCTTGCAGACTACACCACTTTTCTCTCACCTGAACATGAAATTCTGAGAAGGGTGATGCACTTAAGACCTCCCAGGAGGAACCTTGTCCCTGCATGGGACTTAAATGATGTTTTAGAAAAACTAACCCTGCCGACTTTCAAACTGACTGCATCTGCACCCCTCAAGATGCTCACCTGGAAAATCACTTTTCTTATAGCCGTCACTTCAGTTAGAAGAGTCTCTGAGTTGCAGGCTCTCATGAGTATGGAGCCTTTCAATGTCTTCCACAGATAATGTAACTCTCAGACTAACCATTTATGCCCAAGGTAGTTTCTGAACTCAGCACTAACCAAGCTATCCATCTGCCAGTTTTCTTAACAAATCCACAGAGCAAGGTGGAAAGAATCCTCCACTCACAAAATGTTCACAGACAGGTCAGGTACTACCTGGACAGAACAAAGACTAAGAACAGGGCAGAACAGTTGTTGGTATCCTTCACAGAGGGAAAACAGGTCAGGCCTGCCACAAAGCAAACCATCTCTAAATGGATTGCAAACTGCATCTGGTGTTGTCATTCCCACCATGTAAAGCCTCTGCCTGGCCACGTTAGACTCCACTCTACCAGGGATGGGGCTTCTACCACTGCTTTACTCAGAGGAGTGCTCTCTCAAACAATCCTAGAAGCAGCCACCTGGAGTTCTGTTCACACTTTCACAGAACATTGCAACTTACTTCAGGCACCCAGGGCGAGAGCAGGTTTCACCTCTGCCATCCTACAAAATATTATTTCTTAAAAACACTACTTTATCTCCTCCACCCTCAGAGCAGCTTTGGGAATCTTCCCAAGGGTTAGTACTCCAACATTAACTATGAACAGCATAGTGCAGATGTGTCTCACTTACCACAGTTGCAGATGTTCGAGTAGGCCAGTATAGCAGTATGTATTCCCTTCATTCTACTCCTCATACTAGTATATTCCCTTTGTTCTACTCCTCATACTAGTAGGGACCTCATATCCTTCTGCTGCTTCTTTTTGTCTGTTTGGCTCATCCCAACCTTCGCCCATTGTTTTTTCCTTTGACATTCACTTCCAAGACCAGACAGTGGGGGAGGTTGTGTTGTCCTCAGGCTTCAAACTGCTTTTCCTAGCTTAGAAAGACCTGAAGTTGGTGCCATTAGACATCTTTCTTATAACCCAATGTCCAGACATTGGTCATAAAACATCCGTTGACTTGAGATGATGATAAAATTCTGGAAATTAGGCTGGTCACAGGCTTCTGCACATCAGGAAGTCAAAAGGCTTAGTACTGCAACATTGATCTACTCAAACATCTACAGTTGTGGTAAGTGGGACGCAACTGTACTTGCCTTTATGTGACTAAATCATGCAATATAAACAAGGAAATACATTTGTTCAAAATCAGTATATAGAATTTTGAAGAATGCATTGTTTTGTCCAGGATTTTTCACAAAATATACTTAAAGAATGAATTTGATTTTGTTTTTAACACCTTTGTTGAATTATCACTTAAGACATACATTTATATAAAAGAAAATAAATCATATTAACTTATTCCCAGTTGCAAACATTATATATACATATATTCTTTATGTATTTATCATTAATGTGGTACAATATAAAGTGATCAATTCCTACAATCCCTTAAAATTCATTCCTCCTCCAAAACATTATTCTGCATGCTTTGTTCCCACAATTTCCATTCTTTTTATGTAATTTGCTCCTACCCTTCTGTAAAAATCTGACTTCCAGTTCTTTTATCTCAGTTGCAATATTCAGCACTTTAAATACAGTTGGTTAAAACTTTGATTTCCATTTTCTAGTAATTGCTTTTTTGACAGACACCAGAATTACACTTAACAAGGCCTTACTATGTCTAGGCAATTCAGATCCTCTATCCCAGCTCAAAAAATAATTTTCTTAGTTACACCCATTTGCTCACCCAATATTTCTGACAGAGTAGTCTGCAGAGAATTTTTAAAGTCTTCCAACTCATTACAATCCCAAAACACGTTGCCAGTTACCTCTTTCTTCCCCATCACACCTCCAACATTTGCCATCTACCTGAAGAAAACTTCTTTGGAATTTGCTTAGGGTATAAAATACCTATGCAAACACTTCCAAACAAAAATCCTAAATCATCTAGGCTTTGTTATACATTTGAGAGCCATACATGTGTGTTCCATTGTTTCCTTGTGAATTGTTTATCCAGTGTGTTTTCCTGATCTTTTCTAACCTCCTCTGATTGATTCTTATCGTTATTTTTCAGTATTTTATATGCCCTACAAAAAAAACACCAGATGGATATGGACAGAAAGCAGCACTCAGTTGTATAAAAACCACAGTGATTTATTGAGTAAAGAGTAAGCACTTTCACAGTGTTCCACACTGCATCATCAGACAAAGTACTAAAACAGATGCACAATATTTAAACAGTAAAACACATCCAACATCCAATCAGATGGAAACAATCAAGGGAGAGGGTGCCTAGCCACTTATGCACTTAAAGCAATATCACTAATACTCTCTGGTGAAGACATTTCACTTTAAAATTAAACTGGATTTCAATACAGGATTTAGAGGTACATGGTCATTTAACCCTAACCTCCTATGTGCCCCAAGTCTCAAGATTCATTATAATTCTGTACTCTCCATTCTATTAACTAAATCACCCCTTCTTGGGTGTTGAAGATGCAAAACCTGAAACAGGAAAGTGCATTTAGCGCCTGCTTACATTGTGTGTTTAGCCAGGGCGCTGTAGTCATAACACTTCCTAGTACAATACAAGTGGTCTCTCACTCTCTCCCTAAGTTGTTGGTTAGTCTTACCCATGTAATATTTAAAACAAAGTTTACATTGTGCAGCATATACTACATTTTTTAGTACTACAATCAGCTGTGACCTTTAGTTGCCATAGGTGGCCTGATTCGGGATGTTTAAAATACATAGATTCATCTATGTAGTCACAGAATGCACATTCCTTACATTTACGGGTACGAAAATGACATACATTGGGAGCATTGAACAGCCTAGGGTAGCAGAGTTGTTGTTTCAATGTCTTCCTGTTTTTATAAACAAATCTAGGTCTGTCATCAGCCAGGTGATGCAAACCATTATCTGTGTGGAGGATATGCCAATCTTTTCGAATCACCTCCCTCACCTTACTCACATCTGAGTGTTCCCTGACTGTTTTTTATATTTACATTACTCTCCCTCTAATGACTAGAAAAAAAAGGCCTAGCCCTTTCTTCTCTCTCACGAGCCACTACTTGATTTACATGGTTAATCTCAGCTTGACCATATCCCCTGACAGTGAACTCATCTTTCAGCCTGTGTAAAGCCTCCTCAAAATCCACATTGTCACAAGACAAACGTGATGTCCTCATAGTCTGTCCTTTCACTATGTTGGTAAAAATATGTTGGGGATGCATACGCCCCCTGTGCGGATATGCAGGTCTATAATAATCTTTTCTGTGCATCATCGTAGAAAGCCTGTCTCTTTTCTTATCACAGTTACATTCAGAAAGTCTATCTTGACCTTGGATTTACTCGTAGTGAATTTGAGAAACTGACTGCTGTTATTCAAATAACAAAAGAGTAAATCCAAACTCTGCTCACCTCCCTTCCAGCCAATAAACAAGTCATCGACAAACAGTCGATATGTGACAATATGAGGGTTATGATCCTTTAAGATGTGTTGGTATTCCCACTCCGTCATGACCAAGTTGGCATAGGAGTTGGCACAACTAGTGCCCATAGCCACTCCTGTTTTCTGCCAGTAACATATATCCTGAAAAATAAAGATGTTGCACTCTAGAACTATTTCCAAGAGAAGGCAAAGTAAATATACCTGACCTGGATCAAATTTACCACATCTAGTTAAACTGGCTTTTACCATGCTAATATCTTCCTGGTTAGGTATGCACATAAAGAGTGAGACAACATCTAGTGTCACCAAAATATCAATCATATGGTAGTCAGGGCATGAAGTCACTTCATACAGATCCTTCAAAAAGTGTTTGGTGTCTTGCAGTACTACAGGGCTTTCACTTAAAGCTACTCTTAATTGTTTATCTAGGAAAATCAAAATAGGCTGGGTCAACCAACCACTGCCCACTCCTATAGATCTAAAACTAGGTTGAAGGGGGTTATTGTTATGTTTGGCAGTCCATGCATTTGTGGCACTAATGGTTTCTCCACTTTAAAAAATTCAGGAAGTTCTTTGGTTATTAACCCCATGCATAAGCATTCAAGTAGACAGTTTCATTTCTGTTACCACTCCCAAATGCACTATTTCATATACATTCAAATCAGACAACATGTTAAACACACTTTCATAATAATAAATTAAGTCCAGTATGACCACCGGGCCACCTTTGTCTGCAGGGCGAATGACAGTTCTTGCGTTATTTTGTAAATTATGTAGGGCTAATTGTTCAGATTTTGTTAAATTACTGCCCTTCTGTAATCCCTTGTTTGAAAACAAATCATATAACTCATTTTCACAAGCTGCTAGAAATACTTCTGCTGCTGGTGGAAAAACTGGTGTGTAAAAACTAAGTTTTCTAAAATTCCTAATTTTCATACAAACATCACTGTTACTAAACAACATTCTGGGCACAAGATGTCTTAAAAACAAAGTTCAATAAGGATATCAACAATGTCGGCCTGAGCAGAAGGAATAAATGTCAAACTTTTAGCTAGGAGAGAATGTTCAGCATCCGTTAAGCTGTAACTGGAGATATTCCAAACTAAACTTCCGCTCTGAGTCCCCACATCTTCTTGATTGTTCTCACACTGCAGGACGGTGGATGTTTCTTCCTCTTCTGCGGAAGGTGGATATTATTTCTTCCACACCAGGTCAAGTTCTTTTTGTGCAAGTTTCAATTGGATTCGATATGGACTTTATATGGCCATTGGGGAAAGTAGCATTGCGGGCATGTGTTTCTCTATTCAGGAGAGTATAATTTTGGATAATGGTGTGAATATGTGTTTTTGACTACATTATCATGAACTCATTTGCCGGGCTGCTTTAGGAGAACATAGCATTGCATAAGAAGATTTTTTGGTAAAGATTACACATTTTTGGGGTATTGGCGTGTGGTGTGTAATTCGGATCACATGTATACACCATAACACGCAAGGATATTATTGTTTGTTTTATATATGCACATATTTTACTTTGGCTCAGTGTGGGAGGGATAATATAGGGATATAAGAACATTTTGGATCTAAATAATTGGATTTATATATTGTGCTGAATATTATGATGGCTTTTTCTTCCTGTTTATAATTATTTGCTATATACTCCACATTGGTCCCTTTTTGAGCATTAACAGCAATATAGATCACTTGTAGGGGGTATATGGAGTGTTCTTAGGGGGGCGCCTCCATATTTAGGACCTCTTCTTTTATATCCTGATTTATACATTGTTTGGTCCCTAATTATTGGAGTTTTGACCTTGGTTTATATATAAATATATATATATATATATATATATATATATATATATATATATATATATATATATATATATATTATGGACCTAATTAAGATATTACAAGGCCTTTCAGCTGATAAGATGACCTGGGAGTATTCGGGTTATGGCCCACTGATAGTGAGGATGCAGGGCCAAAATTTGATGACCCTGATAGTGCTTGCAACTCTATCTTTCTGAAATTAACTAAAAGTATGAAAACATTGAGAACTAATGTGTGACATTTAAAATTTTTTTAAGGCATACCAAGCCAGGGACATCACCCCAAGGGGCCTCAGAGTCAGGATTCAACCCCTCGTCAGTAACATAGATGACAGTCTATCAGAACAATAGGCTCAAGCCCAGCAGAAAGCCTCTTTGAGTTTCGTTGATATATTAACATCATATTATGAACGGTCTACTGACCAATGCATTTTGGACGTTGGGTCTATATGTGAGGAAACAAAAAGCTATGAAGGGCAACCATGTTATGTGTCTTGTTTGAACAAGCTTAGTAAAGAACTATTGATCCTTGAAAAACAATTAAAAGACAAAAAACACACAAATTTAATAGAGATTTGGGAGATTATCACAGGGGTAATCCATTTGTTTTTTCAAAGAATGTCACATTTGACAATTCCAATATTAGGCCTCCTATACACAAGAGGAAGAGACCCAAATCTATTCTTAAGAAGTCCAAAACTTCTATTAGTGGAACATCAGGGGATGAGTCATCCTCTGCCATGGATATGGATATAAACCACACCTCTGAGTCCCCCATTTCTAAAAGGAGAAATTTGGATGACCATTTAAGATTAGATCACGTAGGGGAGGCAGGAAGCACAGGGTGGGTAAGCAATGTCGAGACTCTCTTGAAAATAATGGTACAACGATAAATGATATGGAGAATGTGTTGAATATATCATCCCCACCCCTCTCAAAGGTGGAATTAAAACTTTTAAATAAAGGTTTAAATTTTGTGCTAGGCTTTTTTGTCCAGGAAGATTCTTTGGCTCAAGATGTTAATTCTTTTTTGTCGGCTTCTGAATCTGAAGTTATATTTTGACTCTGAACCATCTAATGCCAATACTCAGTCATTTAAAGTTCATAAATCTGCCTTTATGCCGCCAATGTATCCTAATGTCTACATGTTTCAGACTAGTGTACTCAAAGATCTACATTTTTATTTTAGGGAATCTCAGACGTTGCCCCATAATCTCTCAGAGGTTGAACAGCAGGTAGTTACTAACCTTAAAAATAATAAAAATTTGGTCATTCTATCAGCAGACAAGGGTGGAGCTGTGGTGGTAATGGAATGGGCTATGTACCACAATGAAGCTCAAAGACAACTGAGGGATCGTCGACATTATATATATATGCCCCCAGATCCCACTCTTAGATTTAAACAAGAAACTGATAATTTTCTTACAGGGGCTAGGGAAGAAGGGATCATTACAGATTCAAATCTGTATCATCTCACAGTGTCTGATCCTAAAAATCAATATCTATATTTATTACCAAAGATCCATAAGGACCTACAGACTCCACCTGGTAGGCTGATTGTTTCTGGAAGGGGTTTGCTTACGGAACCCCTTTCTGAATTTTTGACTAACTATCTTCAACCTTTGTTGAAGTGGGTTAGGTCACAGATACAGGACACAACACAATTCCTACAGATTATTATGGATATGCAATTGGAGCCTGGCTGGTTTCTATGCAAACTGGATGTGGCTGCACTATATACCAATATTTCCCATTGGGCAGGCCTACAGGCCTTACAATATTGGCTAGACAAGGGAGAATTTTATCCACCTGGGTTCAATACCTTTCTAGTCTGTTTGGCAGAACATGCGCTCACTAAAAACATCTTTTATTATCATGGCCAATGTTACTGGCAGTTACAAGGTACCGCGATGGGAGTATCTTTTGCTCCCATTTGTGCAGACTTATTTATGGCATTTTGGGAGGAACAAATGATTTATGACCCCAATCATAATATATATCTGGATGAAATAGACATATGGAGACGGTATTTGGACAATTGCTGGATGGTCTGGAGGGCTGACAGTGCATATTTATTAGAATTTGTACAAGATATATATATATATATATATATATATATATATATATATATATATATATATATATATATATATATGGGTCTAGGACAGTCTACCGAAAGACTAATGGGCTGTCACAGTTTTGCGAAAGCACTTTTTATCGAAAAAAGTTCTTTCGCGAAACTTTCGTAAAAGTACAGGGAATCGGGGGGAAGTGGTAGTGGGTGAGATCGGACTACAGTGGGGATAAGGGAATATTCACTGGGCTGCCTTTTAGGTCGCATCTTTGCATCAATCTAAATCAACATGGGTGGCTTGAACTACCCAGCCTAATCTAGTATAACCAACTGATTATGGCCTATAAAATCCTCTATAATCCGGACAATACTCCTGCACTTAAAAATATTATCATACCCTATAACAATCCTAGACCACTTTGATCCTCTAACAAACTACTAATTCAGACTAGCAAAATTAATAACACAGCCGGTGACTCTCTCTTTGCAAACTCTGTAAGTAGATCCTGGAACTCTCTTCCAGCTGATAGTACCTTACTTTCCACCTTAGGTCAATTTAAAACTAGACTCAAACAACATTTGTCACTTAACTGGCTATGTCAATGTATCAAGCCTGGCTAACACTCTCTAGAATGTGTAAAAATCTGTTAACCAGTTTACTGTGTAATTTAATTTAATCCTGACTTGTGCTCAGGATTAACTCTAACCTTTGGAACTTGTTTAACTTGCTTACTTATGTAATCTCTGTAAATAGTCTGTTTGTAATATGTAATGCTGTATCTGCTTACCCTTGGAGTTTTTCTCCCCGGGCCTCTGCTGAAAATGGACATGCATCCAGTCGGACTATCTCAGTCAGCAAATGTAAAATAAAATAAAAAATAAAATTAAAAAAAAAAAATATATATATATATATATATATATATATATATATATATATACATACATGCATACAGATATATATATATATATATATATATATATATATATATATATATATATATACATGCATACAGTCTTGCATACAGATATATATATATATATATATATATATATATATATATATATATATATATATATATATATACACACACACACACACACACACACACACACACACATATGATAGGGGGTATCTGATTGTGCAGATCGATAGCTCAGACAATGTATATGCAAAGTTTAAATATGAAATTCAAGAAAGCAGTTTTTTTGAGGAATAGAAAAGCTAATAGAAATGCTTCATTTATTTGCTTTTGTATAAATGAAATAGAGGATATGCTGTGTGTTTTGATGAGATATTCATGTTATAACTCTGATAGGATGCTTATAACAAACACAATTTCTAGATATTGCATAAGAAAGGATTATATGGACAGAAGGGAGTAATTAGTTGCACTTCTTTTCTCAAGTAAAGAAAATATTAGATTCAGATTAGATTCAGGTTATTTCATAAACATTTCACTTGATGCAAAGAACCAGGGAGAGGAGTTTCTAATGCCATATGTATAAAATAATAAAACAAAAAAGAGTGCTATACACAGAAACAATATCCCTGGTTTTAGAATTAAAAGGATTAGTGAACGCTATGCTTTTATTATAAGGTAAGCTGTTTTATTTTAATGTGATAGGTTGTCGCAACAAATGCTGGAGTAACTGTTTTTGAATACATTTGAATGCTGGCCTTGGTCTTATCATTTGTATGGAGTTTAACTGCGTTTTTGTCTCCTGGAGATTTCTGCCTCTGTGAATTACAGAAGCTTGCCATTCTTCTCCCACTGAACTTCTACATGCAGGTTATAACAATGTCAAGTTATCACATACCTTTGCTGTTATCAGTATCTCTTCCCTCATCTTGCAGTACATCCTTGGGATTTTGTTACCAGTGTTTATTAATTTGCACTGATTTATACTGAACTCCAGCTATTACTTGTAGTGGTGATAAATTGTACCTTGCTGACAATATGAATCTTGGTATTTTTGAGAATGTGAGAGTCCTGGTATGGTCATTGGCAACAAATGGTCTCTGAAGGACCATGTATCTTCTGTTGTTAAATTTAAGAAACGTTTTCTGAGTCATGCATCTTTTCCTCATTAAATATCTGTCTCTGTCTGCATATGCTGTATTTTGTCCTCCTTCAGATTGTTGCATCTCCTTATACTTAAGGTTTCCAGACACAGAATTTCATCTGTGACAACCAACACAAAATTTCACAGCCTGGTTACTAAGTCATTTCTTAAAAGACCAAAATATATTATTCCAATTCTTTGGAGCTTGTGTTGAGGTTTTAGATGTTCATCGTGTTTCACTGTTGCAGTCATGACTGTAGGGTTCTCTCCTGCCGGCAGGCAGTCCTCGGTCGGCCAGAATTCCAAAGTCTGGGTCCGGCGTCAGCTGTTCAGCCATGCTCCCTGACGTCAGAGCGCCAGGAGTAGAAAGCCGACAGCTGACGCCATGTTCTCCAGTCTTTCTTGCCGTGCGATGATAGCAGTTCGCAAGTGCTGTTCGGCTGACTCCTGACAATTTTTTCTGAACAAACTTCAGTCCGAAGACTTTCTTCTCCTACTCAAAGCTAAGTACCCTGTTGGGGAAACTTTTTTCTTGCTCCAGTCCGATGTCAGAAAAAGTTAACAATTGTATTTCATGTGGGAAGCAAATACCTCATAAGGATTTTCATTCTTACTGCATTCCTTGCTTAGGCCCTGACCACGACGTAGCTAGTTGTCGGTTTTGTGCTAGATTCAATCAACATACAATTAAACAAAGTACGATTTTGCATTTCATTACTTCGGTAGGCGTTTTAATTACAAAATGTCGTCGGATACGGTTCCAGCTACCGGAGTTCACAAACGATGCAAGGACAAAGACAGGCCTCCGAGGTCCAAATCAGATGATATCGTACAAGCAGAGCCAGCTTCAGGTTCGGCCGTCGTCAGTGAGGTGCTTTTGCAGCCCCTGTCGTCGGCCATTTCGGAACCGATGACCGAAACGGACTCCCACGAGGAGCCAGCTAGGCCTTTGAATATTCCTGTTGCTGGACCTTCGGACAATGCTCCTTCGGATGGGTCCGGAGCCGCTGTGCAGGTACCGGCTTCCCAAGGGGTTTTCAGGCCTACTCAGCTTCTAATAAAGGCAAAGACAAAGGCAAAGACTCCTTCCAAACCAAAGACTGCAACCCGGGCCTCTTCTGATCTGGCTCCCAAGTCACAGAAACAGTTACTGAAGATGGCGGAGGACTTACTTACTATGATTAGGGGTTCACATCCCCCTCCAGATAAAAGGCCAAGGCAGGAAGTTTATTATGACTCCTCTGATCAGGCTTCTGTTTCTTCAGTTTCTTCTTCTGACCAGGAATATTTTTTCCCTCCTTATGAGGACTCTGATGCTGAGGAATCCATTCCTTCAGCTTCTCCCCCTGAGGATTTCTGTTTTGGGGAAACTTTGCATGAAATGAGGGAACATTTCCACTGGGAAGGACAGGAGTATTCGGAATCTAAGAAAAAACTAAGGGATTTTCTTCTTCTTCCCCAACATAGACCCCTGGCTATTCCTCCTATTTTGGATATTGTGGATGATGCTTTTTTGGAGGCTAACTTAACCCCTGACTTTTTTCCTCCAGCTCCTGTTAAGCCTGACAGATATTACAGGGTTCCTGATTCCCACCAGTTTTTATACAAAAACCCTTCTGCTGACCCTGAAACCATTTCTCAGGGTCCTAAGGGCATTAAGGCCGCTTCTGCTAAAAATCCCATTCCCACTGAGAAGGATTCCAGATCTTTAGAAAGATGGGGCAAAAAAGTGTATACTTCTGCTACTTTATCTATTAGGGCTTTAAACTGTCAGTTTCATATGCTGAAATACCAGCAATTTCTCCTGTCTGTTTTAAAGCAAAAGCTAACTTCCATTTCCGCCTGTGCAGATGATAAGGAATTACATGACTTAATGCATGCCACTGAACAAGTTGGGAAGCATGGTTTACACTGTGGATTTGATGCCTTGGAGGCTTCTTGTAGGGCTGCTGCCTCTGGCACAGTAATTAGAAGGCATGCATGGTTAAAGGAACAAAATTTGCCAGATCAAGTAAAAGCTAAATTATTGGATGCTCCTGTTCAGCATAATGTTTTGTTTGGATCTAAAGCTGAAGAGGTGATTAAAAAGATGGAGGACAAGGCAAAATCCATGCAAACAGTTAATGATTTCTTACAAGTACAGCCACCCAGATTTAGTAGGAATTGGCCTACATAAAATTGGTCCTTTCCCAATTCAGACAGGCCTCAGAGGGGTAGATACAGACGCTCCCGAGGAGGGCCTCAAACGCAAGTCTCTTATAGACCAAGACAGTGGACTGCTTCCACCCCTAGGGGAGGAGAGGGCAGGTCGCAAGCTCATAGGAAACAGACTCAATGACTCCCTCTGTTGGGCTGCAGGAACTTCTTGCCTGGAAGCCCCTCTCGGAGGAAAATTTTCTCTTTTTCACCTAAATTGGACTCATATAACCCAAGACAAGTGGGTTCTGGATGTGGTTTCAAGAGGTTACAAATTCCATTTTCATACCCTACCAAGGCCAAGCGGATGGCCAGATCTTCCAAAACATCAATGGACAGAGGCCTTAAACCAGGTGGAAGATCTTTTGGCTATGAAAGCCATAGAACTAGTTCCACTTTCAGAGATGGGACAAGGTTTTTACTCAAGGCTCTTTCTAGTCCCCAGGAAGCAAAATTCATGGAGACCCATTCTGGGTCTGTCAGTCTTGAACACTTTTCTAGAGATACCAAAATTCAAGCTGCTTACTCTACAGCAGCTACTTCCAATGCTGACCAGAAATGCATGGGTGGTAACTTTGGATTTAAAGGAGGCTTATTTACACATTCCCATCAGGCAGGAACGCAGAAAATACCTCAGGTTCAAGGCCGGATCGAGGCACTTTCAATTCTCTGCGCTGCCCTTTGGATTGTCTACTGCGCCCAGGGTCTTCACCAAATGCCTGGCTCCAGTAGTAGCTTATTGCAGACTCAAGGGAATTCAAATTTACCCTTATCTGGACGACTGTCTTATTCAGGCAGACAGCAAGGATGTCTTACTCCAGCATCTACAGTTTGTTCAGAATCTTCTCAAGTTCCTGGGATTCACTGTAAACATAAAAAAGTCAAATTTGATACCCTCACAACAGATAATTTTTCTGGGCGCTTCTCTAAACACAACAACCCAGATGGCATTTCTGACATACGAAAAACAGTTACAGCTGGCTTCAACTTTCAAAACCTTGGCAACTTTAACTCAGCTATCTGCAAGGAGATTCCTGCAGGCTTTGGGTTACATGGCCTCCTGCATCCTTCTCATACCATATGCAAGACTACATATGAGGAAAA
This sequence comes from Protopterus annectens, assembly GCF_019279795.1. NCBI lineage: Eukaryota > Metazoa > Chordata > Ceratodontiformes > Protopteridae > Protopterus > Protopterus annectens. The sequence goes on along the minus strand of NC_056744.1, from coordinate 119,522,662 downwards.
TACAGTGGTACCTAAAAAGTGTATGGTCTCAGCATTGCCACAGTTTAGACATACTGATATCCGTCCTGCCTTGTCTTCAAAAGGAATTCCTTTGGTGGTCCAAGGCATGTACTCTAAACAAAGGAAAAACTTCTGTCTGCCTCCTGCCACTCAGATACAAACCACGGACGCCTCAGATTATGCATGGGGAGTCCATTTTCAGGGCATCTGTCTGCAGGGCCTTTGGACAAAGGATCAGAAGCACCTGCATATCAATTTAAAGGAAATGTTAGCCATTCAGAAAGCTCTATTGGCCTTCAGGAATCTTCTACAACCAGGACAACTACTGATACGGACAGACAACACCACAGTTATGTGGTACATAAACAAGCAAGGGGGATCTCATTCCTACCCCCTTTGCAGACTAGCCATGGATCTGTGGAACACAGCTCTAGCTTGCAATCTGGACCTTCAAGCTCAGTTTCTACCAGGGAAGCAAAACTTCCTGGCACACAGTCTGAGCAGAAACCTTTCGGACCCACACGAATGGATGCTGGACACCGAAATATTCAAGATGATAACAGCAGTCTGGGGATGTCCTCACATAGACCTCTTTGCATCCCACCTCAATCATCAACTACAGATTTTTTGCACCAGGACTTTCCACGAACAAGCTTGGAAAGTGGATGCTCTATCATTCAGTTGGAGAAACCTCTCGGGATGTGCCTTTCCGCCTCTTCCTCTTCTTCCACGGGTATTATTAAAGATCAAACAGGACAAGCCCAAGATGATAATCTTGCTGGTCCCAAATTGGCCTTGATAGTTTTGGTACCCAACACTGAAAAACCTTTGTCTGGAGCCCCCTTGGGTTTTACCACAGACTCCGAACCTTCTGTCCCAACACCAGGGTCAGGTTCTTCACTCCCATGTCAGAACTCTCAGCCTGGCGGCCTGGTTAATCCAGGGTCTTTGATTCATTCTCTCCTACCCAAGCAGGTTATGGATGTCATTTTAGAAGCCAGACATCCTAGCACGAGAAAATCGTATGCAGGAAAATGGAAAAGATTTTGTTCCTGGATGCAGGCTCAGGATTCTGATCCTCTTCTTCCTAACATTCCTTTGATTTTACTTTACCTGACAGACCTCTTACATAAGGGTCTCTCTTTCTCTTCCATTAAGATACATGCCTCTGCTATTTCTGCTCATTATAATACAGACCCTCCAATCTTTTCCCACCAGCTCATGAGACAGTTTCTCAGAGGAGCTAAGAACTTAAGGCCCACTAGATCTCCTCCCATTCCTGCTTGGGATCTCAACTATGTTTTGGAAAAGCTCACCTTACCTCCTTTTGAGCCTGCTGCCACATCTGACATCAAGTTTTTATCTTGGAAGACAGCCATCCTGTTAGCTCTGACCTCTGCCAGGAGAGTGTCAGAGTTGCAAGCTCTTATGGCTATAGAACCTTATATTATTTTTTATCAAGACAGGGTGTCTTTAAGGACTAATCTTACTTTCATGCCTAAGGTGGTTTCCAAAGTGGCTTTAAATCAAACTATTCACATGCCAACTTTTTTCCCCTTTCCTCAAAATAAAGGGGAAAGGATCTTACATTCCTTGGATGTACACAGACAACTACGTTTTTACCTGGACAGAACCAAGGACATCAGGAAATCAGAGCAATTGTTTGTTTCTTATGCTTCAAGTTCCAAAGGTAAAGCCATTTCAAAACAGACCATTTCTAAATGGATTGCTCATGGAATCAGATTTTGCTATTCACACCATGGAAAGCAAATCCCAGGGAGTATAAGGACTCACTCCACCAGAGCTGCTGCCACTTCAGCTGCTTTCCTCAGGGGAGTTCCTACCAAAGACATTTTGGAAGCTGCAACTTGGAGTTCAGTGCATACTTTTTCAAAGCACTACAATCTACCTCTCTACTCTAAGTCTAGGGCAGGCTTTGCTTCTGCAGTCTTGCAGGGCCTTTTAGCCACCCCCTCTACTTTATGACCAACTCCCTTTCTTTCTGCTTTGGGATTCTACCCTACAGTCATGACTGCAACAGTGAAACACGATGAACATAGTACAGTTGTGTACACTTACCATAAATGTAGATGTTTGAGTGTCTTCACTGTTGCAGTCTGGGTTTCCCTCCCTCCCTCCTGTCCCCTCTTATTTGTCCTTTTGTGTGGTTCCTTTTTTTTCACCATTCTTCTGAGGTGTATTTGCAAAGGGTATGGGACCTTACTCATTTTGGGACTCCTGACATCCGGGGCAAGTAAAACTGGGGAACATGGCGTCGGCTGTTGGCTTTGTACTCCTGGCGCTCTGACGTCAGGGAGCATGGCTGAACAGCCGACGCCGGACCCAGACTTTCGGATTCTGGCCTTCCAAGGACTGCCTGCCAGCAGGGGAGAACCCTACAGTCATGACTGCAACAGTGAAGACACTCTAACATCTACATTTATGGTAAGTGTACACAACTGTACTTTCCGTATTATATGGGTCCCCCAAATCTAAAACGGTACCTGGTCCCATACAACCCTGTTCAATTTTTGAGTTCCTCACACCTGGAGTTGTTGGAAATTCCTAGACTGCATTTATAAACCTAGGATGTTTGGGTTTGAGTCTCCAACATTAGTATGTTTTAAGAGGTCCTTAAAAACCCACTTTTTAGGCTGGCCTATTACATATTTTAGATACTGTAACCCGTCCATCTGTCTATTGTTATCTAAGCATAAACAACAGTTTATATTGTGGTATCTTAAGTTATATTGTTTCTATTGTAATAGTACTAAGTTTTAAGCACATTAACAAACTTAAATTTGACATTGAATTTGAACGCATTCACATTTGACTGTTCCTTTAACTTTGTTAGCTCTTTTCTTATCACGTCTGTTCCATATTTTTATCAGCCCTTGCATCTTTTACAAAGCAACATATTTTCTGTTTTATCCTTCTGGTGTGTCATTTAGACATCAAAGTGGACTGGACTCAGTAAATAACACTTGTCTTACACCATTTGTAACTTGTGTTTCTTTAGTCTAGGTTATAGTCAGGATATTACTCTATGTCCTGTTGCCCAGCCATTTTAATACAGGCCAAAGTGAATTAGCATGCATACTAGTCTTTTGAGTGAGACTATTTCAGTTAACTCATTAAAGGCTGTATGAGCCAGACTGTTTCTCTCATTTATTGCTTTGCGATCCCAGTTAAAGAACTTTATTGTATTAATTTTACTATAAGAATAAAAATAAATGAAAATGAATTAATAAAATATGTGCAATTAGTTTTTCTGTGGAAATTTTATTTTCCCATCCTAAACACTTAAGTTTCTTGCCTTCTCAAGAGTTTTGCAAGGATGCTAAATACAGCATTCAAATACAGAATTGCTTAACTAATATTCAGATTTTCAGCCAAAAGAAATATTGTTTCACTTCATAAAATATTTAAGATAGACAATTTCAAATGGAATTATTTGTTTAATCCTTCTGGTTGTAGTGTACTTAATGTCATTTTTCCTTTCGTAATGGAGTGAGGACAGCTTGCAAAATAAGCCTGAGGCATACCTCTCAACCTGGAAACATCAAAAATCTGGACAAAGGCCCATGAAAAATAGGTACATACCTGTACACTGAATAACATAAAATTTGCATATATAATTATGTAACCCCGCCCACTCCAATGGAATTTTGGGATACCAACTTTCAAACACAAACTGAAGAACAGACAACCAACATATGGCCCCAGAGCACAGACCCTGTAGTAAATGGTAACAATTTTTTAAATGTGTAGCAATGATGTTCACTGGAAACTTGGGAAGGGAGAAGATGAACCTTAGGATTTTGTTTTTGGTGACTTGCAGTATGTGGGTTTTGTGGTAAAAATGGGCATTTAATGATAGGCAATATTCTAATCTTTGCAAAAGATTATTATAGTTTGCTAGGACATCCAAAAGCCATTCTCCATGGCCTACTGATCAGTGACGTAGCTAGAGTTTGTGCCACTTGGCCCCCAGGCTGTCTGAGTTTGCCGCCCTTGGCCCCTCATAAAATCATGGTTGAATGGGTCCCACATACACAGCCCTCCCCCCTGCAGCCATTCCAGTGTTGCATTACTTGGCTATTTCTCCCATAAACACTGTAATGTGCATACTGCTTTACTTCTACAATGATTATTTGGATTTCATTTAAAACGTATTTTAAATTTTATAGCACAAACTCAGATAGACATCTGCTAAACAAAGCAATACAGTCTCACAATGAAAATAGACTTAGCATTAAAATTTGTCTGCCTTGAAACTCACATTCATTGAAACTCACATTCAAAGAAAATGCATTTGGCCAGTGGTGAATAAAGATTACCTTTGGGCTGTTTTCAAATCATAGGCCCCTTGCACACAAAACATACATGTGTTCTTTGATACACCTTCCTGACTGTATTAAATTTTATTCCTTGTATAATACAACACTCTTGTTAGATCACGTTTTAAATTTATTGTTTTGAACATTTTTCCAGTAAGCAATGAAACAAAATCTGTGGACTAATAATGACAAAACTACCCAATTCAGAACATTTCCATCATAAAAGTCTACTCAAACTTCTACAGTCCACCAGTATTAGTAAATATGCACAATCTCTGCAGAAGTAAAAGTCATCTAAATAATTATGCATTAAAGAGATCTGTAACTAATGAAGATATATTTCAGTTTCAACTACAAATAAAGTGTTTGCTGACCTTGAATAAATTGCCTATGTTACATTAAAAAATGTTAAGCTAGTAAAATTGCAGTAGAGAATTGATGGCAAACTGTTAACAGGTTCATAGTTACTAGGCATCTATGCCAAAGAGGACATTCTTAGGACTGCGGCATGCACCTCCTTTAAAAGTACAACATGGTACAGTATCAGCAATCCATCTACATACTGTTGGAGTAGAACCCACAGCCTTCTGCATCAAAAGCAAGTATTTTACCTGTTGTGCTACTAACAACACAAACAGACTTGGCATAAGCAGCACTAAACTTCTTTTCCCCTGAAAAACTATGCAGCATAAGAAATCTGGAAAAAGCCAAAATTTATTGGGGGAAGGGGCAAAGGGCCAAAACCAGGGACACATTTTAAACATTGCTTGCATAATCCTAGAAAAGTTGATATAATAAAATATTTTGTTTCCTGAAAGATAGGAAGATTGAAACTTGCATGTCAATCATTATTTAGTCACTTCAGTTGATTGATTTGCCAGAAAACATCAAATTTTAAGAGGAGCAGCCCAAAAGCATGAGCCAAACATTCCAGACCTTGAATCACAAGTGGTGGTATGGGTAGAGACTTTAGGCTCTTGCTCCTTATACCTAAGGTACTGGGTTTGACTCTGGGTACCCCTCACAGCCAGTTATACGTACTTGGGGCTTGAGTCTGAGTACCCCTAACAGCCAGCACACACACACACACACACACACACACACACACACACCTCTGTTACTGAAGAAGTATGTTCTACATAAGGGCAAACACCTCTGTTTCTAAAGAAATACATACTACATAAGGAGACACACCTCTGTTTCTAAAGAAATATGTACTACATAAGGAACTGCTTAACCCTGCAGTTACATATGAAAATAAAATAAATGCAGCGATTGTTTCCTGAATTAATTACCCACAAAAAAAAGAATAAGTAGCTTAACCCTTCCATTACTGGAATTTGAGTTTCTCTCCACATAAGAAAATAAATCAGTGCAGCGATAGTTAAACACATAGACATAGTCAGCCGGTTTCCTGAATTACCTGTATAATATTGCCGTTTCTCACTCCACATAAGAAAAGAAATCACTGCAGTTTTTTTTTTCACACATAGGACAGGAAGACCTTGCCATTTCTCTCATCACATAAGAAAAGAAATAAGTAAGTGGTTAACCCTGCCATTACTGAATTTTAAATTTCCCGCACTGGATGCTGTTTCTCACACAAACAGGAAGCTGTGCAGTATTGCCGTTTCTGTCCACATAAGAAAATAAATCAGTGCAGTGATAGTTAAAGTCTTTACACACACACACACACACACACACACACACACACACACACACACACACCAGCTGGTTTCATGAGTTTCATTGCAGCTCAACATTATTGCCGTTTATCTCTACACAGTCCAGGTAAGAAAAGAAATCAGTGCAGCGAGCAATAGTTAAACAGAAAGTCTTTTTTCACACACACAGAACTCGTGTACTGGATGAAATCAGTGCAGCTCAGCAATATTGCCGTTTCTGTCTACACAGTCCACATAAGAAAAGAAATCAATGCGGTGAGCAGTAGTTAAACAGAAGTCTTTTTTCACACACACACACACACACACACACACACACACACACACACACACACACACACACACACACAAAACAGCCGGTTTACTGAATTACCTGTACTGGATGAAATCGGTGCAGCAATATTGCGGCTGTTCCTCACTCCACATAAGAAAAGAAATCACTGCAGCTGTTTCTCACAATCACACAATTGGACAGGAAGGAAGCCATTGCCATTTCTCTCACCACATAAGAAGAATAAGTACAACAACATAGGAAGTGCTTAACCCTGCAGTTACCTTAAATGGAATTTCCCACATAAGAAAAAAGTACAACAGTATAATGAAGCACTTAACACTGCCATTACCGGAATTTGAATTACCCACACTGGACTGTTTCTAATACACACAGGAAGCCTTGCAATATTGGCGTTTCTCTCCACATAAGGAAATAAATCAATGCAGCAATTATGCAATAGGTAAACAGAATAATTTTTTTTTTGTCTTACCTAGAAAAAGATCTGACTCTGCTGCTGCTTCAAGTTAAGTTGAATATTGTCTCCTGAACCTGATGTCATTGTGCACAACCTGCATGTGATGACGTTGACGTCAGGAACAAATTAAAAAAAAAAACTACAAAACAAAACCTGGGAAATTCAGAAATTAAAGAGGCCCCTCAGGAATTAGTACCACCCCAATATCTTGCCCTCAAAACCAATTTTTACCAAGAAATTTGGTACGGTTGAGAGGTATGGCCTGAAGAGAAAAAAAAGCTGAAGCACTAGAGTGTGAAAATAAAATTTTGACATAACTGACTGCACATATTCTCTAATTTTGTTCTTCTTTAAACTTAGATTAGATTTGTGTCTCGTAACCTTTCTTCACTGAAACCATGATGTCTTGGATTCTTATTTAGGCTTGCCTTTAAATATTGTTTTCTAACTCCTGAGGTCTGGTTATCTGGTCTGTAGCTTTCTTCTTCTTTATTGATCCTCTTTAATTACGTTAATTCTCATCAAACATACTCCATTCCTAAAAGTTCTGCATACATTTTTTGAATTCTAGGAGAAAACTAAGATTTAATAGCCTTGTCTACTTCCAGTCTCAACAACTGCTTCAAAAAAAACTTCTGTTGTGTGAATGGACCTATATCACTTACCCTATCAATAATTCCATTGTTTTATTTTGATGTATCACAATTCTTTTGTGGGAGTACCAAACAGAAAAGCTCATTCATTGTATTTGTCCTCATCACTGTTTCTCACATTCTTTCCCAAGGCTGATATACTTTTGTCTGCTCCTTAATGTGTTTAGATGGGTTTTAACCCCCATTTAGCACTCTTTATTGTATTTCCCTTGTCTGGACCTCTGCTTTCCTTCCATGTTTGCTTTTATTGCATCTGATATTGTTTTCTTTCTTACTTCCTTGTGTTTTCTTGTGTGTTGTGAATGATTTTCTTTTCCCTTTGACTTTCCATGTAACTTATTTTACTTGCAAAAGAACAAAAGATTACTAGTCAGCAGCTTGACAGCCGGCCACACAGTTTTAGTGCTCCATAAAATTAATCCAAACGGTGTTTAAAACTTTACATCCAACTTTATTAAAATAAAAAAAAACATTAAAATAAGCATTTTCATTCTGTATACCCACAGGACGTCTTCAGAATAAACCTTCCTAACAGTCAGTACTTTAAATACCCTCCAAAATGGTGGTCACGTGGTCATTAAGAAACCTTTCCTTCCAGCATTTAAAGTGACAAGCAACCAGTATTTGTCAGTGTATTATTACCAAAGTAACTTATTTTACTTGATAATCATAAGGACTTTTATTATTATTATTATTAGTTGATTTCCACAAAGCTTTTCAGCATGCATATAGCATTAGTTTTTAACCTTGCAGTTTTTTCCTCTCCTCCTACTAGACTGTTACGTAACTATTATCTTGGATATTTGCCATTTATACTAGAGATATCCTACTTAAAATAAATAAATAATAAAACAAATTATGCTATTTTAATGGATAATGCTTCAAGACTTTTATTCCACACAAAAAGCCAGCCTGCAAAAGTCATGCTCCTAAAGGACCATGTATATTTCACTGTTATATATAAAAAACTACATCTACATGTAGATTTGTCGCAGAGCTAACTATCCATTGGTTAATTTCTCGTTGGTGACTGCTAACTTCTGCCTCCTTTTTTCATCTCAAACCCCATTCAAAATTGCCAGTTCCTTTATTTCCATTATGCATCACATATAACACAGCATGATCCTTTTAGTGGAAGACACAACTGCTTCTTTTTTTTTTCTCAGTTGTTTTTATTGAAAATTTTAACAACAAAACATTAATATATAATAACAGACATATTATAAAACAAATATACATATCTAAAAGAAGAAGAAACAATAACTAAAATAACAGTGGTGTCTACTATAAAGCAAAGCTTTTTAAACAGAAAAAGAAATATGATGAGTAGTTGTATTTAACTATTAAGGTCTGTTTATGCAGCAGTTCTTTGAATTTCAGCATATATTATATAAAGAGGTGAGATACAGCTGCTTCTGAGTAAACCTTTAGTATGCATGTTCCATTTAACATCTGTTATCTTCAGATTCCCTTTCATTAATAACGCACCCTTTTCTGCCTTTTTAAAGGAAAACTCCACCCTAGAACAAAAAAAACTGTTTTTTTTCACTCTGTCTTTTTTTCCTGACTGATTTTAACACCTCAAAATCACTCTGTTTTATTTGTAATTTTAGCCTGTTTTCCACAACTCGGCTATCATTGGGCCTTGATGTAGCAACATGATCTTGTATTCCCTCAAGCCTCTTTTCCATACTACTTTGAAAACACTGAACAAAGACCTGCAATTTAGTTACTTTTCTGGCTGTAGCTGGATAACTTCTAAGTATAGTGTAAAACAAGGTCTGAGCCAAACGTAAATGAGAGCGATTAGAGACAGAAAAGTAGTAGTCCTTTTACAGAAGGTAAAGAAAATAACAGTGACCCCCCCCCCCCAATCACATTATATGTCAATGGCATGGGAATTCAAAGTTACTTTCTTATGTCTGGCATGAGTCATATAAAGTATTATGGGAAAGAGAAAGCGTTGAGGGAGTACAAGATCACATTGATACATCAAGCCCCATTGGTAGCGATGTTGTGGAGAACAGGCTAAAATTACAAATAAAACACTTACAGTGATTTTGAGGTGTTAAAATAGGTCAGGAAACAAAGATAGAGTGAAAAAAACATTTTGTTTTTAGTTCTAGGGTGGAATTTTCCTTTACGTTTTCTTCCTACTATTGTCCTGTTCCTTTTATCCTCTTAACAGGCAGGGGATAGAAGAGTTGTAACTATCCCCTAAGCAAATTATGGTCTCATGTTCATTTAAGTGAATTTTCTTCAATTTTACAAGGTGTACCTTCAGTGCTTGCATTCAAGACATAATATAGAAGTACATGTAACACTTTAGGGGCATGACTTTGCAGGTAGGCTTTTGGTGTAGAATAAAAGTCTTATAGGTACATTGGTTCATAGGTTAGTACTAGGCTAACTGCCCTTGTGGGCCTTTTAAGCTTAACTAATTGTCCCATTGTGTCTGTAAAGTAAATACCTTAACCATTGTTCCAACTCCCCAACCCCATAAAAAAATTCATCTACGCCTCATCAGGAAATTATGCCTTGGTCTTCCTCATGACAGGTAGGGATACTCAGCCATTATACTAACCTTTGTAGAAATCAAGTCTTGAAGCATTATCCATTAAAATAGCATGATGTACATCCTGAGTAATCCCTTTTCCTCCAGCCTAAAGTGACTGGCAGCCTGGATCAGAGACATCTAATTCTGGTCAGCAAGGGAACTGGATTAGCATCTTGCACTCAGACTAATGATTCAGAAGTAACTGTCAATAACAATGTGTTAAACATGTCATCATCACCTTTGTCACCAATTCATATATAAGTACTTAATAAATGGTTGAATTTTATACCTGGCTTTTTTGTCTCTGAGAATAGTCTTGCACAGGATATTATATTCCTTTGTCATTTACTCAATTTAAGGTTACATTTTCAATCATCTTTTAATTCTGGACATGAGGATGTTTTTTAAATATCATAAATCAAGTTTCATACCTCCTATGTACCACAATGTTCAAATGTTTCAAACATGCATTCTCAAAGATTTACATTTTCATTCTAGGGAATTCAGGATTAAGCCTAACAACCTTTCAAAGATCAAACACAGGGCTATACAGGAATTGGAAAATAATAAGGATTTGGTCATTCTACCTGCGGACAAGGGTGGGACAGTGGTTGTCATGGACTGGACACAGTATAATGCTGAAGCGGACAGGCAACTCAATGATGGGCGTTACTATATATGTATACCTTTAGATCCTACCTTCAGTTTTAAGAAACAGATTGATGAATTCCTGTTGTCTGCGAAGGAGGAGGGCATTATAACGGATACAACTTTATATCATTTTAACAGTGTCCAATCCCAAGAGTCAGTACATCTATTTTCTTCCAAAAATGCATAAAGATCTTTAGCATCCATCAGTCAGGCCCATCATCTCAGGGAGGGGCTCCATTACGGAACCCCTTTCACAATTCCTGATGAAGCATTTACAACCTTTACCAAAATGGGTTCAGTCGAAGATTCAGGACACCACAGAACTCTTGCAAATTATCTCAGAGATGCAACTGGAACCAGGTTGGTTGTTATGCACTCTAGATGTCTCTGCATTGCATACCGACATTCCTCATTGCGCTGGGTTACAAGCACTTAAATATTGGCTCTATGAGTCAGAACTTTATCCACCAGGTTTCATCACTTTCTTGATCTGCCTTGCAGAACACGTTATGACCAAAAATGTGTTCTATTTTCAAAATAAATGCTATTGGCAGGTTCAGGGCACATCTATGGGGGCATCTTTTGCCCCTATTTATGCTGACCTCTTTATGGCCCATTTAGAGGAGCATCTCATTTATGACAATGCACATAACATTTATCTAGATGAAATTGACATCTGAAGGTGTTATCTTGATGACTTTTCGTTAGTATGGAGATCTGTTGCGGAATATCTTATAGAATTTGTGGGGTACCTTAATGACAGCATAGGGGGTATACAGTTCATAACTAATTATAATGTCCAGAAAGTTACCTTTCTGGATGTTCTAGTTATTAGGAATGTTGATCATACCCTAGAAACAGAGGTTTATCGTAAATACCCACAATATAACTCTCTTCTTCATGCCTCTAGTTTTCATCCGCCACACATTTCCAGGAACATCTCCAAGTCTCAGTTTGTACGGATGAAGCGCATTTGCTCACATCCAGCCACTTATGAACATTTCAAGGAGGACTTAACAACTAGATTTAAAGATAGGGGTTACCAAATGGGTAACTTCCTCAATGCCAGAAATTGGGTATCAACATTGGATAGGAGTGATATTTTGAGGTACAAAGAGAAAAAACAAGAGAATGAATCAGTGATTCATTTGGTAACCATGTTTGGGAGAAATACCGACGTGTTACTGAACAGTGTCCAAAGACATTGGAACATTCTTTTAGCAGATAGCAGCCTGTCTGGGTTTTTACAAGACAGATGCCTTTTTTCCTTTCAAAGAGGAAGAACTTTGGGGTCACATTTCAGCCATTTCAAACATAGCCCCAGGAATAATCAGGACCCTATTCAAAGAACTTTGATTGGTGATCTACGTGTGGGTTGTGTCCCTTGCAGACATTGCACTCATTGTCAGAGGGTTACTAAATCTAAATAATTTACTAGTAAGAACACAGAAATTGTATATGACGTCAGGTTTTTTGCCAGTTGTGGTACCGATTGGGTAATTTATCTCGCAACATGCACCTGCTCAGCCTTTTATGTAGGGCAAACATCTAGACCCTTACGATTACAAATATCTGAACACTGCAGTGACATTAGAACTAAAAAACCCAGTAATGCTCCTTATAAACATTCGTTGACACATGGGAATGCAAACTTCAGATTTATGGTTATTGATAGGATCATGGGTAACAGGCCTAATAAAGCTGGATGGCACTCAACATTAAACACTAAGGAAAAGAAGTGGATCATTAAGTTGGGTGGTTTATCTCCACTTGGTCTCAATGAGTACTTTTGAATGACCAATGAGCTTTAATTTTGATGACAGGATAAGTATAAAATAGTGCAATGGAGTTATTGTTTTGTATTACACTGATGAAGGCTATGTATTTTTTGTAGCCGAAACCAGTCTTTTATTGCTCTTTGCTTCTATGTCATGATTTTACATGATTAAACATTGAATTGCCATAGTCTGCTGGCCTCCTGTTTTGCTACTTAGCACCTGGTGTAGCCTACAGAAATTTTATCATTGAAGCCAAATCCTTCCTTCTGGTGGCCAGCAAGCACAATACAGCCACATGCCTGCTATATCCCAAAACTTCAAGAGAGTCAGCTATCTGCCCTGTGTCATGTTTCAGGTTGCTGTTTTTCCCATCATTCCATCCAGCTGCTCCAGCAACCAGCCTTATTATCAAACTAAGACCATCTGGGACAAATTTGGAGTTTTTTTCACCATCTGCCATGGAGTTTGATAACAACATCACTGGAAATAATTCAACTTGAATGACTCTTCCTATAAAGTGAAAAACAGATTACTGACAAAGAATGCCACTTTCCCAATAGATTCCAGATTCTTTTGTGGACATTTTTCATTAATGACCAATAGGAAATTGTGTATTTAGTAGCTCTATAAATAATTCAGTAAGAATTTAGAAAAAAATTCACTTCCTGATTCATTGTATTAGTCTTAAATAAACAGCCACAGCACTGTCATGTTGTCCTGTGGGAAAATGGATTTCCAGGATAAATCACCCACTGCTGGGAGAGCAGGTGTAAGCTACGTCTTTACTCCAACATCATTTACATCTCTGAATTACTAAAGTGCTTACTTTTAGCATTGGGGGTGGGGGGGTAGCAGCTGATTTTTTTTTGTAAACTGGTGAAATTAAAACAAGGTTATTTAAGAATTAAAACATTTACTGTGTACACACACACGTTCAAGTTCATATACAGCTGATATATGCTAGTATCATCCAGAATTTTGTAAAGAAAAACATTCACATTGTATCGTGGCAAATACTGCTTTGCAATAAGCAGATCTGACTGGAACTGGTAAAACTCTTTCACTGCGAACGTTGTGATCTGATGTCTTTTTTGTCCGAGTCAACCTTTGGGTTTTTGGATCCGAAAAGGTTAGAAACTGAGGATCCAGAGCTCTGACTCCTCCTCTACCCATAATCCCTCTCACCCACAAAGTACCACAGATCTCTGTTTTGCTGCCTGATCTAGAAGGTCATGTATTTGAGTGCTCTGATATTTCAGTTATAGAAGTACCTTTTTCTTTTGGTTACCTATTTTTGGACAGTTAAGTTTTTTACCTTTTTCCTTCCTTATTTAAAATAAAAAAATATGTGTGTGTGTCTATATATATATATATATATATATATATATATATATATATATATATATATATATTAGATATAGATATGTATATATTTCCTACACAACTCTTCTACTCTTTCTATAAACAGTTTTTATCCATTAGTGTAGATCATATTCTCTCTGCTGTTGTTATTAAAGTTATTTGTTATATAGAATTTGTTTTATTCCTTTCAAGTTCCTTTCCATTCTTATGGCAGAGAAAGTTCTGGGGTTTTAAAAAGTGTATGACCTGTGGACATATGATTTCCCTGCAGGACCTGAACTCCCTTTGTGTTTATTGTATCGGAGCTGCCCACATAGATACAGACTGTGAGGCTTGTTTGTTCATCCTTTGGTTCTAGAGCTGTCCAAGGCCATAGAGTCAAATTGTTTTTTAACGAGCTTATCCTCAGTCAGGACATCAACTCCCTCTGTTAGTCCTTCAGTTTCTCCAGGTAAGACCATGGAGAAATCTAAACAAAAAGAAAAACTGAAAGAGAAAATGAAGTGCAAGTCTAAGAAGAGGTCAGAAAAATGAAGAAAACTGTCTCTGGTCCCGTCAGAACCCTCTGGTCCAGCACCAAAGTTAACTCATCAGTCAGATCCAACTCCCATTTGGATCCAGTCACCTACACCTCCTCCTTGTTTTTCACTGGAGCCAATGAGTCCTTGGCTACTTTCTCTTTTACTTCAAGTGAAATGATCTGTATACAGTATTGAACCTTACTATTAAAAGAAAAAAAGCATGAGAGGTTCAGTGGTGACTATAAATAAAGAAAAACAAACATTAAACAGACATTGCTCTTTCCTGAAGCCTTATAGTAAAGATTTTGATGATTAAGGAAAATGTTCGGTGTAATGACCATAAGACAAAACACACTGAACTCATGAGGAGAATCTCAGACTTGATTGTAATGCCTGCTAATTTTATATACTAACTCTGAGATCAGTGAGCCACAGAGTAAGAGGAATACTCTGAGGTACCACAGCCTCAGACTTAGTGGATGTATATTTACTATACGTACTTTCTGTCTTGCTGTTTTGAAAACTGCCTTTTTGGTCCCCAGAATTTCAGTAAGCATTCCTTTAGCTAGCAGGCTTTACTCATGATACATCATATAGCAGAGCCTCAGATTGGCCTCTCTTGCCTCATGTCTGACTACACACATAAGTGAAGACAGTAGCCATGCCACTGTTAGCTAGAATCAGATTAGCAGTGTAACTGAAGGCTTGGGTATCTGTCTACAGACCCTGTAGAGCTAAACCAGTCCAACAAATTAAGTACCTGGATACTAAAATCTCTACTGTAAATGCATACTACAGTAGAGGGCTTTTTAGCTTGTTTGGGAATCCCACAGTGTTCCCCATTCTCCTTAACACCTTCAGTTTCACAGGCTATATCTGTTCCCATCTTGGCTGCATCTGTTTCACTGTTCAGATTAGCCATGCTTTAAGGTACCTGATGATCCATTACTTAGTTATTTTGAATGTATTCTGTGAAATATTAATTCTGCAAAGTACAGATCTTTAGGTTATTATGTGCTAAAATATCAAAAATGTTGGTGGTATATTAAGTGCACATTTTAAATTATTTTGCAAAGGTATTTGCTACAGTCATTAGGAGCATTATTTTGCTAACTTATCAATCAGTTTGCCTTCTCCTTTTCAGTTTGGTTCAAAAAAAGTAATCCATCATCTCACCTGTGTACCATTTATGTCTATTTTTAGCAGTGCAGCATGGGGGGGGGGGGGTGCTGCACTCCTGAATGTGTCATCCTTAAAATGAGATGTTAAACTTAGGCCCCATCTACTTGAGTTGGTGGTAGCTCTGGTAAATGTACAAGATCCCACAGCACCTATCAAAAAGAATAGTTCTTTATTTAAAAATCATAATATACATGTATATACATTATTTACAATTATATACAATTGCTTTACATATTTTTCTTTACATTTTTACATTTTTAATCGCCCCACTGTTTTTCCATAGCCAAAATCATATCTTTTTTCAGAATTTCTGACAATGACCATTTTCCATTAAATCTTATTTTGTTTACCCTCTGATTCCAAATAATCCATATCATACAAAACAACTTTTTATCCACATCTTTTTATTTTACATTTTCATAGTACCCATATTCTGTCTTATCCATATTTACACTTTTCAGTCCCTTTATACTTTCTTTTTCATATATTTTTTCCACAATTGATTCACTCTATCAGACTTCATAAGCACATGTTCTATGGTTTCCACCTCTCCACAATATATAAAAATTCTTTCCTTTGTCTTCTTATATGGCATATTCACCTTTACTGGAAGCTTATTCATGGATAATCTCCATAAAAATGTGTACATTCAGGATATTTCACACATCTATTCATTCTTACTTTAGCAGCTTTTATTTTTATTTTTCCTAATGGAAAGATACAATAAAACTTCATTATAGATTCATACCATTCATTCCTATCCTTTTTTGTATTATTTATATCAATCTTCCATAGTAATATTTTATCTTGATATGTTATCATTTCAGTATTCATCATACTTCTATTTCTTTTAAGTTGTTCAAGTTTCTCCCACATATCTCTATATTTTTCTTTTATTACATCTACTACCAATTGTCTTTGTTTTTCTTTCATCCAAGCCGGTACTTTATATAAATTCAGTGATGTTATATGTGCAATTTGATTTATTAAAGCCAATCCTCCTTCTTTTCTCGCAACATATAGAATTCCTCTTTTGATTGGGTTTAATCTTGAACCCCATAAAAAGGCAAACCATATAGATAGTAATTCTTTTTCAAATTCACTTGGCATCAAAGATACACTTGCCAAATGAACTAATTTTCCTAATATTACTGAATTAAGTAAATATGCTTTTTTCCTGTATGTAAGTTTGAATGTTCACTAGAACAAACAAATGTGGCTTATTTATTTAACATGTTCTTCTATTGTGTTAATCTTTGTTGTTCATTACCAAACTTTAGTCCTAGAAGTTGTCTCTTCCTTATTAAGTTGAATACCTTCTGTTATACTTGAAAATCCCAGTTATTTACTTTTTCCTCATTAATACTCAAACCTAATACTTTTCATTTCTTTCTAAGTGTCTTAATAGCTGTTTTCATCCCTTCTTCATATCTTCATATTTAATCACTAATACTAAATCATCTGCAAAAGAAAACACTGGTGGGATCTGTATTATTTCTGTTGTATAATGTCTAGCTTCCTTTACTTCATTGATTGTTATGATCATACTACTTACTTGACATCATTGTTTTATGCCACTTTTAATTTCTATTTTCTCACTTAACCAACCATTAACCACTAATTTTACTTTGTTTTTATTTTACACTGATACTAAAGCATTAATTATTTTACTTAAGTCATATTCTTCTAAAATCTCCCGTTATACTGCATGCTGTATTTTATCAAATGCTTTACTAATGTCTCCTATTAAAATGTTAGCTTCTACTTTTCTTATTGTTACATCTTCTACTATTCCTCTTGTAATTATTACAAGTTCTTGACCTCCTTTCCCATTTGTTCCAAAAATTGTTTAATTCACTAACTTATTTACTTTGCCTTCTATTTTATTTTGTATTATCTTCATAAATATCTTATAATCAACATTGTTTAACAGTATAAGTCTCTAATTCTTTTTATCTGTTTTGTCTCCCTTCTTCCATATGAACTTCATTGCACCATACATATTTTCTCATCTTGTATACCTTGTTTTAACCATTCATTAAAAACCTCCAATAGGTATTTTTTGCCATTTATTCATTTTTTGTACATCAAATAATCAATTCCATCTGTTCCTGTAACAGCTCCTAGGCTTGCTGTTTTTAAAACTTTTTTCACTTCTAACGTAGTTTTTTTTTTCATTTCCTCATTATCTTCTTATTTTTAAGTTCCATTTATGTTTTCTTTTATTTTCATTTCTAACAAATGTTTTCATAATATAATTTCTTATTACTTGCATTATTTTTTCGTGTCTTCACTATATTTCCTTCCTCATCTCTTAACCCTCTTATTCTGTATTTTTACCATCTTAGATAGGGCACTACTTCCTCTTTTTTCCCTTATAAAAGGCATATTTGTTTAAACAACAATCTTTTCTTGATTCATTTAATATATATTTTTCTTTTTCTATAAATCCTTCTTTTTTACTTATTATATCTCTAAAGATTTGATTACTGATGTCTTTATATTTACAACTATCTTGTTTTCTTTTTGTCCGTTGTCATTCCAAAACTTCTTTTTTATATTTCTGTTTTAAAGCTATCCACCAGTTTGCCCAATCTTTGTAAAAGAATTATCATATTATACGATCTAAACATAATTGTAAAATTCTTCTTCTTATATATTTATTTAATTCTCTTCATTTATTCTTTTAATGCCTCAACCTATCTTTATATATCCTTCCTTATCTTGAACTTCTCCCCAAATTGCTACATGATCCAAAAAACTGTAATTTTTATACCTTTATGAAATACTGTTAAGGCTTTCTCATAGTATAAAATAGTTTCTGTTTTCAAATTACCTGTTTCATATGTCCACTGTTTATTATTTCATAGATACCTTTTACTACTTTTTATTATTTCCGAAATAACTTTAACATCTGCTCCTTATTTTCTTCTATGCCTTAAATCACAGGTAAATCTCCAACAAATATAATTTGCATATTGACACTAACATAATCAAGAATTTTCCTAAATATAATTTCCCTTTTTGTATAACGTGCATATAATGCCACAGTTCTGTATACTTGATTGTTCCATTTTATATCCATTTTAACACTCTTCCTAATATTGCTAATGTAAAGTCTAAAATGCCAATATTTTATTTGCTTAGAATTGTTATTCCTGAACATTTTTCCTCTCCTATATTCCATGTTACTTTTCCTTCCCATAATTCATTTACTTGTAGTCTCTCTTCTTCTGTCAGAATTTTTATATCTGTTAGTATTATGATATCCATGTGCAATAATCTACACTGTTCTAGTACCCCTAATCTTCTTTTGCGTATTTTATTCTTCATCCTTTTCTTTTCTTGTTTTCTCCTAATTGTATATCTTTATATTTATGTTTTCTGTATTTTATTCTTTTTCCAATAGAATTTCTTTTGCTTTTAATTTGCATCCATTTATCTTCTCTTTCTTTACTCAAATTGCTTATTTCTTCTTCTTTTTTTGTTTCTTCCCTTTGTGCTTTCCTTTATTTCCACCATTGTACCTTCCTCATTTTCCTTTTGAAACTTTTCTATGTTGTCTTGTATCACAACCTCATTTACTTTAGCTTCCTTCCTTTCCTGTGTATTTTTTTTCTTTTGCATCGCAATCCATCCATGAATGTCCTACCATTTTATATTTAATACATTTTAGTTCACACATTTTTGCTTCTTGGCTGACTTTACCACAAATAAATATTTTCTTTTATCACAATTATTAATTAAATGGTCATTTTTGCCACAGAAAAAAAACATGTCTTTGGTTGTCCCCAGTATCTCACCAAACCCCTGTTCTCTTCCACATTAATTATACTAGGCACCTGTATTATTTTTTCATTTTGCACTTGCAGTATAATTCCACATTCCCAACCCCCAGCCCATAAACCTCTGTTGTCATAAATCTTTGTAATGTCCATTACTTCTCTGCACACATTCTTAACGTAGTATCTTAAAGTGTCTCTTTCAACCTCTGTACAAAATTGTATGCACATTCTCTTTTTTGCTTATCTATTAAATGCCTGTGTAACGTATAAGTTCCAAGGACTATCATTCCTTTTTTTTCATATTGCTCTAAGAATTTCTCCATATACTGTGCTTTTTTGAAAAAATGTCACCAAAAGAGTCTTTATTAATACAAATAAATGCTCTTGCCTCTGTGGGTTCAATACCCAGTGGTGATAAGACACACTCTTGTATTTCATGCCTGTCAAGCTCTTTTTCTGTTTTACTAGTTATTCTTACACAATGTTTTTTCTCACTTACATTTTCGTTTCATCTTTTCTTTCACCTTCTCTTACAGTTTGTAAATATGATTTTTTTTTCTGTCTTTATTTCTTGTACTTCCTCCTCTTGTATTCTATCCATTATTTTGCCCCCCCCCCCCCAATACTGCCTTTTTTTCTTTCTGGTTCACTTTGTTCAGTTAACTCCTTTAAATATACATCCCACAACCCCCTGACTGAAGAGTTGTAACAACATACACTTGAGTTATAGGTTCTGTTGCAAACAGGTTTTGCTGAAATAATTCCTCTGAATCTATTTTGCACTCTTCAGACACTTTTTCCTGCCCTTGAACAAGCTCTCCTGCCTTTTCGTTCATCTTCTTTCCATTCTCCTTGCTCCGTTTAGCACCTGACTTATCTTTTGCTGCATTTAATCTGTCTGCTGTTTGACCAACAGTTATAGTCATTCCCAACACCTTTGAAACACCTTCTTCGTCCTCCATGTTCATTTTTCGATTTCCTGTTTTTCTGAGCCGCCTATGCACCAGGACTGGAAGACATGAAGTGTAACATCCCAATGTGTCTCCATATGCTGATGAGGAGGGGAAGTTCCCTGTTGCCCTGGCTAAATTTCCCTTAGTAGTATAAGTACAGTCTCAGGTCTCCCCTGAAAAGAGGCTACTAGCCTAGTGTGACTAACCCAGTCAACAAAGGATACATAAACAAATAAATAAATATAATAAAATAAAATGTTACTGAAGTAAATTTATCTGGTGGCATATTAGAATCGTGAACAACATTCTTTACATTTCTGTGGTCTGAACTGCAGATACTATTTTTAGACATTTTAATGGTACACTGTCATGGTAAACGAGCAGATGTTTTTTAATTACCTACTAATTTGGTGATAAATTGTTTTGCTTTTAATGCTCATGATTACTCACAACTGATAGGTTCAGCTTACTAAAAATAAAATGAAAATTCTCTCATCTCTTTTTGCAGGATCTTAGATATTTTTTGTCAGAAAAGACAGGACGAGGCCTCCTGAAAGAAGGCTGGCGGGATACACAAGATCCAATTATGTGCTCCTATAAACTAGTGACAGTCAAATTTGAAGTCTGGGGGCTCCAGACAAGAGTAGAACAGTTTGTACACAAGGTGAGTGGAAGATCATGTTGGCACTGTGTATGATATGGTATTCGTCGACTACTGAAATGCTGTTCATATCCAATACTATTTTAATATTTAATGAAATATGGTTGTATTCATTTTTAGTTAATCATTTTTCTGATTATCTGCCAGGTGGCCATTTTATCACTGTCTGTGCAGTGAATGAATTAACTTAATGAGTGGTTATTGGTCATAATGGTTTAGAGGCAAGAATGTGTAAGTCACAGATGAAAATTAATTTAGCAGGAACCAGATCACTGTCACATTGCCATTGACCTATGTTCATAATGGAGTTCAGATCACTGGGTGTGAGTCAGAAGGACAGACCTTTTCTGAACGTGCAAACATTACAGTGGCAGTATATGTCATTCCTTTTTATTATTTTTGTGGATATATAATAATTTAAGTAGGAAAATTAGAAATTAAAAAATATATATTAGTAAAGAAGGATACTCTTAGTCTGGTTTGTGCAATTTCTCTTAGCTGTGTAACTAGACAGTGCTCTGCTCAGTAACCAAAGAAAGTGCATTTTCCTTCATTTTCTGTGCACAGACATTTGCAGACCTTTCCCCTACTTAGCTGCAGTGGTAAATAGGAAATAAAGTCAGGAGACATCTCTAAGAAAAGATAGATGTACCTCCACAGCTGTCCCTGATTTTGCCAAGTATCCCTGATTTGCCTCATATTTTTGCCATCATAAAATTGTTGATTTTCTGGTAAATCAGTGGAGATTACAGTCAGCAGGTAATGACACTTTAGACTTTCATACTTTGTATTGTTGAGAAAATACCTTGATGCAAAACCTGTTGTTCTGTTAACTTTTTAACTGAAAATATTTAAACATGGTCTGTGATTTTGGACCTTTGTCTCCCATCTCACTATTTTTATCCAGAATTCTTGGATAAATAATTTGAGAGGTATGAAGAAGGGCAGTGGGACTTCAGTGAAATGGCCTAAGGTGGGCTTCAAAAACACCATGACAATGTAAAATTACTTGTATGATAGAGCATCTCAAGTTGCCCCAAAGATGATTTACTTGTTTTTTTTTTTTGTTTGTTTTTGTTTTTTTTTATTTTATTTTTTTTTTATAATGAATAACATTATTCTGCAAAGAGGATAATTCTGTCTATGTCGATGAGTTCAGTCTTAGTAAAAGTTAAGAATGCCTTATCTCTGGCCAGGTACATCTCCTTTTAGAATAATTATTTAGAAGAGAAAACATTAATAGTCTTCAGTGTCTATCATTCTGGACTTGTGCAGTTCCCTATGGTTATGTATCCTTTGGCCCTCCCACTCTCCTCTGAATATACCATCAAGCCCTGTCCCTTATTAACCCCTTTATTTCTTCCATATTCTGTAATCCTAGGACAGTGGTAGAGGTAAGCAGGAGCTAGGGAATATGGCCATCATCTAGCAGTGGTTAGGAGAAGTATTGTGTGCTCCAACAACCTCTCTCTGTATGGTAGAACAGTACCTCCTACTCTGGAATTTGTACAAGTGCACAGTCCACATTTACAGGTCCTTTCACTGTGCTCTTAAGTGGACTTACTCTCCCCAGTGATTTATGTTTATGTGATACATTACCACCCCCACCCCACCCCCCACTCAGTGACCCTGGATGGGTTAGTCATTCTTGAGATGATGATTCCCATCCATTCTTAGCTGGCTGCTCCAACACTTGGGCTGTCCTCCTCTACACAGGACCAGCCCTCACCCAAATGACCATTGATTTCATGGGCCAAGAGTTGTGTATTCCCAGGCTATGTAAGAGGCCTACAGCTAATTTCTTCCCACATGGCTAACCCAGTCCCCCATTCATTCCCCATTGACCAAGGTCAGGTGCTAGAGAGTAGGACAGATTACTGCTCTTATGAAGCAACTTACCTCTTTCATGATGACACACCCTCCCTCTTGGTAGATGTAGGAGTTATATCAACAAATATAAATAAATATATAAATAAATAAATAAATATTATGGCTGCCCTGCCACAGGAATCATGCCTCTGTATGCTTCCTCAGCTATGTGAATTCCAAATGGATAACACATACTCACACTATCATGCTGGATGGATCCAAAAACCTAGTAATTCCACTATAAGTCACCACAGGGGCGAGCCAGTGCTGCCTAACTCCCTCTAAGATGGGCGAGCTAGCAGTGGCTTTGCACACTCATCCTCCACAAACACTTCCATCAGGTAATCAAACTCAAGTCACCTTGACTAAAGTCAGGGCTTTATCCCTGTATGGCAGTGCAGCTGTACCCAGGCTGCTATTTGAACCTGGAACTTCTGGGGCATAGTCAAAGCCAAAAACTGTATAATGTAGTGGTGGCTTTCTTAAAAAAAAAAAAACTCTATTCTATGGTGCCTGCTTTCTGTGTCATTGTTTCTTTAATCGCCTCTTTCTTCCTCAGTAAAATGGAAAAATGTGAACATTTACAGCATATACAAAAGCTTTAGAAGGTCATGGCACACACTGGGTACCCATGAGTTTTCTGTTGCTGAATGATCTGTCCCAATACTACCACTAGGAGGCAGTCTAATTCATGGCACTGTCCAGCACTCTTTCAGAAACACGATCATCCTTCTCCTTGCCTGTTCTGATGGTTTATTCTTGTTTCAAAATCACAGTCCTTGGTGCTGTACAGTGCAGTACCATCTCACTCTCTCCGTCTCTCTCTCTCTCTCTCTCTCTGTCTCTCTCTCAGTGTTTGGTGTAGCCAGAGCTGGTAGTGGTGGCAGAAAGACAGCCATGTTAATAACCTTCTATGTTAAAAAAAAATCCCTGTCAGAAGCAAAATGCCCAAATCAACATTTTTATAGGATAAACATTAATTCTTTACCTCACTTTCTGTGTGAACTACATTTCCTCTTCAGAAAAAATCATGCAAAAAATATTGCTAATGTCAGAATACTGTTCACAGTGTGAGCAGTCTGTCTTCAGTAGTATAATGCAGGCAAACATCACATGCAACAAATAAAAAGCAAAAAGTCAGAAGAATGTTGTAGGCAGAATACAAAAATGTGAAGAAACTGCAGAATACAATAAGTGCTGCCAGATCCACCACATTAGCAAGCTTCCAGCAGCAAAACCATTTTAGCAAGTTATATATATATATATATATATATATATATATATATATATATATATATATATATATATATGCTTATTCAACATTTCATTCAATAAAATGAAGTTTAATGTCTAAAATACTTATGTCCAAGGTGAGGAAAAAAGCTTGCTGAGGTAAAAGTTTTGATAGGATAAACAGATAAAAAAGTAACAGTAGTAGCATATACCATATTGTGTTGTAGTGTATAGGTTAATAGGTTCATAGGTTCATACTAGGCTATCTGCCCTAGGGCATTTATAAGCCTAGCCAGAGTATGTTTGGCTTTTGCCACCCATTTTAAATTAATTTTGCTATGCCCTTTTTCGAAGTTAGTATACTGTGCCTCTGTCTAACAGTGACACAGAAGTGATACCCGGGGTAAACCTATGATCTCCCATCCATTCATCAAGATTCCTCTTGAAGAGAGTCAATGAGGGACTCTGCCTAACCTGGACTGGGATTTTATTCCAGAGTGAAGGGTGCCTCTGGGTTATGAATCTGTCCCTCCAGCATGTCCTATTTATTTCAGTGCTGAGGTTCAAGTCTCTCGAGCGTGTATCTCGATGGGATTTGGATTTTTTGAGGTGCAGCATGTCCCTTAATTCCGGGTTGGACATGGCTTTATACGTCAGGCACAGGTTGCCTCTGAGCAGGCGGTATGCCACTGAGTAGAGCTGGAGTTTCTTTAACCGGGCAGCATATGGCATCTGTTTGAGCCCTTTGATCCTCTTGGTGAGGTACTTTTGGGGTCTTTCCAGTTGCTGCAGGTGTTTGGTAAGGTACATCCCAAAGGGGCATTGTACTCGATTATGGGCCTGATGAGGGATGAGTAAAGAGGCACGATGACCTCCCCTAATCTAGATGTGAATCCCTTCATGATTAGGTGGGCTATATAAAATGTTTTTCTAACCACTTTGGCCACGTGGTTGTCAAATGAGAGATTGCTATCAACTTGGGTCCCCAGGTCCCTAATTACTTCTTCTGTACTTAATGGATTGCCACCTATGTGGTAATTTGTGGGCACTTTGTTTTTGCCAAAGGGATGACTATACACTTTTGGCGTTTAGCTTGAGGCCATGGCTCTGGCACCAGTTGTCTGTTTCTATGAGGCCCTTTTGGAGGATGCTTGTGTCGGCTGGAGAGTCGATTATGGCGCCCAGTTTGCAGTCATCTGCGAACTTGGTCAGCCACAGTCCTTCTGTGTTGGCCTGTACCTCCGAGAAATATATACCGAAAAAGAGATGTCCCAGGACTGAGCCTTGTGGGACGCCACTTGTAACTGGTTTGGAGTCTGACATGGCTCCAGCAATTCTAACCATGTGGGTTCTGTCCTTGAGCCAGTTTGCAACCCATCTAGTGACATAGGGGTTTATATTTAAGTTGGTGAGCTTATCTATAATGCCCGAGTGGGGTATTGTATCGAAGGCTTTTGCGAGGTCCAGGTAGGCTGTGTGGACCACCTTCCCTTCATCAATGGCCTTGGTGACTGTTTCAAAGAAGTTGACCAGGTTTAAGAGGCAGGATCTGCCCTTAACAAAGCCAAACTGGGTAGGAACCAGTGTCTGTAGGTCCCCAATATCTTTATTTATGAGGTCCATGATGATCCTTTCCATAGCTTTGCAGACCAAGCTAGTCAGGCTTATGGGGCGATAGTTTCCAGGGTCCGTTGAGGCACCACCTTTGTGGAGAGGGAACACTGTTGCTGTACGCCACTCTTTGGGTACATATCCTGTAGTAAGGCTGAGATTGAACAGTAGTTTTATGTTTGGGTTTAGCTCTTCTTGGAGTTCATGTAGGATGCAACCCGGGACACTGTCTGGTCCCATTGATGCTGTGTTTTTTGCTTTGGAGAGGGCGGCTCTTACCTGAGCATCTGAGATGTCAGGGGGGCAGCACTCTGCTGGGATAGATATTTGCCCTTTTGGTGGGGAGGGGGGGGAGAAGTTTGCGCTGAACCTGTCAGCTAGGATGTTGGCAATGTCTGTGGGTTCGGTGTTTTTTTTGTCATTTTGGATTAATTCTGAGCATATCTGGGAATTCCCACCCAGGTTCCTAACATAACTAAAGAAAGCCTTGTGATTATCCTTAGTGTCCTGTGCAATTTTTCTCTTGAAGCTGGCCTTAGACGATTTTATGAGTGCCCTTAGTTTTTTGCTAATACTGATCAGAGATGTCTTCCCTTTTTGGGATTTTGCTCTGTCATGCAGTAGCTTCCTCCTTCTATTGTATAGTTTGTTTATGGCTGGGGTCCACCAGACAGGACGTCTGCCTTTGGAGGATTGGGTCTTGGTTTTATTTGGGATTGCATGATCCATGCATTCCTGAAGGTGTTCATAGAATGCATTTATAAAGGATTCTGCGGTCTGGGCCGTATTTTCCACAGGCCCGGGGGCTTTGAAGGATTCCACCTCGATTTTGAGGAGTGTGAAATTTGCTTTAGAGAGGTTTTTCACTGTGGTTTTCTGGGCAGGGGGTGGGGTCGGGATGTGAATATCCAGTGAGATCAGTTTATGGTCTGATCTTACCAGTGAGGGATACACTTCTGGTCTGGAGCATAGAGTCCCCATGTTGGTGATGATCAGGTTCAGTATGTTTTCCCCTCTTGTGGGAGTGGTAACAAGTTGTTCCATAGCATTTGACTTTATGAATTCTAGGAACCTTTGGGCTAGGGTGTTGGAGCTAGAGTAATGCTCCCAGTCTATGTTTGGGTAGTTAAAGTCGCCCAATATAATGGTGTTTGGAGAGACCTTCATATTTTCCAGTGTTCTCAGGAAGGCCGAGTGGGGTTCCTGAGTTTGGGAGGTTGGACTGCAGCAGGCTATAAACTGGAAGGCAGTTTTACCCACTGTTAGTTGCACATGGATAGTCTCTGATGCTTCGTGCTTTGCCACCAACCTGGAGGTGTGGGTATCTTTGATGAATATCGATACTCCCCCTCCTTTTGTGGTTCGGTCCAAGTTTTGGGGCCGAAAAGCATGGTATGAGGTATAACCTGGTAGTGCTGGGGTGCTCTCGGGAGCCCTGAACCAGGTTTCTGTTACTGCACAGATATCGATGTTCTCCATGCTAAGGAGAGTTTCAAGTGCGTGCATCTTGAGGTTTAGACTTCTGGTGTTGAGTAGCATTACTCTTAGTTTCTTATCCCTTGTGATACCTATGGAGGTGGGTTTGTCTTTTGAGCCTTGCCTAAAAGGCACTATGGGGGTAGCAAGAGCCTTTGCCAATATCCGAAAGCCCAGGGGTGACAGGTGCAAGCCGTCCCTAGCGAAGCATCGTGGCTTGTCGAGCATATCATCCCAGGCTGACAGGCATTGGATCCCCTTTGAATGACACCAGTACTTAAGCCAATTGTTGAAATTGATCATCTTGTCTTCATATTGTGGCATCATTCTTGGTGAGGGTAAGATGCTACTCAAGGTCAGGGTCATACCGGCCTGGGCTACATGCTCAGAGAGCTCCTCTATGTCTCTTTTCATGTAGTCCAGGGAGGTATGTCTCAGGCCATTCACACCAGCATGGACAATGACCGAGTCATATTTGTACTTGCCTTGGAGTGACCTGAGTGCTTGTGTTATGTGGAGGATCCTAGTGCCCGACAGGCTGCTCACCGTGACCTTCTCCTTGTTCAGCCTGGTGAGCGGGACGTCAGTGTTCCTGACGATAGAGTCACCTATTACAAGTGTATCAGGTGTGTTGTTTAGCCTTAAGGACTGTGACTGTTCGGCACACTGGCTTTGTGAGATATGTGTTGCACGTGTTTTGTTTTGGGGTAGCGGTTGCTTGGGTGTCTGCTTTGGAGGTCTCTGCTGCTTAGCCAGATCTTTATTTAGAGCCTCTGAGTATGTTTTTGTTTGATTATGTGTTTGGTTTGTTGTCATGGTAGGTCTATGTGAGACTGGAATTGTAGTGAGCGTGGTTTCCTTCTCCTCCTGACTGGTTATGCCAGTACTGAGTTGAGAGAGCTTAGCCTCCAGTTTGGCTATATGGTTGCATCTCTCATATGTGTTGGAATTTGTTTGGAGGAGGAGAGGGTTGTCTGTGTACATGATGCAGTTGTAACATTGCCTCAAGATTCCCAGGTTTACCAGCTGGACCGGAGAGGAGATTGACAACTGTCCTTTGGACATGCTAGAATAATACTGGGAATTCCTTTATAATTGAAAACAAGGGCCAATGGGGAGTGAGGGTGTAGTGCTTTTAATTTTTAGTGCTGACTTATATAATTGCTTTGGTGAGCAAGTGCCAGGTAACTTAAGTGCAATGTGTTACAGGTAACTTAAATGCAAAAACGACAAACAGAAACTTTCTTTCAAGTGAAACAAAGAAATAAGTACAGTAAGCAATGCAGATATCACTAGGGATCCACAGAAGTACTGAGAAGCCGTGTTTTAGGTGGAATTAGCGTTCCAGGGAAATAACAAGCAAACAAACAACAAGCATACAAACAAAGCTAGATTCAGTAGGCCTGGATCTAGTCAATGCTACAGCAAACAAGGTGTACCAATTTCAGTAAGAAACAGTTCAAATATGCAGGCACTATAAACCTTTAACCAGAAATTCCCAGCTCAGAAGGGCAGAGTCCAGCCTCTCCTCCCACAAGAGTGCAGACCACGAACCTTCTTAATGTAAAATAACTGGCCTGAAGCCCAAGTGCAAAAACCAGAACTAATACACTTTAGGAATAACAGACACTGAGCTCTCAATCAGCAGTTCCCAACTTAGAAGGATGAAAGCTACCTGTCCTGCCACCACAGTGCATGCCACAAACCTTCCTAATGTAAAACAACTGGTCTGAGGCCCAAGTGCTTAATCCAAAAGACTTAGAATGATAGCTACACTTTAATCAAGTTACTACCAAGCAGTAATAAATACAACTGGATACTTTAAATAATGTCTGGATTAGTGCTCAAGTTATACAAACAAAGCTAGATTCAGCAGGCCTGGATGTAGTCTATGCTACAGCAAACAAGGTGTACCAATTTCAGTAAGAAGCAGTTCAGATATGCATGCACTATAAGCCTTTAACCAGAAATTCCCAGCTCAGAAGGGCAGAGTCCAGCCTCTCCTCCCACAAGAGTGCAGACCACGAACCCTCTTAATGTAAAATAACTGGCCTGAAAGCCCAAGTGCTTAAACCAGAATTAATACACTTTTAGAATAACAGACACTGAGCCCTCAATCAGCAGTTCCCAACTTAGAAGGATGTAAGCTACCTGTTCTGCCACTACAGTGCAGACCACAAACCCTCTCAATGTAAAACAACTGCTCTGAAGCCCAAGTGTTGAAACTAAAAGGCTTAGAATGAGTTACACCAAGCAGTAATAAATACAATTGAGTACTTTTAAGATGACACAAAAGCAAAATAAAGTAGGAAGAAACACAAGTACAGTAAAAGCAGATGAATTTTTTTTTTCCAGAAAAGTAGCAAAAGTAGTAGTAAATACAATTCTCATGCAGTGCAAGCTGGCACACTTGAATATGTAGCAATATTAGTCCACACACAGTTTGAAAAAATGTAATTAAATTAAAAAGGACTAAAAGCAAGTGCAGAAAGGGTTAATTAGGTAGAATGTGGTAAAGAGATGGGCCTGGGGGAGTGTCTTAGATCAAATCTACAGTAGGGTGGGCACTGCAAAAGCCACCAAATTTAAACTACAAACAAGAACTGGGAGGGGGTTTGGGGAAAAACAGTTTCAACACAGATGTGAGGAATGTGAAAATTATAAAGCCAAAAATATATACTGTTCTCTCTCTCTCTCTCTCTATATATATATATATATATATATATATACAACAGATATCTAAGCAAACAATTTAGCTCTATAATACAGAATAATACAGAAAAGTATACTCAGCTCTATATATTTGCAGATAGTTCTGTAAGGCTGTCTCTCAAACTAAGGTTCCAGTGTGAATGCAGATTGTTAATTAGCAGGACACACAACACTAGCTCAATTATATAGCTGAAGACAGGGCAGGAAATGAGGGGGGGGGGGGAGTTTCAACACAGATGTGAGGAATGTGCAAATTATAAAGCCAAAAAATATATACTGTTCGTTCTCTCTCTCTCTATATATATATATATATACAACAGATATCTAAGCAAACAATTTAGCTCTATAATACAGAATAATACAGAAAAGTGTACTCAGCTCTATATATTTGCAGATAGTTCTGCAAGGCTGTCTCTCAAACTAAGGTTCCAGTTTGAATGCAGATTGTTAATCATTATCTAATGTGTTGTGCAAGTAGGGGGTACATGACAGCTGTTTGAGAACTTTCTTTGAGTCTTGATATTGGGAAACAAACTCCATGAAAGTAGTTTTCATTGAACCTGGAATTTGTCCTTTTTCTCACTGTTGTTCAACTATGGAGTTGGGACATATATGTTATGGGAGCTTGCTCTCCTTGCAAGTACACTCATCCATCTACCTACTTAACTGAATAAACTACTTGAAAAGGTATCTTTATTCCTCCCGCAGGGAGGGCATCAGAGAGAGAGAGAGAGAGAGAGAGAGAGTCTCCTTGGTCTGCTAGCTGAAGTGATTTTAACTGAGAAAAGAAAAATGGAATTGTGGGAACAATACGTGCAGAGGAGGAATGAGGTTTAAAAGAAAGCAGATGTGAATGAGTTATGTAAAATGTGACTAACAATGACTGGATAGACTATAAGTGATGTATAATGTTTGCAACTAAAATTATGTCATTTATATAAATGTATGATTGCCTAATTTTGTAAGTGATAATGTAATAAAGATGTTTCTTGTTTTAAAAAAGTGATTTTATGTGGACTAATCCTTTATACTCTGTTTCTTGTTAGTCCTGTCACCCTCTTGTCAGAGGTGGGATACCACACCTGACTCAAGCTTTCTGGATTGCATTGTTTTCATGATCAATTTGTCCTGTACCACAGCAACTAAGGGAAGTTTCATGCCATACTGACCAGATTAAAAAAAAATGAGGCTAAGGTCACCCCCAAAATTTAGTTGACCTACTCACTTGCTTAATCTTAACATCTAGACCTTTTGCAAAGCCAATGTACCATTGCACAATTCATTCAACCTTTCTTTTCCTTTGCAGTTTATCAAATAAAACATATTGCTCTGTCTGTTCAGCTTTCATTTGGGGAAATGTTGAATGTTGCTCTAGATCATTGCCCATGTATATTATTCAGTTGAACTCAAGTAATGCTTTTTTAACCACAAATATTTAAAATGATGACAAGATGGACACAAATCAGTTTTTGTTTCCTCAAAGTGCTGTGTAAGAAGTAAACAACATTGAAATTATAAAACATTTAGTTACAGTGGCTGGATTTCTACCTGCAGTACTTTTGACCCAGATTCAGGGACAGACTATGTTGTCAACGGACCAGCTGAAGTTCTAGAAGAGTAAACATTTACAGAGAATGATTATTCCCAGCAATAACCACTGCTCCAGGTCAAACTGCAGACACCACTAAATGCATGCTGTCATCCAGAAAATGTCCTACCAGGAGGGCCAGTCTTAGCGTTCTTCCTTTTCCCTAGATTTTCCACCATTTTTAAGTTTGCCTCATGTAATGTTGTATTTAGTTTAGTGGCAGTAAAGTGAAACTGGTAGAAAGAATGAGCAAGACTGTCATCCTTGAGGTTAACTGATTAGCTGCTACAAGCAGAACTGCAGAAAATGTAAAGAAAAATAGGAATGTCTGGTATTTCAACTGGCAAAGCCTTAGTCAAACACTGATGTCTGATAATCCTATCAGTACTGGACAGGGCCCAAAATGTGGTATGTATTGAAATATGCATAAATAACTTAAATGTCTTTCTGCCTTTTTCATGATGGGCTCTGCCCAGCTGAGAGCCTGTCGTGAGTGGGCCAGATCTATTCACACTGTTTATGCTAGAAAGGCATCAGACTCATGCATTTACTGCTTATATGGAGTAAATATTAAAAATGTATGAAATCCAGAGATGACGGATTGTTTGATGTACTGATATTACATTAAGACAGTCAAACAGTGCAAAGAATGAAGTGGTCCATTGGGTTTTTAGGTCCTGGAAATAATGCATTTCAAATGACCCACATATCACACAACAGAGCTATTTGTATTGTGCTTCATCAATATATTTTAAATGTTTATCTCTGACATCTTTCTGCATAATGTATTGGGATGGAAAAGCAAATGAGGTTGCATGCTAAACTTTTTCATTGTTTTTCTCAAAAAAATATTCCCAAATATTATACTTTTGAAAAAGTTCACTAGTTAATAAATATATATCTGTACAAGCTCATTAATTTGTACCCTAGCATACTTATAGTTAATCTAAATGCAGTAGCACAAATGTAAACCATAAAATACATAAATAATTACATTTAATGATTCCATCTGAACCTTTCTTTAAAAATACATTTGTTTGCATTCAATATCCATTACTGTAATAAGGTACATGCTATAAGGTCTTTAAGGTAACTGTACCATATCATAGTAAGCGTCGTTGTTAATGATAATGGAGGCTATCATCTCCTTTCCATGGCATATTTCTAGCATAGTAACACATTTTGAAGTACACTGTTTCTTTTATAAGACATGAAGTAGACTTTGCTACTGTGTACCAGTGCCTATTTTCCAATAACTGATCTTCATCACTGATGCAGAAGTTAAAAAGGCTAGAACGGCTAGCTTTGAGTTCTGTTTCATATACATACGCAGTGCTTGCACTCCTTCGAGTAGATCATCGCTCGTGCTTACACCTGCTGTTTGCCTTTGCCTTTTGTGCAAGATGCACCAGGTTCAAGCCTGAGATATTCATTTATATATCTGGCAGTTGGTATAGAGTGTTAGCTGTGACCTGTAGTTCCTATGATACAAGGTTTGATTCCCTCATCCCTCATTTGCCTATTGTGTGACTTTGAGCAAGTCAGATAACCAGACATTGCTCCTGGGTTGCCCATGAAAAGGGTCATGCTATCCAGTGGGTCTACATGGTTAACAAATGGGTATTATTAGTATTAGTATTATTATTATTACTATTATTTTTTTGTGGTAGTGGTAGTATGTACATACTGAGTACCTGCACTCCACGAAATAAATCATGACCCGTGCAAAATATACAACAAAGTGCCTGTACTCCATGGTGTAAATCATGACTCATGCTTACCCCTGCTTTGTATACTTACCCAGTGCCAGCACAACACGGTGTGAATCACTTGCACTTACCACCCTACTTCATATATGTACAGAGTGCCTGCACTCCATGGTTTAAATCGTTACTTGCAGTTACCCCCCTCCTTCATATATGCAGAGTGTGCCTGCTATCCATGCTGTAAATCATTAGTTGTGCTTACCTTCCTTCATATACAGTGCAGTGTCTGCACTCCACGATGTAAACCTTCACTAGTGCTTATCCCTGTTTCATATACATACATAAATAGTGCTGCACTCCATGTTGTAAATCATTGCTTCTTCTTACATCCTTCTTTGTGTAGATACACAGTGCCTGCATCCTGTGGTGTAAATCATTATTTGTGCCAACTTCCTTCTTCATATAGATACACAGTGCCTACATTCCTTGGTGTAAATCATGACTTGCGCTTACCTCTTTCTTCATATAGCTATATAGTTTCTGCATTCCATGGTGTAAATCATCACTTATGCTTTCCTCCTTCTTCATATAGCTACACAGTGCCTACATTCCATCGTGTAAATCATCACTTGCACTTACCTCTTTCTTCATATAGATATATAGTTCCTGCATTCCGTGGTGTAAATCATCACTTCTGCCTACCTCCCTCTTCATATAAATACACAGTGACTGCATTCCGTGGTGTAAATCATCACTAGTGCCTACCTCCTTATTCATATACATACACAGTGCCAACATTCCATGGTATAAATCATAACTTACGCTTACTTCCTTCTTCATATAGCTACACAGTGCCTGCATTCCATGGTGTAAATCATCACTTGTGCTTACCTCTTTCTTTGTATAGCTATATAGCGGTTGCATTCCGTGGTGTAAATTATCACTTGTGCTTACCTCCTTATTCATATACGTACACAGTGCCAACATTCCGAGGTGTAAATCATCACTTGTGCTTACCTTCTTCTTTATATAGATACACAGTGCCTGCATTCCGTGGTGTGAATCACCACTTGTGCTTACCTCTTTCTTCATAAAAATACATAGTGCCTGCATGCTGTGGTGTAAATCATCACTTGTGCTTATCTCCTTCTTCATATACATACACAGTGCCTGCTTTCCATGGTGTAAATCCTCACTTGT
Organism: Protopterus annectens; assembly: GCF_019279795.1. Taxonomy (NCBI): domain Eukaryota; kingdom Metazoa; phylum Chordata; order Ceratodontiformes; family Protopteridae; genus Protopterus; species Protopterus annectens. The sequence goes on along the minus strand of NC_056744.1, from coordinate 119,488,393 downwards.
GCCTACCACCATCTTCATATAGATACACAGTGACTGCATTATGTGGTGTAAATCATCACTAGTGTCTACATCCTTATTCATATACATACACAGTGCCAACATTCCGTGGTGTAAATCATCACTTACGCTTACTTCCTTCTTCATATAGCTACACATTGCGTGCATTCCATGATGTAAATCATCACTTGTGCTTACCTCTTTTTTTTTGTACACCTATATAGTGGTTGCATTCTGTAGTGTAAATCATCGCTTGTGCTTACCTTCTTCTTTATATATATATATATATATATATAGTGCTTGCATTCCGTGGTGTAAATCATCACTTGTGCTTACTTCCTTCTTCATATAGCTATACAATTCCTGCATTCTGTGGTGCAAATCATCACTTGTGCTTACCTCTTTCTTCATATAGCTATACAGTGCCTGCATTCCATGCTGTAAATCATCACTAGTGTGTACCTCCTTATTCATATAGATACACAGTGCCAACATTCCGTGGTGTAAATCATCACTTACGCTTACTTCCTTCTTCATATAGCTACACATTGCGTGCATTCCATGGTGTAAATCATCACTTGTGCTTACCTCTTTTTTTTTGTACACCTATATAGTGGTTGCATTCTGTAGTGTAAATCATCACTTGTGCTTACCTTCTTCTTTATATATATATAGTGCTTGCATTCCGTGGTGTAAATCATCACTTGTGCTTACTTCCTTCTTCATATAGCTATACAATTCCTGCATTCTGTGGTGCAAATCATCACTTGTGCTTACCTCTTTCTTCATATAGCTATACAGTACCTGCATTCCATGCTGTAAATCATCACTAGTGTGTACCTCCTTATTCATATAGATACACAGTGACTATATTTCGTGGTGTAAATCATCACTTGCACTTACCTCCTTCTTCATATTGATATACAGTGTCTGCATTCCGTGGTGTAAATCATCACTGGTGCTTACCTCCTTCTTCATATGGATACACAGTGCCTACATTCCTTGGTGTAAATCATCACTTGTTATTACCTCTTTCTTCATATAAATACACAGTGCCTGCATTCCATGGTGTAAATCATCACTAGTGCCTACCCTATGTCCTTATTCATATAGGTACACAGTGACTACATTCTGTGGTGTAAATCATCACTTGTGCCTACCTCCTTCTTCATATAGACACACAGTCCCTTCATTCTGTGGTGTAAATCATCACTTGTGCTTTCCTCCTTTTTCATACAGATATATGGGCAGATTCAGTAAACCCTACCCAGTCCACTAAGACTGTTTGTGTGTCCCGCCGCAGTGCAGACACAGTAGCACACTGTTTTGTACTCACTAAGCGGCTCTACACAGTGTGTTGATCTGTGCAACTACAGTAAACACAGTTGCGTGCTAATTACAGAATAAGCAGCTGAACTGTATGCTAATTAACCAATCCCAAGTGGCAGAGCTATTCAGCAAGCTATAAAGTAGCTGTGTAGACAGACTCATTGCTGGTTTTCCTTGCAAATTCTAAAACCTATTGGAATACAGCCACAGAAAGAAGTCAACACAGAAAGAATGTTAAGGGCTGCTGTTGCTTTAATTCATGTATAGAATTTTCAGACCATATTTAACTTATTACATTCTTCATGAGGTAGGAAGTTGTAGAGCACTACATGGTGGATAGAGAAACACTACAGGAACTTTACATCCTCTGTCATCCTCAATTCAGAGCCAGGGCAAACCGAAGGGAACCCGTACCAGTGGAGACAAAGGTATGTGTAGCACTTAGAATTATAGCTACAGTAACCATTCAGAGTCCAACAGGGGACATGCTGGGGGTGTCACAGGCATCAGCATCCAGGATGCTCCATCAATTCTTGAATGCTATGCTCCAACATACCAGTGACCACATATATTTCTCCATACTCCTGAGGACAGGGCCACAAATATACAGGAGTTCTGTCCTGTAGCACACTATCCTGAAGTACTGAGTGTACTAGATTGTACACATATAGAAATTAAGGCACCACCTGGGGAACAGGGAAGGCTCTACATAAGTAGAACGGGCTTCCACTCTGTTAACTGATAATTCATCTGTAATGCTAGGGAAATCATCCTGAATGCGTGTGCTGGTAACCCAAGCAGTTACCACAACTCACATGTCTGGCACACCTCCCAACTGTATCAGATGTTCACTAGGGGTGATATCCCACAGGGCCATTTACTGGGGATGCAGATTATGCACTGGAACCATGGCTGATGACACCCATCAGAAATGCAAACATGCCCAATGAAGAACGCCATAATGAGGCACACTCTCAATCCAGAAGTAGCATATAATGTGTGTTTGGGCTGTTGAAGTTGCTGTTCCACTAGCTAGATACACCTGGGACAGCTCTGCAGTACAATCCACATATGTGTACTGAAGTATTCACCATCTGTGCCATCCTTCACAACATCATCCTGAGAAAACAGCTTCAGGAGGATTAACAAGGGGAAGGGGCACACATGCCACCACTAATGGCAAGGTCACCACAGCCACATGGAGGTTAGGAGTCAGAAGGGGAACCAGCAGCTGTGGTGGGTATAGGCAGAGGTAGGCATGCTCAATATGCCCTCGCATGGGCTAAGAGGCAACGCATAGCACACTCACTCACCACCTAAGGAGCTAAAATCTTCATCCTATGCACATACATTTGCTAACATTGATGCTAGTCAACTCTCACAACCTTTACCTAGCCATGTAATGGCTGTGTACTGCTAGCATCACACAGATTCAGCCCTGAACAAAGAATGTTGCAACTGCTGGATTTACAAGGTAAGTGTTGAACCTGGAGTGTATTGTGTAATAATTTGAATGAACTGCATATCCCTACTTGTTGTTACTTGGTAATGTGCGCAAGTAAAAGGGGCGTGATTTGTACAGAAATTACTTTAACATGTCACAGCAGAGAATTACTTGAATACATATGTCCTCTATCAAGCAGTAGGCCTCAGGCATCATAGATTCACACATTAGTACCTCTCTAAAGTACTGATGGTTACCATATATCCTCTGTTTGGCCTCATACTTTTGTACTGGAAAATCATTAAGGAGAGAAGTTAGAAAGTAATGAAACACATTTCAGTTTCAGAATCAACTGTCTAACTTTCTAGGACCAAAGTATATCAAAAGTACAGTTTGAAAAACAACATCACAAACACACATATACTAAGCACTAAGTCAGCTATGCACCCTGAGCAGACACAAATGTTATGTATCCCTGAATCCAAAAGTTACAAAACAAGGATATGGCACAGTTATCATCACTTTCACAGGGCGTTGTGTGTCGGGGGCAGGAAGCCTAGGCTGACACAAAAGGTTGGTGAGTATGTGTGAGTAAGAAAAAGGAGGAGGCAGACATTCGCATAAAGTAACAAATGGCCAGTGAGACAAAATGAGCTGAAAGCTTCGCGGCTGAACCATGTAACTGTTTTTTGCGTGTCTTTATGGGCCCTCAAGCTGAAAATGGTGTTTGTGTGTGCGTGTCTGCAGGAACACAGCCAGGTTCTGTGCTAGCTCTACGTCTTTGCGTCTCTTCTTCTTATTTTTTTTTTTAAATCCTGTACTAAGCGTCCACAGCTTTCCTGTACCAGTCCCATGGTTCTGGGCTGCTAGACTCGCCTCCCGTAATCCGTCCCGGGTGCTCCATCCCTGCCTCAAAGCAAAAAGGAATACTCCAGCCACCTTCTGAAGACACCCTATCTCTGCCAGCCTGCCTGGTAATCAGAACACTAGTGCTGAAAAGTCCTCCCAGCAGGATTGTATTAAATCAATCCATCCTGGTTGCTCCCTCCCTGCCTCAAAGCAAAAAGGAATACTCCAACCACCTTCTGAAGACACCCTAACTCTGCCAGCCTGCCTGGTAATCAGAACACTAGTGCTGAAAGGTCCGTCTAACAGGATTGTATTAAATTAATCTGTCCCAAGTGCTCCCTACCTGCCTCAAAGCAAAAAGGAATACTTCAGCCACCTTTTGAAGACAGCCTAACTCTGTCAGCCTGCCTGGTAATCAGAACACTAGTGCTGAAAAGTCCTCCCAACAGGATTGTATTAAATTAATCCATCCCGGGTGCTCCCTCCCTGCCCCAAAGCAAAAAGGAATACTCCAGCCATTTTCTGAAGACACCCTAACTCTGCCAGCCTGCCTGGTAATCAGAACACTAGTGCTGAAAAGTCCCCCCAACAGGATTGTATTAAATTAATTTGTCCCAGGTGCTCCCTCCCTGCCTCAAAGTAAAAAGGAATACTCCAGCCACCTTCTGAAGACACCATAACTCTGCCAGCCTGCCTGGTAATTAGAACACTAGTGCTGAAAAGTCCCCCCAGCAGGATTGTATTAAATGAATCCATCCTGGGTGCTTCCTCCCTCCTCAAAGCAAAAAGAAATACTCCAGCCACCTTCTGAAGACACCATAACTCTGCCAGCCTGCCTGGTAATTAGAACACTAGTGCTGAAAAGTCCCCCCAGCAGGATTGTATTAAATTAATACATCCCGGGTGCTCCCTCCCTGCCTCAAAGCAAAAAGGAATAATCCAGTCACCTTCTGTAGACACCCTAACTCTTCCAGCCTGCCTGGTAATCAGAACACTAGTGTTGAAAAGTCCCCCCAACAGGATTGTATTAAATGTATGTTGCTCACTACTAATTATACATTGTCTTGTTGTAATGTCTATTGTGCTAGTCTGGCCTCCCGTGCATGCATTCTAGCAGCCTACCGTAGACCATATGCCCTCTGCCCTCCTGTTTTCCATAACTAAAATTATACACCCCACACAGGTTTAGAATCTCCTTCAAACACTAAGTAACAGCATCTACCTAAGTAAACCCTACTTGTACACTTCAATCCTGATAAGTTTATTTTCTACTAAAGAGACTGTTAAATTTATCATTCTACGACTGTATATATCATTTCCCTACATGCTAAACCTCCCTCAATAAAGGTCAGCCTGTACTACCTCTCCTTAAACTTCAGAACAAACCCTCTTTCTACAGCCATTTAACTGCTCTTCACCGATACATTTTCTGCTGTACTCACCTCTTTTGCTCCATCCCGCTCCGTTCTCCCTTCGGGCTCACTCCGCTCCCCTACCCTGCCCCCAATTTCCGCCCGCCCCCAACACTCCTACCTTTATTCCTCCTTGACCCCTCCCCCCACCAATTCCCTCCCTTCTACTTCCCTTTCACACTCTTGCATCTGCACACCACCCATATAATTACAACACCCTCCTCTTTTATTGCTTTTCTATATTACTCCCATACTAAGATCATATTAAAACCGTCAGCACTTTCTAATACCCCCCTTCCTATTCATCCTTCTCCTTTCCATACTCCTACATCATTCTTTCTCTCTTTTACCCAATATGCTCTTATCAAGGCATCATACACTCCTAGTACCCTGCCTCCTCTCCCTTATCGTAATTCCTGTATATTTTGCTAGCTCATACAACTCTAATACTTGCCCAAAAATATCCACTGAAACAACTAACATACAGACACACCTTCACACTTAATCCTACTCCCATTTCCACTCCATCTCCTCATCTCTCATCCAGCCCAAAACTCTTCACTTATTCCACCCTAAAATTCTCTCCTTTAAAGTTAAGACATTGTCACCCACTCTAAACTTAAAGCCATCAAATCTCATACCTAGCAAACCCAAATGGCTAAAGGATAATACCTTTAATAACTTAGTCCGAGCTGGTGATATTCATCCTAACCCTGGTCTTACCCTCTCCTTCGCCAACACCCACCTTCTGTCATCCACCTCGTACCACAACACCTTAAAACATTTTGCTTTAAATGCACAAAGTCTTAACAACAAAATTCACCAATTTCAAGCTTGGTTAAGCCATAACCAACCTGACATCTTAGCCATCTCCGAAACATGGCTCAAACCCACCATCTCTGAGTCTGAGATCCTACCCCCAGGATTTCATGCTCTCAGAAGCGACCGTCTTAACAAAAAAGGTGGCAGATCTGCCTTAGTCTTCTTTAACCTCCTTAAAATAATTCCCCTCCATATTCCAATTCCCCAATTGTAAAAATCTACTGCCAATCATTAGCGGACTGGAGTTCCGCTGTGGTGACCCCTAACCGGGAAAAGACGAAAGATACAACAACAACAACATTCCAATTCCCCACTTCCAGAACACGGAACTAACTGCTGGACTACTAAAACTAAATAAACACAAAAATGTCTGTATTATTGCCCTATATATCACACCTGGTAATAATATCTCTGCAATCAAAGAAATTCTCTTATGGGCTTCTACTAGAATTCACTATAAAACATACATTCTAGGAGATGTAAATATTGATTGGAACAAAATCAGTTGCCACTCTCCCTCCCTAACAATTAACCTCTATAACTTCTCTCAGTTAATCCTCCCCATCACCTGACCAAACAAAATAAATCCACCTAGATTCACCTTAAACTGGATCCTAGTCTTATATCCAACTAAAATAACTAACTCTGGCACTATTCCTGATACTATTAGCGCCCAACTTCCAGCCTTCATACATTGCTTAACCAGCTTTACCCCCCCCCACCAGCATCAATATATCCACACTTGCAACCTCACTAACCTCAACCCCACTACTTTCTCAAAAATTTTAAACAGATGAACTGGCAAATTCTAAACACCCTTCTGCTTGACAGAGCTACAGAATACCTCAACTTTGTTGTCTTAGATACCCTAAACTCCCTTGCCCCTCTAAGACACAAAAGAATAAAAGCCAAAACTGTTCCTTGGCTATCCAAAGAAACAAAAAAAAATCATGCACCAAAGAGATAAAATATGGAAACTTTACCAAAACAACAAGCTGCCCACTGCACTCCTCCAATATCAACAGCTGCGTAACCTTGCAAAAAAACTAATTACCAAGGACAAAAAGACCTACTACATCAAACTCCAGTCCAAAAATAATAATAAAAATCCCAAACTTTTCTGAAATTCAATAAATTCTCTTTTCAATCCAGGCTCCAAGAATAACCCCTGTCCTGACCCAAGTAAATCTGACCTCAAACTAAGCTCTGAATTTAACTTATTTTTCATAGAAACTATTTTTAACCTCACTAAGAAATTTCCTAACAATAACCCAACTTCCTTATACTCACCACGTTCCAACTCACCTATCAAACCTCCCTCTCTGTTTGAGCTCAAGCCCGTCTACACTAACTTTATACAAAAACTTTTGTCCAAACTTAAACCTTGCTCTAATGCTCCTGACAATATCCCTTCCTCATTCCTGAAATGTGCTGCTGATAGCATTGCTGTTCCAATCAGCATCATTATTAACAGATCCACAGTTGATTCATACTTCCTGATCTAATAACTCAGCAGGTGACTCAATATTCTCTAATTCGGTTGGTAAAATATGGAATCAACTACCACAAGACCTTACAACCCTAACCTCTCTCTCACTATTTAAAACTAACCTAAAACTTTTCTTCTCCAACCACTGGTTATGTTCTTGTACTAACCCTGCCTAGCTGTTATTCTCTAATTTATCTGCTACCCACATAACCTAATTTGTCTACCTTAAATCTTTATGTACCCAATCTATACTCGAATCCTCACTCTTAATTCCTATCTCAGTCACTACTTAGTACTACTTACCATGCTTAAAACCTACCATATACTGTACTTACTTTTCTTTTTGTATACTATGTTAAACTGAAGATGAATTACTCTATATTAATGCCATCTCCTAATCGTTAGCATCAGATGTTTATATATTTTTAAGTATATTTTTGTTTTTAGTATGTATTTTGTGTGTTATTTTTAGTATTTTTTAGTATGTTTTTTTTTTGGAGCTTTTCTCCCTGGGCCGCCACTGAAAATGGACACGTATCCAGTTGGACTAGCCCAGTCAACAAATGTAAAATAAAATAAAAAATAAAATAAAATAAATAAAGGAATCATATGTCCCTAAACTCTGGTGCTCAGCCTATATTCTTCCACTTCACAAAGGAGGCAAAAACACCAGCATCTCAAACTTTTGCCCAATCGCTCTGCTCTCACCAATCTCCAAAATCCTAGAAAAATGCATCCACCTCCAACTCATGCCTTTTCTGACTCTAAACAAACTTCTCACTCCCACCCAACATGGCTTCCACCCAGGCCATAGCACTATAACCGCTCTACTCTCTTTCCTTGAAACTGTCAACCAAGCCCGAGATTCAGGACATTTAGTTTCTACCATTTTACTTGATCTGTCCAAAGCTTTCGATAATGTGTCCCACAAGCACCTTCTCTTTCAACTCTCCAACCTCCATCTCTCACCCAACACTATATCCTGGTTCTCCAGTTATCTATCTGATAGATCACAGGCAGTCAAATGGAAGAACTCCATCTCTTCCTTCCTACCCACCCCAAATGGAGTAACACAGGGATCTATTCTCGGCCACATGCTTTTTAATATCTTCACCAATAACTTTCACTCTGCTATTCCTGACACCAAAATCATTCAGTACGCAGACGATTCTACCTTAGTCTGCTCTCCCTCAAATCTCTGAATTTCTAAACAAAACCCAAATTGCATTTTCAAAAACTGAAAACTGGATGTGCCAAAACAACCACTCTCTAAATGCAAATATATCAAAGATTCTACTATTCCCTCCTACAAAGTCCTTCGCCTATGACAAAAACAACTTCAAAGTCTATAGCCATACAAATTCACCTATAGAAGTAGTTCCCTCCACTAAACTACTTGGTATTACCATTGACAAACACCTCAAATTTGATATACATATTCAACAAAATATCAAGAAAACCCACCAAAAGCTAGGCATGCTGTACAGGAACAATCTCTTTCTCTCCAACTCTACTAGGCATACTCTGGCCACAACTTATCTTTTCCCTTCTTTATTATACAGAGCCCCTCTCCTAACCAATCTGTCCTCCACTATCACCTCCAAACTAGAAACCTGCTATAACAAAATATCTAAATTCGCCACTAACTCCAAAAACTATACCCATTACTGCCTCACCCTACAATCCCTGAATTGGCTCGAACTCCCTAAGTACCTAGACTACATCCAACTCACCTCTGCTCATAGACTCATATTTCACCCAACAAAATGTCTTCCCCTAACTAATCTCCTTCTTCCCTATATACCCAAAAGAACACTAAGATTTGAACATCAGAATCTAATAGCTATCAATAAACCTAAACATACTGCTGGCCAACTTCTCTCTTACTCACTTGGCATAAAATGGAATTCCCTTCCATCTACTCTAAGATCTATGCCAAACTCTGAAAACTTTAAAAGCCTGCTTTTCAAACACCTGTCCTCTAAGCGAAAATGTACCTGCCTTCACCTTACCTAATCCCAGTTAAACCTTCTGCTCCCAGTGTGTTCTTTCTCTTTCGACTGGGCTCTCTATGCTTTCGATAACACCTATAGCTACTCTGACTCAACTCAACCTTGTAAATATTGTAAATAGCATCCATGTTTAATTGTGTGTAAGCAGAGTGTATTCTCTGTCTTCTCTGTCTCTACTCATGTTCACACATATATTGTTGTCAAACTCTACACATTAGAGTGCTCCTTAAATGAAATTGTAAAACCCTGAACTCTGTTAAATACCATGACTCCAAACATGTTAATTGTAACGTTTTGTATAATGTATCTGTTAAACCTATGTACCACTTGTATTGTAACTGTATTATGCAACTTGGAGTTTTCTCCCCGGGCCTCCACTGAAAATGGGTCATTTCAGCCCAGTGGACTTCCCAGGTAATCAAACTGGAAATAAAATAAATTTGCTTGTTGGACAGGTGTGAGCTGTGCATTGTAGAGGTGGCAGCTCATCATTGTACCCGACCACAAGAACTGGCTCTGCCAGGAATTGCACTGGCATGTCCATGTCTACGGTCAGATGCACTGCTGCTTCCTGAATGTGACTGATGTCTGCTGGATGAGCTCCCCTCATGAGGACGCCCAGGACCACAAACCCATGGCCTGCCACATCTGGGTGTGGACACCTCAAATACTGATGGAGCATTAGAAGTAGTGTGGAAGTGTGATTAGGCACATCCACATCGGATAACATCAGATGTGGCTGACCTATGCCCACGTGGATGCCATCCCCTTCCCAGCAGACATTCCTTCACAGACACCACGCGTTTCAATGTGTCATTCATCTGATCCAATGAATCGGCAACACAGTGGAGGCAGTCACACATGTCAGCCTTTGCCACATCTATAACACTTAGAATTTCTCTGGAGGACCTATTGGAACATGCCTGCACCTCCATGACAGACCTAAACATACGTGGAGTGGCATGGGAAGACACAGCTGTATCAGGTGGAGGATGGACAGCAGGCTTCCTCCCAGCACCCCCTAACAACCCTTCTCACCCATATTTTGGCTATGGCCAGAGTCGACAGGCACTGAAGCCACAGTAACCACACTTCCCTCATCAAGTATCTCACCCTCCACCTGATTAATGTCTGAGGGCTCACTGGAATTGGCTGGCGTAGCCCGACAGGCTGAGTCCAGTGAAATTACAGGGGATGGCTGAATGTCAACCTCACTGTCAGATTCAACCTCTACACCCTGACTGTGCCTCTGTTTGCCCAGCATCATCCTCAGAGTCTGCTGATACTCTGATATCAGGTGGTAAAGGTCCTACACTTCCACTGTCAGGATCACCTGTGGTAATAAGCAATAAACAAAGAAAATAAATTAATACTTACATTACTATAGTCCAATATATGCTAACAAACTAACAGTGGTGCCACTATTACAGACAGTATAGCAATACACACAACAGCCCTGCTATGCTTCCTATGGATGATGGTCCTGAAAGAAGTTAAGCAAAAGGTAAGGACACCAAAATCACAACAGTAACACAGAGGGTTAAAACATTTTGTCCTTTATATGTCCGTTAATGATACTTTTAACAAGAACCTGGATGACATGACCACCCTAAGCTCATGTATAATCAACCAGAATGTGTTGTTAATTGTATCAATCTACAACTATCCCCCTAAAATGAATTTAATGTTAAACAGAACTTGAGTGTTGCAGTATTTTACTATACAAGAAATATTTAAAAATTGAGATAGATAAGCTACCTGGAGGCTCCTCCTGCGACATACTTGTTCTCCCTGAAACAGTAGCACCAACATTAATGACATGCTGTTTTTTGCTTCTTGGTTTTTATTTGTATACTTTTTTCTACATATTTATCAATATTGTTTAAAATATCCCTGTATCCATCTTGTTAAAAAAAATACAGGGCGCTACAGTTGGACAATGCATTTTTGGTCAAATCTATCACTTTACAACAGGTCCCCAAGGGACTTGGGATCTGGAAACTTCCCAATGGTATAGAAGAAGGGACACAAGCCTACAAGGAACGTTTAGATCTTTTTAACAAGACAGGTCTACAAATGTTGGACATAATTGTAAAAAACAATGTAAGTAAGATAAATATGCTTGCGAACGAAATTGTTAAACTGAATGAAAGCATTGTGGGGGATTTGTTGTTTTGTCAAAATGTACAAGGATACAGGGATGTTTTAAACAATATTGATAAATATGTAGAAAAAAGTATACAAATAAAAACCAAGAAGTTAGCTAGGGATATGGAGGATTACAAAAACAACCGGGCTTATGGGGTTATTAAACACAGTCATGGAAGTCGTATTGAAAGTGCCATAATTGTTAATGATGATTATGATAGTGGTGATGGTAGGTTGAATAACAGAGAGACAACATCCGGGGTTTTTTTAGACAAATACCTACCGTTAAGGAGATCAGCTCGGCTACAGAACAAAAGGGTGGGGAATTCAACCACCCAGCACTATGTTCCGGATACAAAATATCAGGGACAGAGACGGGTGAACAACCGTTGGAACAAACAATGGCACAACTACAACAACAACAGGAGGAGATATTAAGTGACTCTGATACAACTTTTGACTGTGTAGCATGTGAAGTTTTATCAGATATTTCCATTATTACTATATGTGATGTAGAAGTATGTTTAAACAATGAGAACTTGTCAGAGTGCAAAATCCTCACCAAATCCAACTTCAAAGTTTATAATTATAGTGCCTGTGATATTAAAGAAGCCCACCGTGACATATTGTCAAAAGGTTTTTCATTTGTACCTAACTTTAGAACATATATGGTGGATGTATTCACTAATGTCAAAATGTTCATGAGACAGCTTAATTTGGCCCTTTTTTTTCAAGGACAATCCTAATGTGGTTTGTCATCAAAACAATGCTGGGTGTTTAAAAAGGAAATTATGCTTCTAATTTGTCTATACAAGAGAAGGATGCCTTGTTTGAGTTAGCAGAAAACAAAGAGTTGAGAATTATGAAACCCGATAAGGGCAGTGGTGTGGTGATTATGTCCAAATTTGATTACATAGCTAAAATGCAGGAAATATTGGACGACCACACCACTTATCAAAGGATCTCTATTAACGAGTTGCATATAGCATACCGTAAAATTGATTTATTCTTACTTGATGCTTTATTCCAAGGAGCACTTACTGAGACAGAATTTAACTTTTTAAATGTGGAATACCCAGTCACACCTGTTATTTTTGGTATCCCGAAAATACACAAGGGCACTAGGGATCCCCCTTTTAGAGCTATAGTTTTGTCCCGGGGTTCCAAGACTGAACCCTTGGCTGCCTTTGTGGATGAAGGGATTCAGAAGGTTGTGGCTGGGATTCCACACATTTTGAAAGATTCTTGGCATTGCCTCCAAAGACTTGATAAGATATCAGGTCATGGTACAAATGGTCCTTCCTAACTATAGATGTCATCAACTTATTTACTGTAATTCCACAAGATGTTGGGGTTGAATATTTCACCCAAAGTTTGGTAAAAAGTGGTAAATTAAATGCTGCCAAAATAAATATGATGACAACAAGCATGGAAATGATGTTGAAGAGCAATTTTGTAACATTTGAAGGTGAATTGTTTCAGCAAATTTCAGGTGTGGCTATGGGGGCGAAATGTGCCTCTGGATTTGCCAACCTAGTTCTTTTACATTGGGAAGAAGTATATGTATTTGGGTCACCATATAAAGACAGAATTGCTCTTTATAACAGATTTCTAGATGGCATACTAATTTTGTGGAAGGATAGTGAGGATGATGCCAAGTCTTTTGTTGAATACTTAAACAGTACCACTACTTTTTTTAAATTTACTAGTAAATGGAGCAATAATGAGATAGAATTTTTGGATATTAAACTGACCAAATCAGAAAATATTTTACATAGCAACATATTTAGGAAGAAGTCTCATAGTAATTCCCTGTTACATTATAATGGTTGCCATCCTCAACATCAAAAAAGAGGAATAGTAAAGGGCCAGATGGTAAGACTTTCTAGACTAGTGAGTGACGATGACACTTGCAATAAGGAAGTGTGTACCTTAATTGGCTTCTTTTTAGACAGGGGATACCCATTAAAGTTGTTGTTAAAAATTAGAAACAAAGTTTTGGGAAAAAGGAGGAGTAGATATCAACCCATTTTAAGGGGTAACAACACAGAAATGGTGGAGAAGGACAGCACCTTTGAAGGCAAGGCATTAATTTTGAGATACAATAGTCAAACATCTGGTGTTGTTGAAGTGGTGAACAAAATATGGAACACAATATTTAATGAAACTCTGAGGAATGATTTAGGAAGTTTCCTGAAAATAATATACTCAAGGGGGAAGAACATCAAAGAAATCTTGGAAGGAAACAGAATTATATACTAATGTTCCAGGATGTATAAGTGTGGAACTTGTAAATTTTGTAGGTTCATTAATGGAGGACCTTATGTAGTGGTGACTAATTATTTTAAGACTATTGGGTGCCCTGGCAGGTGCAGTTGCAACACACAGAATTTGGTATATATTGCCACCTGTGTTAGCTGCAACGCATTATATGTCGGCAAAACTGTCCGTAGTTTAAAGGACAGGATTGCAGAACATCTGAGGGCCATCAAAAATCACAACATACATAATGCGTTGTATATGCATAGTACACACTGTATGGACTTCAAGAAATTTATTTTCTTTGTGATCGATAGAGTGGGAAGTCTTGAAAGGGGTGGTGATGTCAGGTTGAGGGTTGAATTATTGGAATACAGATGGCAAATAATATTGGATGCTACTACTCCACCAGGCCTGAATGAGCACATCTCCTTAAAGCCTGTTTTGAAGGATAGGGCCAACAGAATTTAGTTTGAATAGGTGAACATTAGGTATTTTCCACACATTTGTCTCATCAAGTTGTTTTACAATTTCAACATAAATATTTTTAAAAACTTTTTTATTAGCATTTTATTTAAATGTTTTTAAGTGGATTTTTGAGAGATATTACTATACATAACAGACAGGATGCTTTTCTAACTATATTTTTTTGTCAGGGTATGTATAACATTTTTTCTATTGTGCGTGGACATATTTAGTTGTTTAACTTTTGTAATTACTGTATAATTGCTCAATAATGTTTTTCATTGGATGATTGAAAGATTGGTTGAGTATTTAATGTAAGGTATGGATGCTTTTTACTCACTCTGAAGAAGCCATTTGTTATAGTGAAAGCACTTAGTTGGTGAATTTGGATGCATTTGGATTAAAAGTTTCTGCCTAGAGCCTTGGACATGGTTCCTTTTGTTTCTTACATGATCATATGTCCTGCTCTGGCTGCCTATTGCGTTCTCATCAGCAACTATCTGCTACCAAATTTCCATTCTGCCTGATATATTACCACATCCCCTCTCAACAAAGAAAGTCACCATGACACCAAAATGCTTGCACAATTACATCATTTTCAGGGTCACTGAAGGTGAGGTTTCTGGGATTGGGATGCCTGGGTACCATAGTCCTAGGTGACATAAAACACAAAAGAAGGATAATACACATAAGTGTCACATAAATAAAAGTCCTGTTTTGATATAACACATAAAAGGTAGCATTTCACTATTGTCGACTAGAGAAACATAAAACAGTCAAGATATTCAAATATGAAAAAAAAGGAATTGTGGGCTTGTAACATATTACAATCACACACTAAGCAAGGTTGGATCAAAATCAAGGAGAGTAACACTAGAAAAAATCTTGTTTATGGCAAAACAGAAATGCAGTTTTGTCCCCACCCCCAAAACAATAGGCAAATGACACATTTTGCTAATAAGCTATTAGTGAAATGCTAAAAGTGCTATCAAATAAATTGTCCCTGAAATGTGTATAGATTTAACACAGAACACTCTATTTTAAGCTATTGCCATCTTTTACCTGTGGCCAGTACTCCCCTAGAGGTGTGTATGTTCCATGCTAAAATGCTAACATGCCTGTGTGTGACAATAGAGGGCAATTACATTTCACTGCAATAACAATGGAAGAGTGCACAGAGAAAAACAGTTGCACCATTAGCACTTCTGATGACAGTTAATAAGGATATGCATCTGAGAAAGTGAAATGCCCTGACAAATATGTCCATGGCATTAGTACACTTCTAAGAAATGCAAACAGATGAAAGTAACATTTACTAATTATATATATATATATATATATATATATATATATATATATATTTGTATCACTTCACTGAAAGGCCGTTTCACTGACACCCATTTCACTGAGACCAAATCACATAAAGTTAATTTCACCTAAAACTCATTTCACTGACAAGTACTACGCTAAGGCAAGTCAAAGCTATATGTCCTTTTCCCCACTGTAGTGCGATCCCGGTGTTAGTATATATAGTTAGGGGAGGTGTGGGGGCACAGCCCCCCACATTGGGGGTGTGGGGGGCATAACCCCCCACCTAGTTGAATTTTACCAAATATTGTAAAACAAAACCAGACAAGAGAAAACCAAATAAAGTGGGGGGTACACACCTCACACCTCCCAGTGTGAGGGACTGTGCCCCCCATACCCCCCCTAACTATATATACTGACACCAGAATCGCACTACAGTAGGGAAAAAGACATATACCTTTGACTTGCTTTAGAGTACTACATGTCAGTGAAATGAGTTTTAGGTGAAATATACTTTCAGTGAAATGAACTTTAGGTGATTTGGTCTCAGTGAAATGGGTGTCAGTGAAATGGTCTTTCAGTGAAGTGATACAAATCCATATATATATGTATATATATATATATATATTTACAGATTTTTCTTACTGACATTTCAGCATCTGCAGTATATAGCTGAAAAATGCAAGCATACCTTATCAAGATCAGTAGTCTTCTGTGCAGATAAATCCCAAAATAATATCTTCTTCTGTGTTATTCACATAAACAAGTCATGTCACCTTCAGGTTCCCTAGCTACATGGTTCCCTTTTTATGGTGTAGATTCAGGGCAGTGAGCACAGTGAAGTTGCAGATGAGGTGTGAACTCAGAATTGCTGAATCCCAAATCATTGGCTCGGTGTAGCACATGTACACATAATGCAGGCATTCCCTTGATGTTTTTTGCTAATGGATTGCAACTGTGAATGAGTGCTGATACAGAGAGGGAAAACACAACAGCAGTTCAGACTCCCCTAGTGGGTGTGTCAGCCAGGTTAGACATACAAAGTGTAGAAGTAATTTTATCAAGGTTTTAAATGTAAGTAAGCAGTACACATTTCAGAGTTTCTGTTCTGTAACATCCAACCTCCCCTCCATTTCTTGACAACTGTATATTATTGCCATTTAATATCCTCACTCATTTTAAGGACAGTGATATAGAACACCTTACAGCCTGCATGTCTCAGATTACTGGTCAGACAGCACAAGAATGAGCAACAAGCACAGAGGGATAAGGCAGAGCTGCAGTTATGCAAGCAGTAGTCAGAAATAGTTGTTTGATCACTTAGTGCACTACTTGTGAAATTAATACATGTACAAACAACTGTAATATCTTTTGTTAGTACTGTGGATGATGTTGCAGTTGGTTGAATACACAATGATATTAGTTTTCTGCTGCAAAGCTGTTTGTGTGGCAAAGAGGGATAAGGCACCCATATTGTGTTTTGAAGATCCATTAGAGTGAAAGTTCAAATCCAAACCTGTGTAAAAATATTTCATGGGTGCAAACATAAATTCTCTGATGTTGTTTATTTAACAGATTTATTTTCTTCATTTCAGCTATTTTTTCCTTGTTTGTGATTTTCTGTTTTTTAATTTTTTTTGTAAATGCCAATGTTTGTTCAGTGTGCAGCATAGTGCAAATAAGGGAAACAGAGAAACACAATGAACACCATGTTTAGTTGCGCTTATCTTGTTTGTGTAATGCTTAGCTTTGCACAAACCTGGACTAGTGGCTCACACAGGAAGCAGACAGAACATCTATAGACATAGTATAGACAATGTAAAGGTCAAGAAGGATACATTGTAGCAGTTTTTGCTTTCCAGCTACGTTACATCTTGGTTAGCAAGCTTCCCCAACACCTGCAGACAGGATGCCGTCAACAATTTAAAATGGATACATTCTATTAATTTTGTTGGGCTCCACACAAAGACACAGTACACAGTATTGAGAGGCAGCTAACACACTGAACTTAAGAATGAATAGGGAATTATACAGGTTTCATTTAACTATTCCTGTAGCAGCAGGTGTAAGTGTATGGCTGTAATACAGATGGTCCTGGGTTCTAATACAGGACATTATCGACATTTTACTGTTGTTCCATTTCACATTGTATTCACACTCACTTATAACACTTTAGACTTAATCATAAATAGTGAAGCTGATGTGAATTATATGTATGAGGGATAAGACACCATTACTGTGTTTTCAGATGTGTAACTTAGGGTAGAGTGTTTGCTATGTTTGTGTAACTATAATTCTGCTATCTGGACTTGGATGGCCTTCATATTTAAATAAGACATACACAAATGAATCTGTAAAGAAGGACCTTGTCAGGTCACACACATACACGGTTAACACTTCAAAGTGTCATCTGTATTTATGAATGATTCATGACTGTGTCTGAGAAGCACTTCATCTTTGGCAAAGATAGAAAGTCACCACTGTGGAAGAAAGTGGTCTGTCCATTATGCATAGGTTTGAATCCCACACTAAAAGAATCAATTTTATCAGTGTATAAAGCCAAACCAAAATGTGTCAGGTCATGAAATGTATGCTCCCAGTACATGTCTGCAAAGTTAAATCACTTAACAATTACAGCAGAAGACACCCCTCAAACTAATGTCATAGTAACCATCCAATTTCAAAAATTGCTTTCCTCCATGCTTGGCACTGTTGCTCTCTGCTTAACATTGTCCAGACATGGTTGGCATTATTTCTTGGGTTTGCACACTGCAAGTAAATGTGATAAAAGGAATTGGCAGGAAATCAGCACTTGCCATTTCTCTACTTTTGGGATTAGACATGGTTGGCATTAGAGGGGAATATGTCCAATTTAGAGGGTAGAAGTAGGGGGTTCAGGAATCCAGAATATTTACTGGACTCTTGGTAAAGCACCACAGCCAAAGGCTTCTGCAGGGGGGACTATTCTGGCTTCCATTACAAGTCTGAGGCTTGCATTAGTCTAGCCAAGGCTGTATCCAGTGTGGTGACTGGCATCCCTCGCACTAGAGAAGAGTGTAGGCACCATTTCAATGACCAAAACTATGCAAGAAGGATACGCTCAACCAGTGGTTGGATGAGTTTTAGACTAGTGACATCCCACAGTTGTTTAAGTATGTTAATAAAGATAATGTATAATACATAGAAACTAAATATAGGCAAGACTGGTATGCATAATGCTCTTTTGTTCTTTTCACATCTAATCCTGGAATTGAGTTGAATTGGCGGGCTCATGCTAATTGTTTGGAGAGACTGAGGGAAGCAAGTGATTTGTATGAAGTACAAGAGAAGTATTATTGTGTAAAACTTAAAGATAGAAATCATTTTGTTTCTATACAGTAGTAGCAAAGTGTGCATGCATATACTAACTGTAAAAGCAAGTATGCATGCATAAGTCTATAGCATAAACCAACTTTAGGAGTCAAGTGTAAGACTGTTGTCAGAGGATATGGTTCAAATACCAAGAGTAACAACTATACAATACTGCATTTCTTTAATAATATTGCACAAATGCCCTGCTATTAACTGTAATCTATATAATTGGACCAAGGATATGTGCAATTTATCCACTTTGCAAGGATTACTTTGAGCAATCCGTAATTATAGTTTGTAGTTATTAGGATATGTACTTAAATATAATAGTTCAAGTAAAATAGTTGTATAATTGTGATAATGCATTGTATGTCACATATAATGGTAATAATTTTATATTTTTTTCTCTTGCCCCAAACCTTACCTCTTTTTTTATTTTCTATTATGTGTCATCAAAATGTCTCCATGTCATCCATCTGTAGCAAATCACTAAATTCTTCACAGCACAGCAAGGTAGGCAAAGCCCAGTGGGTCAGCCTGGCCCCACTACACTGGCTGCAGCACTAACACCCAGTACATCTGGGACCCAACCAGGCAGTACTGCCTCTGTTGCCCCTGCACTACCTCCACCCTCAAATAGCA
Organism: Protopterus annectens; assembly: GCF_019279795.1. Taxonomy (NCBI): domain Eukaryota; kingdom Metazoa; phylum Chordata; order Ceratodontiformes; family Protopteridae; genus Protopterus; species Protopterus annectens. The sequence continues at coordinate 119,468,866 of NC_056744.1, read as the reverse complement.
CTACCCTGGTAGTTGGTGTTGTGACACCCTGCAGGAGTGCTGGTGGGGATGGGGATTTCTCACCCACCAGGAGATGCCAGGGTTGGTGAGTAGGGTCATGCACCGGACCATTGTTGTATGCCTATGCCAGATGGAGAGGCTGCTGTCCCTCATGGTCCATCAGGGGAGAAGATGTCAAGAACTGTAGCAGCCAGCAGAGTAAGGGGATGATAGTCCTGCTGGTGAGGACTAGATTCTCACTGTCTCCATGTTTGCTGGGCATGAGCTTGCGTGTTCTCCTGCCTCACCCCAATCATGATGTTCTCAAATCTTTTGTCTCCCTCACCTTCCCCATGTCTTGTCTTGTTTGCCCTCTTTGCACTCGGTTCCTCACCTACGCCGCTTACATGACCCAGAGATAGCAGTGTCCCTTACCCAGCATTCTTCGCTTACTGAAGTAAAAAAAAACAAAATTGGGGACCTGTCCCCAAAAAATAATATTGTCCCATACATAGCTCTCTATTTCGCACACATGTCTTCTTGACACACTTGATTCAGTCTAATTGGCTATACAACAGGATAGCATTCTTGTCACCCCTCTTTGTGGAGGTGACAGTCCAAATGCAGCTAATATTCTGTACATATTTTCAGTTTACACTGTTAAAGAAATGAATAGCTTGGTTATTTCCTACCTCCCTCCTGCATATTCCTCTATTGCTTTCCCTTTGTTTTTCCCCGTGCTTGCCCCCCATTTCACCACTTTCCTGTCTAACCCATTTTAACACTTATAATCTGGTCAAAAATAGAATCACACACAGCACACATAAATACCAAGAAAACTAATGGAGCGCTTTACTTTTCGGCATCTATGTTTGTACGGAGTTTGGCATAGCTCACCAATGCAAAGAGATGGTGAAAGGCTTTTCTCTGGTGCAGTTACCTCCACGCAATGCCACTTAAACATGCGGCTCTATGTCAGAATACAGTAACACACAGTGAAGATAAAGTAAAGTAAAATTGCAGTGCTTTATCAATGCCTGTTTAAAAGTATTACGTACACCTGGATTCAAACCATATATCATCTGGGCTGAAAAAGGAATGTGTCACTGTATTTACACCTGCTGCCACATAGTCAGCTAAGCAGAAGGTGTGTTTCATACACTCAGTACTGAGAACTCTCAAAATTTTAGCAGTGAGCCTCACGTTTGCGCACTGCTCAACTATGTGCAAACAGGGAAAGTGGTAGAAGTGTGTATCTTGCTTACGCAAACACTTTGTCAACTGCCATGCAAACCCGCTGCTCATAGTTGAGATATGCAAAGTGAATAATAGCATGTATTACTTTTACTTTTTACTGTCCATTTATTCTTCATGTCATGAAACTACATGTGGAAACCTAAAAAATAAAGGCCCTATCTAAAAAAATGTCACACGGTTACAGTGCAGCCATGTGTTACCTCTACCCATGCACAGCACCACTGGTCTCTCAGTACTTGTTCACAAATATATTAACGACACTACATAAATTGATAACAAATGTTATATACCATGCACATGTTTTGAATGACAATACATATTCAAATTTTTAAATATTTGTAGTAATGTGGACACTTGTTTGCTTTTATTTTTAAAGATGTTTTTTAAAGTATACCTGCACATTGGAACTCAACCACCACATACTACGCATTGCATACTCATCAATATAGTAACATGCAGAACTTGAAATATCTTGACAGTTGAACATGCCTACACATCCATTTCGTGCATGCCTCCCAACATCATCATCTCTCTAACATCCAGTGCTGATGCATCCACCATAAGTTATCCTGCAGCCTTGTAAAAGTTACTTGTGCTATGGTACTTGCATAAAGTACTGTGTTCTTTAGTCTGTGTACTTAGATAGGTAGGGGTTCTGTTCTCAATTCAGTCAACTAGGAGGTGTGTGTGTGTGTGTGTGTGTGTGTGTGTGTGTGTGTGTGTGTGTGTGTGTGTGTGTGTGTGTGTGTGTGTGTGTGTGTGTGTGTGTGTGTGTGTGTGTGTGTGTGTCTAGCCAGAGGAGCGTAAGTGTGTATCTGACAGTTACAACCCCAGTCCCATGGATTGACAATATTTTGACACTTGCACATGCCTACATATCCATTTCATTCAGGCCTCCTGAATCATCTCTCCAAACTTCCAGTACTGATATCATTCACCATAAGTTGTCCTGCAGGCTTGTAAAAGTCACACTTGTGCCTTGGCAAATGCATACATTACTTTGTTTTCCAGTATGTGTACATAGATAGGTAGTGGTTCTGTTCTCACTGCAGTCAGCTGGGATGTGTGTGTGTTTGTGCACTTGCTTGACATTAGAGAGAGCATTTTACACCAGCATGTGGGACACTGCAATTACCATTTTCTCCACACCAGACACTGCTGATGTCATCAGCTGCAAAATGTTATCTGGCACTCTCCAAGTCAGACTTGAGCTGTGGTGCTTGCCTTAAATATAGAGTTGTGTAGTTGGTATATTTAGATAGGTAGGGGTTCTGTCCTCACTGCAGTCAACTGGAGTGTGTGTTTGTTTGTGCACTAGCTTGACATTAGAGAGAGCATTTTACACCAACATGTAGGACACTGTTGTTACCATTTTCTCCTCACCAGACACTGCTGATGTCATCAGCTATAGCTGATTTGCAAATGTACATTATTCCCATCAGGGCAGGGTCAGAGAATGGCCTGTAAGCCAGGCACAAATCACATTATCTGGTACGATACATATTACAATGGCAGGGCTTTCATTCTACCAACATATGATAGGCATGGTTTGTAGGGCCTGTATTTTCTTGGTGAGAAATCATGGGCCTTTTCTATATGGACAGTAGTAATATCCCAGCTGTGTGCAACAGATGTGTAAGTCGTTAATGCTACATCCATATCTTTTACATCTGTTAGATGTCCTGAAAGAAGTTATCAAGGGCATACATGATGAGAACATTATCATCCTCTATAACTTGACAGGGCCAAGACATTTGACACAAATCCACACTGAAGTATTCACTCAACATTGCCAGATGTGGCCATAAATACCTATATCGCCAAGTGGATAGACAACTGGATCACATACGTGGCATCTAAATATGTTGAAATGTGTGAAGTAACGTACATCTCTGGTCCAGTGATCAGGTCCGTACATCAGAGCTGTCTGCTAGGATCTTTCCTCTCCATTATTTAAGTCACAGATGTCAAGAATGACATGCACATACTGTGTCCAAACAGCTGTCTGGAGGACTACAGATTGTGGGGAATCATTGACTCCAGCTGTGATATTAGTATAGCACAGACAGTATCAACACACAAATAAGATTGCTGCCACAGCCATGGCAACACATGAGGAGAAACAAGGACATGGGGGATTTGTTATGTTATGAAAAAAATGCACAACCCAAGGATAATGTAGACATCACACCCTATAAACAGACCAATTGGTATGTGACCTGTTTCCTGGAGTAGATGGTATCTGGAGCATCCACCAGCATGTGGCCACAGTGGTAAGTCTTACCTTCTACGTAACACAACTACTGAATATTTGCAGAACATCCACATCAAAGGCCATAATACCTTCATAGTTCACAGCCTTCATCACACCAGTAACTGAGTACAATGCACCCTTTTTCATGTACCTCCCTACACATCTTCCAGTGACGTGTAACTGAAGTACAACACTTTTGCCACAGTGAGGTGTCACACATCTCATTGACCATACCTAGGTCTTCTTTTGTTGCACAATTATTACTGTTTGATGGTGGGGAACACCAATCAAGTTGTTACACCAGATGCATGTGTGATACCTTTTTACGGTGATACACACAGTGCATACATAGCTGTTTAATAACATTGATGGCATGGGTTACATTCACAGTAGTGTGAATTGTGCCATATATATGACATGCACACCAGTCATCTAGCCTGGATTTATCATAATATCACATACAGGTATAGCAGCGTCACTCCCAACACCTCCAGCAGATGTTACAGTGTCAAGACATTGTGCTTGATTATCCTCATAGATTGCTAACATGTGATAATAGTTGTATAACCATCTGTGATCACTTAGAATCACATATGCTGTGTCAAGAGCAGAGACATGTGATTGCTGGTGGTATTATTCTGATATTATCCATGATTGTGCATGCTTCTTTTACTGTTGTCCATAGGCTTGTAACTGTGTCCCACTTGTTGGAGACCTCTGCTGACATTACACTCATATTCAGGCAAATCAGTTTGTATAGCTTCACAATATGCAGCCAGCACTAATTGTATATAACGTTCCTGATAGATGTCCTCTCCATTGTTTGTCAGGATGCTTATCTCACAAAGACATCTTCTCCAGTGTCATGTCACCTTGTCTGACAGTCACATACAGGCATTTTTACTGTGATGTCCGTACTGTACCATATTGTTGAGTGATTAGTGTTCCTGCTACAACTGTCTTCCATTTACATGCTCTTATCTGCTGTGTATTATGATGTTTCACATGTCCTCTTTCCCTGTGTTCATTGCTACAATTCATCTGTTGTCCCTATGCAATTCATAAACTTTCATTGACTGTTTATTTTAAATGGCTGTCCATGTACTCTTATAGATCATTTACACAGTTTTTGTACAGAATGGCTGGAATGGGATTTCACAGTATTCTGCACTTGTCCCGTACTGTGTTTGGACCATACACATTACTACATAATAAACCCTGGTAATCATTGTGGCATTCCACACAATCCTGTTAACCTAAATTGCTGTACTATAAACAGGTTTGCTATTCTTGTGTTTTTACATGATTTTCTGGCTGCCAACACTGTTGCTGGCCATGAAACCATGCTTATTTACATTTAAATGCTGTGCCCGGCATGAATATGTAATTACTGTTGCTGTTTACCACACAAACACGTAAACTCCACGTAGGCTTCACGCGGTTTATTGAATCCCCCAGATACAGTGCCTCCATGGTGTAAATTACCACTTGTGCTTACCTCTGACTCTCATACTTACACAGTGGCTGCCCACCCTGTTGTAAATTACCACTTGTGCTAACCCCTGCTTCATACAAATCACAGTGACTGGACTCCATGATGTAAATCATCACACATGCTTACCTCCTCCTCTATAATGTCTGGCAGTTGGCACAGAGGATTAAGGAGTTATTACTGAACTGTTTCCTGTTGTACGATGGTGCAGGGTTTGATTCCCTCAACCTCTGTTGCCTAACTGTCTGTCTCTAAGCAAGTCACATAACCAGACAGCATTCCCAGGCCAAGTCTGAAAAAGGTCCATGGAGATCAGTGCTCTACCATGTTAAACAAATACAAATAAAGTAAAACTATACATACACAATGCCTGCATTCCATGATGTAAACCATCACTTGTGCTTACCTCCCCACTTGTCCCACTTGTAGTCCAGGGTAAAAATCAACACTTTCCCTCTGTTTCATATAAAGACATTGTGCCAGCCTGCACTCCATGGTAAAAGGCATGACTCATTCTTATCCCTACTTTGTATAATTAACTAGTGCCAGCACATTATGGTGTAAATTATCACTTGTGCTTATCCCCCCCCCACTTCATATATGTACAGAGTGCCTGCACGCTTTGGAGAAAATTATGACTCATGCTTACCCCTGCATCATACACAAACACTGTATCTCCACTCCGTGGTGTAAATCATGCTTCATGTGCATGCAAAGTGACTGCATCCATGGAGTAAGTCACCACTCATGCTTGTCTCTGCTTCATTGCTTTTTTTTTTCTTCTAGGTGCTTTTCCCCCTCTGTTTGCTGTCTGCTGCGGGAATCCCTTCAGGTCCCTTAGGGCAAAGGCCATCCTTAGGAGCCATCATCCAAGCAAACCTCAGGGAGTTTAGTGTTTGCTGGAGTGTCTTCTGTGTAGAGTGTGCATATAATCCACATGGTTGGTTGAACTTCAAAGACATGGTAGATGTGTAATTGTGTGTGAGTGTGTGTGTGTGTGTGTGTGTGTGTGTGTGTGTGTGTGTGTGTGTGTGTGTGTGTGTGTGTGTGTGTGTGTGTGTGTGTGTGTGTGTGTGTGTGTTTGTTTCATAGTGTGTGTGTGTGTGTGTGTGTGTGTGTGTGTGTGCACGCGCGCGAGCGCCTTCTGAGAAGGCTGGACATCGGGCTGGCAACTCATCAATGTAAAAAACTCCACTGGCAATCATGAGCAGACCGGTGATCCACTGTGGTGACCCCTAACCGGGATAAGCCGAAAGATAACAACAATGGCATCCCTGAAATGACTGTACTTTGTATGTGGCTTTTTCTCTTAAGTGGTGCCATGCGGGCACCTGTATCACTATAGGAGCCACCTATTCCCCTCTGTTAGCTTTCAAAAGCTTCTTTTTGCACCTGACAAGAGCAAACATCAACAGCATTCGTGGCCACACGCACATCTTTCCCTGCAACAGCCCTCAACCTTTTACCTTCATCCCTAGCCTCCGGTACTGGTTCAGTTGGAATTGGTGTCCCAACCCCCACTGGGAAGGCATACCCATCCTCCCAGATGCATTGTAAATCCCCTCAACCACTAATCTATCCTGATTTACCTGCATCATAGTCAAGACTTTAAATACTGCTATAATCTTCAGTTTGCCATATCACCAAACCGTCCCTCATCACTCAGAATCACATGCCTCACAGCCAGTCTTCACCAACATCTGAATAGTTTTACTAGCACCTCCATGCCATATACATAGCTTTGTGACACTGCATTCCACTCTGCCTCTGTACTTCTAATAAAAATCTTATGATAGCCATATGTCTATAATTGTGTCTCAGCCTGCATAATACACAAACATCTTAACTACAGTATTAGCATGTTATACCCTTTCAAGTTCCTTCCCTCACTTCTATGGTTTGGAACTTCTAATCACTAATCACAAGACCTTTTATCTGTCTGGCAAACCTACTAAAGTACCTCTTCAAATGCTCAATGTTCAATGTCTGCTAAATGCGTAATGATTTTATACTGTAATACTTTCCTTTTTTCATATGAATGTAATCTGATTTGCCAATGTGTGTGTAATTATTAATGTATTACTTATGTTATGCTCCGTTTATGTATATTATTGAATGTCTGTATAAAATGTTTGTATATGCTGGAGCTTTTTTCACAGGCCCTCTGTTGAAAAGTTGTTTTTTTTCCTACTAAATCCAGTCAGACAAACCTAGTAAACAAAAGCAAAACATTACCTCAGTCTAATGCTGCTGAGACCATTGCATGCTGTCTAAGAAGACCATTTCATTGGTATGTCGTACATGAAAGTGTAATAACTCCTTCCACGTTGTGATATTGTTGCTCAGCAATGCTTCCCGTAACTCTTACCCCATGAGAAATAAGAGGGGAGTGGGAACATTGGAGGTAGAGGCCAGCTGAAAAGGGAGAAATAAGGCTAATAAAGTAACATTACAAACATACAGGTAGGTAAACAGTATGATCAGTACTGGAAAGGACAAGGAAAACTGAATCCTGCATTGCTGTGACATCATGGGGACGGGGTGGCACTTACAAAATTAAAGCAAATATGGTAAAGGATATAGCTGTTTTGAGGCAGTACAAAAACTGATGAAGGTAATAAATGCAATGAAGGGAATGCTTACCAGAACAAGTGAAAATAAGAAGCATAAAACAAAAATACATATTCCTTAATAGAGGAATTTGCACTAATAACATGAATAACAGAAGAGGAAAACATTACCACAGTAAAAAAAAAAAATGAAATCCTAGAAAAGCAGTCAGCTGTTTTACAAATTCTGCAAAGGCAGAATGCATAACATTTAAACAGAAAGTGAAATGATAAGAAACAAACCAAAAGAAAGCATGCAAGCACATGTCATTAAAGTTTGTATCCTATCAAAAAATGGTAATAATTATGTATGGATTACAAAAATAGATATTGGAAAAGCTGTCAGATTTTAATAATATAAGTACATGACTGAAACCCTTGTGCAGTAAAGGATCCATAAAGAAAGCACTGCTTCAGGGAGGGAAGGTACATGGGACGGTCTGATGATTTGTATCCGAGTATTAAATGGATAAACCTGCACACTGCACTTCTCACTGTACTGTGCCATGTATTTAAAAGAATCACTTTGCATTTCATTAGCATAATAGAGTAATTTGGATGTAAATGCATAGTACCAGGGCTCAGGAATTCAAAGAGTATGCACATCTCTCAGTACACAGAATGGACTCTTTCCTGATCATTTAGGCCATTTAGGATGGTGGGGGGGGGGTATTTGCTGGCTGCTGAGATGTAGATAAATGGGCAGTAGTCTCTCATAATGACAGGCTGGGAGGGGCAGTGGTCTGAGTATTTTGATTGTCTCTGGAATGGACCTGGCCCCAGAATTCCTAGATCTAATAGTGCAAAGTCCTTCCACTACAAACATTAAACAAGGATTCATACAAAGAAATAGTGAATACCAAAATCTACTGTTGCACCTTTTAAAGGGTTTTTACAGGGAGCTTGAACCCCTCTGTACCCCATGATGTGGAGGGTTGTGCCCCCACACCAATGCTACTTATATATATAACTATAATATATATTACTAACTTCAAGTTCACAATACTTCAGAGATGGGGGATTCTCCCAGAGTTGCCATCTTCCCTTATTATTTTTACATTCTTGATGTTGTGAGGATCACATTTATGGTGCTTAAGACTTTCAAGATGCACTCTCTCTATCTCTACACACACACACACACACACACCAACACTAATTGATGCACACTTTTGTACAACATAGGGTACTGCCATAATTAACACAGCAAAATACCTGCCTATCTCTATGCAGGTGCTAGTTCCATAGGCTGGGATAGGGCAGATAATAATGCTGGGAAACAAATTACAAACTGGTAACTGCCTGGAGCATCACACAATTTAAAATAGTATGGATGAGTAGTGTAACTCTTAAATTAAAATAATAGAGAGGCGGCTTGAGTACCCTCAATGGAATCTTTTTAGAGTGGTTATAAATGCAGCAGGGTGTGTTCGCTTATGCCAAATTTTATTGTATATGCATCATATTTTACTAATTGTTCTGTGTACCAAGCCTTGGAAATATCTGTTATTCAGTTTAAAGAATAATTTAATTTAAAATCAAGTCCATATGTAACCCTTACAAATGGATTTTTTCAGAAAGAAATATAACCCTTACACAGGGATTTTTTCAGAAAAAAGTAAAACAGTGTGACAAAGAAATAGCGACATGGCCCAGTGGGGATTATGTATGTGTAAGTGCTGCCATAGCACATATCTCTCAACTGTCCAGATCTTTGACTCATATTTTTGGTCTGTTCCTCATAAAATTTGTGTTTTCTGGCAAATCACTGGGACGATCTAAAGACTCAAGTCACTAAATAATGACACGCATTTGAACTTCAGACTTCATATCCTTCAGAAAATGTATATTAAAACAAACTCTGTTACTCTAGCAACTTTCTACATTATAAGAGCAATATTTAAAAAGTGTCCCTATTGTTTGGCCTTTGTCCCCCCACTTTGTCAGGCTTTGTCCAGATTTCTTGCACTAAGAGGTTGAGAGGTATGCCATAGCACATACATGCTGAGGACAGTGCTGCATAATGCAACCTCACCATCACTAAAACAGCAGTCACCATGTAGCTGAGTGGTCCTTGCTGTGCTTTACATGCAGATAGTGTACCTTTTACACTAGGTGCATTCCCACTCATACTGAAGCTCACATAGCTGTTCCATGGGCACAGCGGGGGGGGGGGGTCTGTACAAGGGTTACACAACAAACTGCTGGTTTTATTACATAAATGGAAAGAAAAAGGAGTGATATAACAGTCAGGAACGGAGAAGACTGAGCAAAGGAACACATACAATCCTATGGGAGTGGGGGAAAAAGGATATTTTTGTGGGGTATTGTTTAAAAACAGGGTGTAGGGGAAAGAAGCACAGGGAAGATGTGGTTAGTAAGGAGGGCATATGGATGTCAGCAGGGGCAGATGAATAACTGTAAAATGTATTCAAAGACTGACAGAAAAGGTAGTGGCACAAAAGAAGGGTGACAGTGGAGATATGCAGAGTGTCACAGGATGGACAACTGGTGACGTGGAGTGACACATAAGGAACAAAATACTATAAAGTGGGATAAACATAAGGTAACAATAGCTGAAGAGAACATGCCCAGATGTCAATCACCTCTGTGGCTGATGTTATAGTCACGCTCTGACACTGTTGACTGGATGTTCATGGCTGGCCACATACAAGACTATGCCACCTGCATGTTGCGATGCTTCAGAATGCCATTCTGCACAATCTAGCTGATAGTCATCCTCAGTTCTCACCAGTTTCCAAACCTTGTAGAGGGTGACTTATGAGGGCTCCTCCATACCACTGTCTGACGAGGAGCTTACACCACCTACCAGAGAAGCAGCAACCGAGGATACCAGTCAGCCATCCAGGTCACTTTCCACATGGTGACCTTCGTCACTTGGCATAGAGACAGGCCCAAAGTTTGCTGGAGACACATTGGTCAGCACTATGGCTGGTGCAGATTATGATGGCTAGAGCCTCACCTTTGCCTGATGCATGGCCAGTCCTGCAGAAAATAAGAAAATAAATGTAGAAAGCCAAACAAGTAAATAAATATAATTTTAAAAAGAATGAAAAGGAGAATAACTAATGATACAAATACAATGATTAGTGTGATAGGGCACAATTTATTAAAATAACACTTGGAAGGAGAATCAACAGTCTGCAAAGTGATGTAAAACAATGGCAGAGGGACATAGTTCCAGACAACAAAAGATAATACAGGGTATGTCATTGCAGATGTTACTGGAACTGCATAGGACAGCAGTACAAGACTGTGCCACCTGCATGTTGAGATGTTTCAGAATGCCATTCTGGACAATCTAGCTGATAGTCATCCTCAGTTCTCACCAGTTGCTTACTGTAACACTGAGTCTGTCTGTCACTAATTTCTTCCCATCTGGATGATGCCTCTGTAGATGACTGTATTTGTGCTGGCACCACTCTCCTGAAAGGATGATACCAGTGGCATCATTAACCACCCTGGCAAGGGCATGCCAGGCATCCACACTCTGTATAGGGGACCTATATATTCCCCTAGGAGAGTGCCTTATACCAAGCATAGCAGACGTAAAAATGATCTTGCAGTCTCTGATGCACCCTGCAGAATCTCTACCAGAGCCAGATCCTGCTATGGCCATGTCCACTCACAAGGTCAAATCCAGGAAAGAAAATAGTTGTCAGGATGTACAGCTTCATGTCACAGAAAACACATGACATGCATAAGTGATCAGCTTAGTAGCTCAGTGCCCATCCGTAGTAGTTTGTTGCACATGATCAGTAGTGCAAGGAATTGTGACATTAGTGTGACCAGGCTGCATGGATGTGCACATTCTTCATGTCCTCCATATCCATGCACAGCCACAGAAAGCACCTGAGTAGCACAATAACCATGGTCATTAGGTCAGTGCCAATTTGTAGTTGTATGGCCAATCTCCACAGGTGCACACACTTTATGTTACCTCAGTGCCTTTATATGACCCAGATCAGGCCCCATAGCTCAGAAAAGGATTGATAATGGATTGTGTTACTGGTGCAGTTCAGAGACAATTGCATTAAATATCTTCATTAGCATAGTAGTTGTGCTACATGCCCCATTTCTTCATGATAAAAATTGCAGTTGCAGTTTTTAGGTGACCATGTTACAGCTAATAATACACAGAATCCAAGAAAAGTGGATACCAGTGTATACTGACATGTAAGGAAAGTGACAACAGGCAGGATACAAGGTAATGGATGTCATCAGTGGAGTCACTGCTCAGTGGGACATGGTCACCACAGAGACTGTCACATGCTATACTGTTGTGTAACAGAGATTGTCACATAGTGTTATTTTATGTGTGGTAACACTGCAATGACCATGACAGGGATTTGACATGTTAAGGGAGGATCAAACTGACAGGGCAGATTGTAATTTTTTGGGAGGGAGGCTCATAGATTCATGGGTCTGTACTAGGCTAATGACCACAAGGGCCTTTTTAAGCCTAGCTAAGCATCCCAAATCTCTGACAAGTTCTTGTATCCTTAGTACGTATAAGCAGGGGCTTGGGAAATGAAACATTTGCAAGCAGGAGCCTGGGAAATGAACCATTTATAGGCTGTCTGTGTCCTTTAGAGATACAGGTGCCAAACCAGGGATGAATTTCCTGTTCCCCAACCAGTTGTCCAAGTCATAAGGGATGCCAGCAACAACCTGCTCACCAGTCCACAGGACGTCAAAGGCATATAGAAGGAGCATTTCCAGCAGCTTCTGAATGAATAAAACCCCACAGAAGTTGTACTGCCCCAGAAACAACCTACAATGAGAGAAGAAGAGGTGCCCACCCTAGAAGTAGTAAGAATAGCACTAAGGAAAATGAAGTCAAGGAAAGCAGCAAGCACAGATGAGGTCACAGCAGATACGAAAAAGATGCTGGGTGAGATTGGGGAGAAATGGCTCCTGGGGGTGTTAATAGCAGTGTTGAGAGAAAGGCATATCCCAGATGCCTGGAGAATAAGGATACTCATCCCAGTGTACAAGAACAAAGGGGCATCCACAACTGTGGGCAGTACAGAGGCATCAAACTCCTATCACATTGCATAAAAGTTCTAGAGAGAGTGAAAGATAAACGGATATGCAGAGTAGTAGAATGTAATAGGGGAGATGAGCAGTTTGGATTCAGATCAGGATGCAGCACAACTGACTCAATGTTTGCAGTGAGACAGATAGTTGAGCAGAAGCTCGAAATAACAAAAGAGTCCAACTGGGTATTTCTAGGCTTGGAGAAAACATATGACAAGGTCCCAAGAAAGCTGATCTGGGCAGTACTGCAGTGGTTCAAAGTCCCAGAAACATTGGTAGAATTAGTACAGGCTATGTACAAGGACCCAGTGACTCAAGTACAAACAGTATTCGGCCTCACAGAGGGGTCCCCAGTGGGAATGGGTGTACACCAGGGTTCAGCTGTGAGCACACTGCTGTTCACACTGGTGATGGACTGCATTAGCAAACAGGTTGGAGTGGACAGATCAACAAAGTTGCTGTATGCAGATTATGTGGCATTACAGGCAGACTCTGAGCAAGAACTCCATCAAAGTGTAGAGCAATGGGATGCAAAACTGAAGGTAGAATCCAAAAGAAAAGATCCAGCACCAGGAGAAGTTGCAAAATGAATCTTTAAATATATTTATTAGGGCAAACCCAAAAAACCATAAGCAGCAAACCAGTTTCGGCAGAGTAATAGCCTTCTTCAGTGCATTGATGTGAATAGACAGTTCCACATGCTTATATAAGGAAAAAAGTCAGAAAGATTGCCTGCAATTATCCATTAATTGTTTAAGCAATTAAGCAAATTAACTTAATTCATACAGGCCAGGACTAAATAGTGCACCTAGCCTAATAGTCCATCCTGACTCTTTTTGATTTAAAGTAGAATGCCATCCTGATTTACATGTTTTGTTACATTCAATTCTGTCAGTTATAGTAAATGTGAACTTATCAGTTGTGTGTTTCAAAGTATGTTTATATAGTGCAATGGATAACCTATTATTCTTGCTATCACTTAGATGTTCACTAATTCTAAATCTGAAAGGTCCTGATGTTTGCCCTACGTAAAACGTAGAGCAAAAACAGGTAGCTAAATAGGTTACCCAATCACTACTACAGTTCCCAAAACATCTGATGTTATAAACTCTGGATGCATTTTTACTAGTAAACTCCTTTGTTTTGACTATATGTTTACAAGCATGGCAATAACCACAGGCTATATAGCCTGACAATCTGTCTCCAAACAAAGTGGTTTGTTGTTTGGTTGGCGCAATATGATGTTTGTAGTGTGTAAAATGTGAATTGATGGTTCTACCTCTCTGATATGAAAATGAACAATGAGGTGTAAGACAATTGCCTAGTGTTTCATGGGCCAACAAAATATCCCAATGATTGTTAGTAATGTCACTAAACCAATTCGTATTACATCCAAAAGTACTTACTAGCCTGATGGGTTGTGACGTTTGTTTTTTAGAAATGGTTTGGTCCCTATACTGCAATAGCTGGCTTCTGTCCTGTTGATCAACAAAACTTCGTGTCTGATTCAGAGATTCTGCCTGATAACCTCTGTTGAGAAATCTTTGGGTAAGATCATATTGGCAGGGCCTGTGAGATTGTTCAGAGGAACAAATCTGTTTAATATGTAGATATTGGGATTTGGGAATATTTCGGATGATGTGGCATGGGTGATGGCTAGAAGCATGTAATAAGGTGTTATATTGTGGAAACTTTCTATATACCTGTGTTTCCAATATGTGCTCCATCTGTCTGGTAATGGAGACATCCAAAAAGGTGATATTGTGATGTTCAATATTGTGTGAATTGGATCCCCCATTTGTTTTCATTGAGATATTCTATAAACTCCTTGGCATAAAGCATATCACTCCCACACACCATCCAACAATCGTCCAGATAGCGTCTCCAAATATCTATCTGATCCAAGAATATATTATGATTGTCATCATATATTAGTTGTTCCTCCAGATATCCCATGAAAAGGTCGGCACAGATGGGAGCAAAAGATGCTCCCATCGCCGTAACTTGGACCTGCCAATGACACCTCCCATTAAAATAGAAAACATTTTTGGACAACACATGTTCCGTCAAACAAACTAGTAATGTATTGAAACCAGGAGTGCACAAGTCTGATCTATCCAGACAGTATTTGATAGCCTCTAGTCCTGCCCAATGTGAAATGCTGGTGTACAACGAGGTGACGTCTAGTGTACATAGACACCAACTTGGCTCTAACTGTGTATCCTGGATGATATTAAGAAATTGTGTGTTGTCTTTAATTCTAGACCTAACCAGAGGTAGCAAAGGCTGTAAATATTCAGTTAAAAAGACTGATAAAGGTTCTGTTAAAGAACTCCTGCCAGATACTATCAGTCGTCCCGGAGGATTAGTAGAATGTTTATGTATCTTAGGCAATAAATAAAGGTATGTATCAGGCTTAGGCAGTGAAACAGCTATCAGACGTCCATTCTTACATACATATGGTCATAGATTCAACTCCCAATTTTAAGAAAGAAATTGACTCTTTTCTAGCTCTAGCCATGGAGGAAGGCATTATTTGTCAAACAATTTGTAAACAACTTAAGATTTCTGATCCCCAACCACAATACCTTTATTTATTGCCTTAGATACATAAGCATTCTACTAATCCTCCGGGACGACCGATAGTATCTGGCAGGAATTCTTTAACAGAACCTTTATCAGCTTTTTTAACTAAATATTTATAACCTTTGCTACCTCTGGTTAGGTCTAGAATTAAAGACACCACACAGTTTTTTAATATAATCCAGGATACACATTTAGAACCAAGTTGGTGTCTATGTACACTAGACGTCACCTCTTTGTACACCAGCATTCCACATTGGGCAGGACTAGAGGCTATCAAATACTGGCTGGATAGATCAGACTTATACACTCCTGGTTTCAGTACATTACTAGTTTGTTTGACGGAACATGTGTTATCCAAAAATGTTTTCTATTTTAATGGGAGGTGTCATTGGCAGGTCCAAGGTACGGTGATTGTAGCATCCTTTGCTCCCATCTATGCCGACCTTTTCATGGGATATCTGGAGGAACAACTAATATATGATGACAATCATAATATATTATTGGATCAGATAGATATTTGGAGATGCTATCTGGACGATTGTAGGATTTGAGTGATGTGCTTTATACCAAGGAGTTTATAGAATATCTAAATGAAAACAAATGGGGGATCCAATTCACACTTAATAGTGAACATCACAATATTACCTTTTTGGATGTCTCCATTACCAGACAGATGGATCACACACTGGAAACACAGGTTTATAGAAAGTTTCCACAGCATAACACCTTATTACATGCTTCTAGCCATAACCCACGCCACATCATCCGAAATATTCCCAAATCCCAATATCTACGTATTAAACGGGTTTGTTCCTCTGAACAATCTCACAGGCCTGCCAATATGATCTTACCTAAAGTTTTCTCAACAGAGGTTATCAGGCAGAATCTTTAAATCAGGCACAAAGTTTTGTTGATCAACAGGACAGAAGTCAGCTATTGCAATATAGGGACCAAACCATTTCTGAAAAACAAACCTCATAACCCATCAGGCTAGTAACTACTTTTGGATGTAATCCGAATTGGTTTAGGGACATTATTAAAAATCACTGGGATATTTTGTTGGCCCATGAAAAACTAGGCAATTGTCTTACACCTCGTTGTTCATTTTCATATCGGAGAGGTAAAACCATATACTCACATTCTACACACTGCAAACATCATATTGAGCCAACCAAACAACAAATCACTTTGTCTGGAGACAGATTGTCAGGCTATATAGCCTGTGGTCATTGCCATGCTTGTAAACATATAGTCAAAACAAAAGAGTTTACTAGTAAAAATACATCCAGAGTTTATAACATCAGATGTTTTGGGAACTGTAGTAGTGATTGGGTAACCTATTTAGCTACCTGTTTTTGCTCTGCGTTTTACGTAGGGCAAACATCAAGACCTTTCATATTCAGAATTAGTGAACATCTAAGTGATAGCAAAAATAATAGGTTATCCATTGCACTATATAAACATACTTTGAAACACACAACTGATAAGTTTACATTTACTGTAACTGACAGAATTGAATATAACAAAACATGTAAATCAGGATGACATTCTATTTTAAATCAAAAAGAGTCAGGGTGGATTATTAGGCTAGGTGCACTATTTAGTCCTGGCCTGAATGAATTAAGTTAATTTGCTTAATTGCTTAAACAATTAATGGATGATTGCAGGCAATTCTTCTGACTTTTCCCTTATATAAGCATGTGGGACTGTCTATTCACATCAATGCACTGAAGAAGGCTATTACTCACCCGAAACCGGTTTGCTGCTTATGGATTTTTTGGGTTTGCTCTAATAAATATATTTAAAGATTCATTTTGCAACTTCTCCTGGTGCTGGATCTTTTCTTTTGGATTCTACATTATGGTTTAATCCATGCACCCTGTCTCCTTGCGTGTATTTGGTTTGGTCTGCAAAACTGAAGGCACATGAGATTAAACTAACTACAGATAAGACAGTGGTAATGGCAGCAAATCAGGGAAATCAGAAGAAGCTGAGAATAGAGATAGAAGGGAAGATCGTGGAATGGGTAAACAACTTCAAGTATCTGGGAGAGGTGGTTGAGGAGAAGGTAAGTCTGAATGAAGAGATCAAAGCTAGAATCAGAGGGGGTGCAGCCAGCTGGCATAGAGTATCAGGTGTAGTCTATGACAGAAGAATGCTAAAGAAGCTGAAAAGTAAGGTGTACAAGACAGTGGTGTGACCAGTACTACTGTATAGTACAGAAACAAGGCATTAAAGGCATAAGAGTTGAAGAAGCTAGAGGTGATGGAAATGAAGTGCCTGAGAAGGGAGGTAGGATGCACTCTTTGGGACAGATGAAGAAATGAGGACATAAGAGCAGAAGCCAAAGTAGCTCCAGTTGCAGAAAAGATCAAGGAGAACAGATTATGGTGCTTTGGACACATGCAGAAAGTAGACAGTCTCATGAAGATGATTTGGGACAGACAGGAAGAAGGTAAGAGGAAACAAGGACATCCAGCAAAGAGGTGGATGGATTGTGTGAAAGAAGATCTGCGACAGTCAGCCGTGAGTGTCAAAGAAGGCAGGAGTGTGGCATTGAATCAAGAGAGATGGTGACAGTTAACACAATTCCCCAACCCCATGTAGAAAATGGGAAAAAGGGGACTAATGATGATAATGATCCAGTTGTCCAAGTTACACTTGAATTGGGTTAGGAAGAGACTGTGCTTCACATGGATAAGGAGTGTGTTCTAGAGAAGTAGGTGTTTATCAGCTCTGGGCACAGGGAACACACAGGCTCATTCACAGTCCTTCCATGTTGATGTCTGTTCACCTATGTGCACAGACAACAGAACAGGCTGCTGCATATAGGTTCACAGGTAAGTACTGGGCTATCTGCCCGAAGACATATATTAGCCCAGTCATGTTGTGCGGTATTCACCACCCCTTTGGTTAGTTCCCTAGGCCCTAGATCTAGCAGCTAGTACCCTTGGCCCCTATCTAGTAGAGCTGTTGGTATGATCCCTGGTGTGAACTTTCTGTTACCCATCCACTTGTCAAGGTTCCTCTTGAAGAGTGATAGCGAGGGGCTCTGTCTTATGTAGATTGGGACCTTGTTCCATAGCAAGGGAAGTCTTTGCGAAGGGACTCTATCCCTCCAGCGTGTTCTATTCATTGTTTTGCTGAGGTTTATATCCCTAGAGCTTGTAGCTTGAGTAGGTTTTGTTTTGCTAAGATGGAGCATGTTCAACAGTTCTGGGTTGGACATGGCTCTGTATGTTAGACAGAGATCACCTCTGAGAAGGCGGTATGCAACAGAGAAAAGCCTTAGTTTTCTCAATCGTGCTGCATAGGGCAACTGTTTGAGGCCAGTAATCCTCTTAGTGAGGTACCTCTGTGGTCTCTCCAGCTGCTGGAGATGCCTAGCCAGGTACATTCCAATTGGTGCATAGTACTCAATAATGGGTCTGATGAGGGAAGAGTAGAGGGGCACCACTACATCCTTAGATCTTGATGCAAACCCTTTCGTGATCAGATGGGTCACATAGAAGGATTTTTCTAACCACCTTGGCAACATGGTTATCAAAGGAAAGCTGACTATCTACTTGGGTCCCTAGATCCCTTATTACTTCTTCAGATTTCAGGGGGTTACCTCCTATATGATAGTTCGCGGGTACTCTGTTTTTTCCAAAGGGAATTACTACGCATTTTTTAGCATTTAGCTTGAGACTATGGCTTTGACACCATGCATCAGTCTCATTAAAGCCCTTCTGGAGGATATCCATGTCAGCCGGAGACTCTATTATAGCACCCAGTTTGCAGTCGTCTGCAAACATGGTCAGCCACAGCCCTTCAGTGCTTGCCTGTACTTCTGAGAAGTATATGCCAAACAGGAGGGGCCCTAGGACAGAGCCCTGAGGGACACCGCTCATTACTTGTCTGGATTCGGACATAGATCCCACTACTCTTACTTTGTGGGATCTGTCTGAGAGCCAGTTTGCGATCCATCTTGTGACGTAAGGGTTTATGCCCAGGTTGGTGAGTTTATCAATAATACCCGAATGGGGAATGGTGTCAAATGTTTTAGCAAGGTCAAGGTAAGCCATGTGTACCTCCTTTCCCTTATCTATAGCCTGAGTAACTGCCTCAAAGAAGTCCACCAGATTCAGGAGGCATGATCTACCCTTGACGAAGCCGAACTGTGTGGGGTCAAGTGTTTGGAGGTTCCCAATCTCTCCATTTATGAGTTCCATAATGATTCGCTCCATTGCCTTACAGATCAGACTGGTCAGGCTTATTGGTCGGTAGTTCCCGGGGTCGGTTGTGGGCCCACCCTTGTGCAGCGGAACCACCGTTGCTGTGCGCTATTCTATGGGCACATATCCTGTCGAGAGGCTGAGACTGAACTGGGTATTCAGATGCGGGGTTAATTCATTTTGGAGCTCACGTATGACACAACCCAGGACACCATCTGGTCCCATGGAAGCAGTGATTTTAGCTTTAGATAGAGCCTTATTAACCAACGTATCAGTAATAATTGGAGTTACACAATCCCCTGGAATAGTAATAGGCCCTGTAGGTGGTGAGAAATTTTCACTGAACCTATCAGCCAAGATGTTGGCAATGCCAGTGGGGTCAGTGTATTTTGTTCCATTTTGTACTAGCTCAGAACAGACATGAGCATTGCCATTTAGGTTTTTGACGTAACCATAGAAGGCCTTATGGTTATCCTTGGCAACCTTCTTTTCGAAATTGGTGTTAGTTGACTTGATGAGGGCTCTCAATTTCTTACTAATGCTGATCAGGGATGATTTTTCTACTTGAGATCTGGCCTTTTTTTGTATAAGTCTCCTCCTTTTATTGTATAGTTTGCTTATGGCCAGGGTCTACCAGACTGGTTTCTTCTTGCTTGAGGAAGGAGTCTTGGTTTTATTTGGGATAGCACGGTCCATGCAATCCTGAAGATGTATATAAAGTGCCTTGGTGTAGGATTCTGCATCCTGGATATCATTATCCTTCTGCAAGGGGATAGTGAAGCTTTCCACTTCTGACGCAAGTAGTTTGAAGTTTGCTTTGGAAAGGTTTTTTACAATGGTTTCTTCGACTGGGGAAGGTGGAGGAGTGAGGACGTCCAGGGTTATCAGTTTGTGATCTGATCTGATCAGAGAGGGAGTGATAACGGGTGTGGTACAATGGGCGCCCATATTTGTGATGACTAAATCCAATATGTTGTCCCCTCTAGTGGGAGAACATACCAGTTGTTCAAGGGCATTTGAATTTATAAATTCTATGAACCGCTGGGCATAGGAGTTAGAACTTTGGTAGTTCACCCAGTCTATACCAGGGTAGTTGAAATCACCCAAAATTATGGTGTTGGGTAGGACCTTTATATTTTCCAATGCCTCAAGGAATGCTGAGTGAGCATCTTGGGACATGGTGGGTGATCTATAACAGGCTACGACTTGAAATGTGGTTTTGCCTGCTGATAGTTGCGCATGGATGATCTCTGGGGCATCATGCTGCGCCACTAACCTGGAGATGTGGGTATCCTTGATGAATATGGATACACATTCGCCCTTTGTACTGCGATCCGGTAACTGAGGCCGGAAGGTATGATATGAATTGTAACCTGGTAGTGCTGGGGTGCTCTCTGGAGCCTTGAACCAGGACCTTCATTACGCTGAGTCCACACTGTACTAATGGCACAAGAGAACTACGTGTGATGAATATGCCCAGAGTGCCATAGAATGGGATAGTGTAAAAACAGTTATCTGATAGTACCCCTGTGATGGTGTCAATGAGGAGGTAGGTGGTGGCTGACAGGAATGGTCCTACATACCCACGCTGATCCACATGTGTACACATAGGTGTACCTGACCTATAATGGGACCAAAGGAATGGCAATGCCTGGAGAAGATCATCACACAAGAAACAGAGGTGCTAATGCACACGTGGCGGGAATTTACTGGACAAGGGTAAAAATAGAGAAGACCTTCCATGATAAGTGTGACACGGACTGGTGCAAGACAGTGCTACAGTGGGAGGTCACAATAGGAAGCTTGTATGGGTGCATTGCATGGTCACTGACATAATCCTAGATGCCAAGACCAAGGTTCATGAAACAGCAAGGGACAGTTTGACAGCTGGCAGCATATCCCCACATCATCAGAGTAACTCCTTGCACCCCTTACTGTTGACAGTGAGGGATCCATCACACCTGGTTGTGGATTGGGTGTGGAAGCAGGGGCTGGTGAAGACTGCCCAAGTGTCTGTGGGGATGCCGCAGATGAATAGTGATACACACCATTCCTGCTGGACATATCAAAGCACTTCTATCTGCTTTACTAAGACAGTCTCCTCTGCATGCATGTCACCCAGAGCAAAAGGCTGCAAGAAAGACAACCTGTAACACAAGTTATAACTGCCTGAGTGTCTCTAGTGGATATCTTAGATGATTAATGGGACATAGTATTTTCTATAAGACATTGCCTAGCATATCTGCATGGTTTATTTAGATATACATATTTGCATTTCTGTCACATAGGGACATCAAGGCTGCAACAGAAACAATCTACACCACAAAGGCATGCATGTGCCCTTAGGCTACGTATAGTCTCAGCATGTAGCAGTCTGTGTGCCACATGGTATGAGAACTTACACATATGTACATAGTTGTCTGTATGCATTCACAGGTTCCACTCAGAGAAGATCTGTCCCAAAAAGCTGACACATGCCTAATGTCAGCAGGTCTGTAGAAGCTAATGATGATGGCACCATGTATCTGGTAATGTCTGACTCTGTCAGTAGTGCTAACAATCTAATTTACAACAGCTGAGGGGACTGTAGAAGTCCACAATGAGCCCCCAGTATCATAGGTTCATAGGTAGGTACTAGGCAATCGTCCCAAGGGCTTACGTAAGCCTAGCCAGCAAGGTATCATAGCTTACGCCACCCAAGAAATTTATTTTCCTGTGCCACTGTCCAGCAGAGACACATAAGTGATCCCCAGGGTGTATTTCCTATTTCCCATCCACTCATCAAGATTTTTCTTGAAGAGTGCTAATGAAGAACTTTGCTTGACATAGATGGGTAGCTTGTTCCAGAGTACAGGAAGTCTCTGGGACAGGAATCTATCCCTCCAGCGTGTCCTGTTTATTGTGGTGACAAGGTTTAGGTCCCTAGAGCATTTATCTTGTAGGGATTGGGATTTCTTTAGGTGTAGTATGTCCAACAGCTCTGGGTTTGACATAGCTTTATATGTTAGGCAGAGATCACCTCGGAGTAGGCGATATGCTACGGAGTAAAGTTGGAGTTTTTTGAGGCGGTCAGTGTAGGGCATTTGTTTGAGGCCAGTAATCCTCTTTGTGAGGTACTTCTGTGGCCTTTCCAGCTGCTGCAGATGTCTTGTGAGGTATATTCCAAAAGGGGCATTGTACTCTATAATGGGTCTAATGAGTGACGAGTAGAGGGGAAACAATGACCTCTTTTTTCCTGGATGAGAACCCTTTTATGATGAGGTGTGCCATGTAGAAGGACTTCCTGACTACTGTGGTGATGTGACTATCAAAGGAGAGACTACTGTCCACCTGGGTCCCAAGGTCTCTTGTCACGCATTCAGTGTTAAGTAGATTGCTGCCTATGTGGTAGTTCATGGTACAGAGTTTTTACCAAAGGGGATGACACTGGACTTTTTGGCATTGAGCTTGAGGTTGAGGCCATGGCTGTGACACCAGGCATCTGTCTCAGTGAGGCCCTTCTGTAGGATGTCCACATCATTTGGGGACTTGACTATGGCTCCTAGTTTGCAGTCATCTGTGAACTTCGTCAGCCAGAGGCCTTCTGTGTGAGCCTGTACTTCACCTGTGTTTAACATAAATCATCCTATCCATTGTAACTCCAGTCATGATAAAGCACACCACCACAAGCAGTATCAGAGGGCCTCTAAAGTGTGCACATGTGCCTTTGGGGAGAGGTGTTTAGGTGGTCATTGGTGCCTTGACTTCAGAACATTCCCTGGCCTGAGTGTTACCTTTGACATCAGTCAATGGATGTGTAGGTCTATGATCCAGATGTAGACTGCCACTACTCAAGTCATGCCAGAGCAGATCATTGTGCTGCATGGTCTGTGTGAAGACATTCATCTATTGGCTGTGGAGTATTTAGTGTCACAGATGAAGTGCCCCCTCATGTAAGGACCTAGAGCAGATACATTTGCAGAGGGCAGTAGTAGCCCACTTGGCATCCCCTCATGCAGTCATGCACCTGCAGGAAAATAACTACCATTGTCATACTAGTGGATGGTTGTGTATTACAAGATAAGAATTGGCACAGATATTTACAGAGG